>NC_055988.1:96222965-96532879 GCF_018446385.1 Zingiber officinale | reverse complement strand
TTGATAAAGCTAAGTATTTGATAAAGTATTTTAAATATTTTTCAAAGAAATCATTTGCTTAGCTAAGTATTTTACAAGAAATTCTTTTAACAGTTAAGTCATTTTTAAAACTTAAATTTAGCTAAGTTTTTAAGTCACTAAAAAATTCGCTAATTTTTTAATTAAAATCTAGTTTCAAAAGCTAAAAAAAATTAGTTAAATTTTTTAAGAAAATCTCTTTTAAACTAAATTTGTTTAAAGTGATAAATGATAAATTCAAATGGAGCTTCAAATTAAAATTTTAAAAGTTAGTATTTTTTAACTATCTTTACAAATTAATTTTCTCTCTAACTTAATAGCTTTTTGATTTATGTCAAATAAGGAGAGAAAGGTTAAAGTTAAGTTAAACATATAACTTTTGATTAAGAGGGTACATAAGGGAGATTTTGTTGTCAAATTATTTTACTTATGCACAAGTTCTTTTAATTGTTTCACTTATACTCATGCTTGAGTTCTATATATTATTGTTATGTTTTACTTAACTTTGAACCAGATTGCTATAATCAAAAAGGGGTAGATTTTTTGTGCAGGGAGGACCAAACGATCGAACCTAAGTTTTGATTATGGCAAAGAGTCCAAAATTAAGGTTACTTGTCATCTAACAAGTTTGAATGAGCTTGCAGGAAAGTACTAAGTGTTCTTAGGTAAAAGTCCTAGTGGATTCTAGGCAGGTTGAAACTCTAAGGGGAGGTAACCCTAGGTCCGAGAGGATGGTAACTCTAGGTCATGGAAAGTCCTAACTTCAGTTAGATAAGGCGAAGTCTTGGCGGGTCGAGCATTTTAGGTGAAATCCTAGAGTCGGGACTCTAGGTGAAAATCTCAGTGGCCACGGACCAGGTGAAAGTCTGGATGTGTCGTAGAGCAAACGTTCAGCATAAAGACCTGAAATCTCGAATGCTGAGCAAAAGTCCAGATGGTCATGGAGGACGAATCTGGCTAAAGGTAAACTCTCCCGAGAGAAGTTGGTGAGGATGCGTTCCCCTGAAGAGAGAACAGTAGGCGTCAGTTCGACCTAGAGTTTTAGCGAAATTCAAAGTCAGAACTGGACAGTCAGAGACTGTCAGATTCATATTATATATATTGTTTATTGCCTATACTAATTTTTTTTGGCATAAAATAAGGAGGATGAAAAAGTTGGTTCAGGCGCCCGGACTAGGCTCACCCCGGGCGGGCCGTAGGTGCCCAGGCGGTTTATGCGCCCAGACCTGAAAAATGATCCATAAACTGATGTGGAGTGCGTCGATTGGCAGAGCCATGTGGTCTAGGCACCCGGAGGGGTTCCAGGCACTCGGAACAACTTATATAAGCAGCATTCGACAACAACATTTCCAGCAACTCTCACTTCTTCGTGCTACTGTGAAAACACTTCTTGACGCTCAAAAGCTGCATCGACGACCACCGCACTGAAGATCTAAAATTCTGAGTCAGTGGTATTCTTTAATTGTTATAATTACTTGTAATCATTATACTTGTATTTCTTTCGATTGATTAGTGATTGTCCATCGAAAACACTCTAACATGCAGGCCTTGGAGTAGGAGTCACCACAGGCTCCGAACCAAGTAACTCTTGGTGTTTACGATTGCTTTGTTTTATTTTTGTCTTTCCTATCTCTATTCCGCTGCATTTTACTCGAACGTTTTTAAACGAACGTGGAAGCCACGAGCGCTATTCAGCTCCTTCCCCCTTAGCGCATCGATCCTACATATGATTTTAGAAGGATAGATGTTTAAATTTATGAATTGCGTCCTCTCTCTCTCTCTCTCTCTCTCATCTTCGGGGCTATGATGTCGCGATAGGATATCTAGGTTGTCACCCATGCTATGGCGTATTTGCATAAATTTTTCCTCTAAATGAAGAGCGCAACCAAAGGATGTTCGACTTCTAGGCTAGTCGTAACGTGCGCTTCCTGATTTACCCTGATGGCCGATGGAAAACTTTTATAGGACTAGACCAATTATCCCAAAAATAATAAATGAGACTAATTGAAATTATCATTTTTTTTATAATTTTTTTCTCTCTCCCTGACAAAGAAAATAAAAGATGACTGATCCTTTAACTTATATCTCACTTATAATTCATTTTCAACCTACCTCTTCAAGGAGAGAGACCCTTAGTGTCCAAACTGTTGACATCTTAGCTGCGGAGATTTGGCTATTTTAAATTGCTAGTGTGGGGTGAATGGATAATAAGGATAATTCCCCATAATAGTAGATAAGATAAACACAAAGTTGATAGTACTAGTAAAAGAATATTGCCCCATATTGTAACAAAGGGTTATTTACCTGTTCCCTTCATAAATAGGAAAATTGGAGGTTCACAAGTACCCCTTTGGAAATTCACATAGCAAATTAGTTCAATCGCAAAAAGAAGTTCATGAAAGTTCTTTTAGTTCTTAATAAGTGACCTAAAAATTCTCATTTCAAGAATTTGGTTGCATAGAAATCCACTAAAATATATCCAAATCCTTCAGTTATAATCAGATTCTCATGAACCAATCCAAGATGATATAACTTTACCAGAAATGCTAATGTTAATTAAAGCAAATATAAGTACTAGGAACAAAAACATTTAGAAGAAAATTCTGATGATTGAAATGTGCCTGTAGAAGGTTTAGGAAATGGAAACGTGGGGGAAATCTGTCCACTGCTAGGGGTAAATTGTCCTTTATATCTTTGGATTATTTTGTCTTTTAAGGGATGTGTCCAAGGATCATTAAACAGGAGTGTGTATAGAGAGGAGGAAGACATCCAAGGCTGCGAGATTTGGTTCGTGAAATTACGAAGAGCTTCCGATTATGCTATCGTTCTTCCGACAACAAATCCTACCGTCGCCGATTGCAGATCTACATGATATCACTATAAGTGTTTAATTGTTTTGTACCATTAATATATAATTCCAACGTTGGTATCAGAGTATTAGGAATTATACTATATCGCTTTATGTTTTCTCGTCTCTGAACACGCCGCAACAAGTCACGAAGGTGACTGTTTGGCTAGAAATCTGCGGCATGGGTTTTTCTCGGAAATCTTCCTGCCAACTGTATGGTCATTGCAAAGGAGCGCGGATGACTGTATCACAGCAGTAGGAGACTAGCGACAAGGTCGTAGGTCAGCGATCGAATCGCTGCCGGCGTCAGCACTGCTGTTCAGCAGCGCTGTGCCAAAATCACGATAGGGGTGCAATTTCCATCGGAGTCGGGCTCGGGCAGCTAGGATATGCTGACGACGACATTCCAAGGCTGGCGATGACATCCTGGCTGGCCAGCGATGCGCTGGTGGCTAGGACGGGCAAAACAGCGGCCGGCGACCTCGTTGGGCCCAGAGCGACACATTCCGGCGTTGGATACGACCGTCAATAGTCTCAGAAGGTCGGCACTAGGCTGGCATGGCCGGCGACCGCGTCCGTCTTGGTTGCGCGGTTGAGGCGGAGTGAACGGCGTGCGGCGAAGAAAGCCGTGAAGAAACGTGATCACGAAGCACTGCACCTTAAGTTCGGTTGATTAAAACAAATAAAAAAAAACGTGATTGCAAACTTCACGTGAATGAACAGTGAGAAAACAATCTGTTTTTTCTTCACCTGTCTAGTTCAAACCGTATGGGTTTGAATCAGATGATCTAATTTAAATCATTAATTAGTTTAACTGAATTAATTTGATCTAAATTAGAATCAATTTAAATTGATTTAATTGAGTTTAAATCAGATTGATCAAATGACTAGATTTGTTCTAATGGATTAAATTTGATCAAATGGATTAGATTTGTTATAATTGGTCAGACTTAAATCAATGGACATTAGTTTGATCATGAACTTGAGTTCGATCAATAAGTCTGAAATTAGTTGAAATGGGCTTAAATTAAACAATAACAGAATATAGGTACAGTATTCAATTAGATTGATTCTAATTGAGGACAATGGAGCAAGCTTAGGATCTAGATTCTCAATCAATAGGGTCTGATGTGTCAGTCGACTTAGGCTCCTGAAAATCAAGATTTGTTTTTCTTGATTTATTATGTTGGTCATATGTCTGTATAAATTGAATTAAGCCGATTTTGTATTAGTTAATCGGTTTTGTACTAACTTATTTAATTTTAATTTTTCAGATAGCACGGACGATTATCACATTGACTCGTCACGAAGTGCGGCGGAACCAACTCAGGGAAGAAATTCATGAAATAGAGTATAAGTCTGCTTATAGAGTCAACGAACATGTTGGACAACTTGATGACCTATTTTGGAAACTTGAGCGAGAAGAGTTTCCAATTCTGGACAATTATAGGATTTGGACTTTGATGCGTTCATTGCCAGAGAATCCTAAGATCATAACAAACTATATATGGAGGCGTCACGAAGGGCGCACCACATATTCAAGATTGTGTGAGGAACTACTTCACCATATGGCTGAAGAGGATCCTGAAGAGTTCGAAGAGGGCCCGAAAATGATCAAGGAAGATCCAGAAGAGGCTCTGATTGTGGATCCGATAGAGAATCTTGAAACTGTCTCGCCCGAGATTACCCCAAATAAGTCCAGGCTAAAAGGGATAATATTGGTCACTGCACTAATATTTGTCCTAGTGGGAGTGGTAGCTTATCTAATTTATTAGAGTTTTGTTATTGTTATTGTCGTTATGTATGAACAATATTAGTCTATTTCGTTTATGTTAGATTGTTATGTGTTAACAATATGCAGCATATTTTTATGTTAATGATATGTTCATTCATTTATACTATTTACTCTACATGATGCATGATACTCTTTGATTAGTTCATTATAAATATAATAAATAATGATTAATTCATTAGTTGGGATGTGTGTAATAGTATTGATCAATATTAGTCATGAGTTGACCGATGAACAATAAGTTCAAGCAGTTATGCGCTCCCTTCCAAATTCTTGGGAGACCATTAAGCAGACATTAACTTATAGTGAGAGTATCAAAACTTTCATTCACGTCTTATGCCATGTAGAATTGGAGGCGGAGAGAGTTGAATTCGTAAGGATTTCTAGACTAGCATATGTGACTATCGGTTCTGTTGGATCATCTGAATCCATGAAAAAAAAATAATTCAAAAAAGGAAAAGGAAAGAAGAAGGAAACTATTATTGTAGGATCATATATATATTTTAACTAAATTTTTTATCAATAAAAAAAACTCAGAATGATATGAGATAAAATCTTATATGTTTATATTATTCTTTTAATTATATTTATATCCTCAAATATCAACCTAATAATAAAGTAATAATTTTTTTAAAATATAACTAAGTCTTCAAAAAAAATTGTTTAAAAAAATTAAGAAAATTTATATTTAAGAAAACTTAGCTACTTGTTTGGTAAAAAGCTGTTGTCCTTCTGAAAAATATAAGAGGTCATAAAGATCAGAATAAATTCAGGATAAATGTCACTGAATGTCAGGGAAATCATACTCCACACGTCTGAATTTGATCATCCACATGTTATCACAGCATGCCATTACTAAACATAACACAGTAATTTGCTGCAGCAACGAAAGCAGCTTTAGAGCATTCATAATTTGAGACAACTAACTGTAGTTGTGAATCAGAGAAAATGGATCAACGTTTCTTAAATCCATACTTTTTCCTTTCATAAAAGAGATCCGTCTTGGCACTTCCAAGATTGACAATCTTGGGGCATCCATCGCGGTCTTTCTCCTGCAGCGTGCATTCTTTGCAATAGTAGGCATCAGAAATTCCGACTCCGCCACATATGACACACCTTCCTTGGAAGGAACCGTAGTTGCATTCATCGCAAATGCGCACAAGTGTACACGGGCGGACATATGAATCACATACAACGCACTTCCCATCATCCTTCTCGCACAGGCGGCCAATTGCTATCCCTGGCTGCTTCCGGCACATAATGAGATCAGGATGGTGTTTCGCCATGAACCCTGTGCACTATCCTAGTGGCAGTCTCCTCTGTACCTGGATTTAAGCAACAAATACAATTACCAGTATTCTTTTAAAGAAAACTATGGAATTAAATTCTTAATTACTATCAAATGCTGAAAGTTAAGATACTAGTTGGATTCCAGATGTATTTTGGATTATATTGGGCATATCTGTGAAAATAATATATCACTAAGAAACAAAGCTAAAATGTTTTTATGACTAAGAAACAAACTAAGTCAAAAGTTAGAACTTACTCTTCACGTATATGATCAAAAGTACTCTGCATTTTCGTATGTGAATTGCTGCAGATTTGAAAGAAGAAAACTGGACTTTGCCACTGCTTAATTGACTTAATTGAACCCATTTACTACTTATTCTGTGTCAATAAATCTACTAAATTAGGCATTTGTTCCTTATGTACTTAATAAAATCAAATTGCATCCTTGGAAAGATCAGACCACAACAAAAAAGCAAGTACTATTCTTATTCGCAGACGATAGGATGTGTAAACAATCAATGGTGCATGGTTTGTAATCTTGTAATCCTATCCAATCTCACAATCTAAATTCTGTGTCGTTCTCGTACATAGGCGAGGCAATATCATACAAACTTTAGTGTCATTGTTCTTGTGTTTGTTTGCCTGAAATCACATACTCAAGTTGTTTCCATTGAGCAGAAGACTGAAACCTGTTTATGCACATCATGTTCCTTCTTCTCAAGCATAGAATTGCTCAACTCATCACCGCAACTACCATTCACCTAGCACATTATACACCACCACCAATAATGCACACATCCATCTCCTTCAAGAACACTGCCATTATGATCTTGCCTGCATTTCTTTATGACTATGCGCCACCAATCAGCTAAGTTTCCTCAAGACAAGCGACCTCATAAAGTCACTGTAGGATCAAAGAAGCGCTAGAGGGTGGGGGTGAATAGTGCATGTTGCTTTTTCACGTCTTTTGAAAACTCGAGAGATAGCAGTAGAAATATAAATCAAACATAACAATGAACACAGTTTCTTTTTTACTTGACTCATAGCGCAACATAAATTTGTAGAATTTATGATTAATGGAGAGCATATATTAGATATTGTCATTCAGTTGGGACACATCAAAGATTTTGTGCTAGGAATTATTAATATTAGCCACACCCCTTACTTAGAACGCCCACAACAATGCATGAGCACTTTGTTAATTTGCATTACATTCAGACGTCCATATAATGGATTGATTTTGATTGACAAAAAAAACTCGATAATTAATTAAATTTCCTACATTGCCTTCTCATTCACTGGAAAAACTAAGACTTTATCAAGTTGAATTGAAGATGCGAGTAGATTGAATTGGAGATGAGTTCACCTCTAAACATCGCCTTCTCAAGTTTTGAGGTAGATTGCCCTGTTTATTTCCCCCCTAGATTTCTACTAATTTTGAGATTGGTTAGCTAGGATTAGGTTGTAATTGTGTTTTGCTTTGAATCTTTTACATACAAAAAGATCTTGGATATGTTTGTTTGTTTCTGAATTTGGGTAATTTGTTGCTATTGCAGGCCTGCACTTGTTTGCTTGGCTGTTTTGTTCTGGTTTGGTGGTTGTGCTGATTTCTACATGTGTGGGCAGTAGCTTAGTTATTTGGAGTTGTGTGTATCCTGTTGCACGTGAAGTCATAAAGATAAAGATTGTTCTTGTTTGCTTGGCTGTACTGTTAGTTGAGCTTGATCATAAAGATAAAGAAGAATAAAAAGGCTCAAAAAATGCAGATTAGACAAATGAAGCACAAGCAAAGAAAATGCCATCTTTCAAATTCTCATACTGCTGTGAATCTTTCATCCAGCTAGGTGGCATTTTAAAAATGATTCCTTAAGTCTTTCAGGTTCAACTTACAAGTTGCAAGATTAGCATTTTCCCTGAACCAAGAGATAGTTGGTAGGAAAATATCAAAGTAATAACATGGACATCAATGTATACATCATTATTTCATAGTATGAAGCAAACTAGCAAGAACTAAACAGAACATACTAAATAAAAACTACATGATCACCGAGTAAAGGAAATTACATAAAATGCATTCATTGTCATAGTCAATAGCTTTGCAGTAAGTACAAAAGGGAAACAGGAAAATGCTAAAACAAACAAGCCCAGATATAGGAATATAGTAAATATAGAGAACAAAGAAATTCATCGGAGATATCCAAAGAAGAAAACAAGGAGAAATGTTCAGCTTAAAAACACGGTCTTTCATGGGAAAAAAAAACAACAGTTCAAGGTCTAGGTTCCACGACGACCAACAAGACAGAAACGGATCTGTGCTGGATAAACAAAATCCCCAAATCTTGTTGTTAATCAAATAAATACCTGAAGAATGCCTCGATCGCGAGTCGGGAAAGCCGCGCCTTCGCGACTGGAAGGCAGGGTTCTTCGCGGAGTGGGGACGCCTTCGAACGCCGGAGTAGGGTTTCGCGGGTGCTAGGGTTTCGCGAGTTGGCTTCCGCGATCGTGACTTTCGTGAGTCGGCGAAGTTGGGAATAAGAATTGGCGGATTACTTTTAATAAATTGTTAGGGGGTATTGAACAAAATGCAGCCTAAAAATTATTATCCCGGTAACCAATTTATTATTATATAAAATATTTAATAATTATATAAAAATGATATATTTTCTTTTATATCTCAAATTGAAATTATTATATGGTAGTCATTTCCATCCATATTTATAGTTAAATTGTTTATTATTAATTTAGAATAAACCTAATTTTTATTAACATTTATGTAGAATATAATTACATTAAATAATTTAACTGTTAATATGTTTTAATATCGAGAATTAATTAGCACGTTAACAATTTAAACATAGTTGGTAAATTACCAACATTAACAATTTTTTAAAATACTATATTAAATTATTATTAATTTTTATCGAGAACATAGATAAAAATTACGTTCATTGGAACATGGTTGTCCATAGCGTGCCGGATTTAAAATTTATTCACATTTACTAACTGAGTTAGTCCGTGAGAGGATAACTTTTCTACTAAATTACAAACCGTACAATACATTTATACATTTACTGTCTGAGTTAGCCGTGAGAGGATAACTTTTCTACTAAATTACAAACCATACGATAGATGTATTATGTATTTTTATATTTTAAAATAAAACTATGAACATTCCACTAAAACTAAACGAATTATTATTATTATTATTATTATTATTATTATTATTATTATTGACTTAATCGAGATTCATATTACTAATATTTTTTTACTGAACTTCATAGGTAATTTTTAAATTACTGAATTATGTAGATTAATTTTAAAATTATTAAATCACATACTCATTTCTCAATTTACCGTTAATAAATTAGGTGATAAAAAAATTAGTCAAATGAATTTCTATTTAGAAATCAATCGATTGATTTTTAACACTAGGTGAATCAATTTCTCTGTATGCCGGAGTTTTGCGCATATTAGTCGGCTGATAATTGAAATCAGTCGAATCAATTTGTTAATAGATTTTAAATAAAATCGGTTGATCGACCAAACGACTTTGAATTAATACAAAACTAGCTCTTATATGTTCGGCTAGTTTTCCTAATTATATTTATACCCTCAAACATTAATTTGACTTAATATATTAAAAGCAATAATTTTTTAAACACAAATGTGTTTTAAAAAAATCTAATTATGTTAAAAAAATCATTACTTTCAATATATTATTTCAAATTAATATTTGAGGGTATGAATAACTCAGAAGAATTAGATGAATACAAGGCAATTAGTTTAATATCAATCTAAGGGCATTTGATCTATCAGCAGGTTTTATCCAAAATCGACTGATAGTCCTAGACAACTCAGAATAACATGAAATCAGTTCATGTATGTTTGTCTAGTTCTCCTAATTATATTATATCCTCAAATATCAATTTGACCTAATATATTGAGAGCAATAAATTTTTGAAACATGTATGTTTGTCTAGTTCTCTTAAATATATTATACCCTCAAACATCATGTTTAAAAAATTACTTCTCTCAATATACTATGTCAAATTGACGTTTGAAAATATAGATATAATCAGAAAAACTAGACGAATATATAGAAACTAGTTCCATGCCATTCTGAATTGTCTAGGTCCATCAATCGATTTTGGACAAAATCAACTAATGGACTAAGTATATCGGATTGATATGAAACTAATTCTTATATATTCATTTAGTTATCCTGATTATATCTATGCTCTCAAATATCAATTTGATTTAATATATTAAGAATAATAATTTTTTAAATAAAAATTAAAATTTTCAAAATATTTATGTTTAAAAAATCACTGCTTTTAATGTATTAGGTTAAATACAATGCATTAGGTTAAACTGATATTTAAAGACAATATAATCAAAAGAACTAACTGAATACATATAAATTAATTTCATGTTAATTCGAAGTCATTTGATTCATCAACCAATTTTGTTCAAAACCAACTTTAATATAAAAATAAATCGATTCGATTGATTTTATTATAAGTCAATTGATTTACTTGAAATTTTAGTACTGAAAGAAATCGATTTGACTAGTATTAAAAATCAATCGATTGATTTTCAAATAGAAATCGATTCAATTATTTTTTTATCAACCGATTGATTAAGGGTAAAACAAGAAGTGAATACATGATTTAATAATTTTAAAACTAACCTACATAATTTGAAAATTTTAAAAACTTACCTATGTGGTTCGACGATAAAAAGCTTATTATTAAAATTGAACAAATAAAATTAATAAAAAAATAATTTAATTATTTTTTAATAAAATTTGTTTTTTTATTAAAATAAAAAAAATCTTAATATATTTTTTAAATTATTTAATAAAAAATCAATTTAATTAATTTTTAAAATTCATAATTAAAATAAAACTAATTTAACTAGAATAATTAATAATTTTTTAGAAAAAAAAAACTTTGAACCGAAATGGTCCAATTTAATTTAATGGATTATTTGGATACCCCAGGGAGAAAGAACACAAGGCGGCGACGAGACTCATCTTCTGCCGTCCAGATCGAGGGGCGGCAGATCCACACGAGTTAGGTCAGGCACCGGAACGGGCGGCAACCCGTTCGTTTCGATCTGCTGCTTTTGCAGCCTCCTCCCGCCGCACCCCCGAACCAGCCCCTTCACCGCGTCGCCGATCGCCTTGAGAGGGTTCCGCAACTTCTGCCGGGCCATCAGCAGCAGCGACACCTCGTTCAACTGCCACACCAAAGTCACGACGATCAGGGCGGAGAGGAGCCGGTGGGTGACCAGGTTCTGCTTCCTCACCCCTCTAATCTCCTCGGCGATGGCGTCCCTCTCCAACATCTCCAACTGACGTACAACCAAATTAACACACAACAAGACGCACGCGAAAAAAAAAAGAGCTTAATTAATCTAATCCGATTATTCCAATCCGTACGAAGACGTGCCGAACCCTAAAGAATTGATTGATCTGTTGAGGAACCTGAAGGAGCAATTTGGAGAGGAGCAGATCGTCTTCTTCGTCGCCATGCTTTCCTTTTTGCCTCCTCTCTTCGAGGAGTTGCCGGAGGGCCTGGTGCACCAACTCCAATCTCTCATTCTTCTTCTTCCTCTCGGAAACCTCCATGGATCGATTGGATTAGGAAAGTTGAAGATCTAACTAGATTCTCAATAGATCACGCATTCTCGTTTCCGATTTTCTGTGTATAAAATAGTAACGAAGGGCGGAGTAAGCTCCTTGTTATTCTACACGTGGCACGCTAAGAAATGCCCCTATTTTATTATTAGGCCTGTACAGCAGCAGCTTGAGGATGAGTTTATCTGTGAGGAAGGAAAGCGCGAGGCAGAACGGTGGGAAAAGGTAATTCGTCCGGTTAGCATGATAATTAAGGAGATAAGTGGATAAGAGAGGTGAGTTATATGGGTCAAGAGAATTTGTCCGGTCGAAGCTCTGACTATCATGTCCTGTGGCTGAGATCGGTGTTACTTTTAAATAAAAAATTTAAAAATAATCAACCTCGGGGATACAATAATTATAAAATAAATTAATTTTTTATGATAAATTATTCATACTATTAGAACTAATTAAATTATATCTATTTAAATTTAAAAATATCATATTATCATAAAATTCTATTTTTTTCGTCAGAAATTAGAGTGAATTCATCTTCCTCCTCAGAACTCGACTTATTCCCTATTCTCGATTTCATTTTCAATTTCAATTCTATTTCTAATTGAAATGCAGTGTAAGAGATTAGGGATGAGCAACTTAAAATCACCCAGTAAGTGAGGGATAAAAATGCAAATATAGTAATTCTTGAGCAGCAACAATTTTTCAATAGTTGAAATAACAATTAACTTAAAACAGAAATATACATAGACAGTGAAACTAAATCATATTCTTCGTATCTTCAATCGATATCAATCTTCTAGAATTATTTATCTTTGAGGAGAGGTCAAAAATTGAAAGTAGTTCAG
Organism: Zingiber officinale; assembly: GCF_018446385.1. Classification (NCBI taxonomy): domain Eukaryota; kingdom Viridiplantae; phylum Streptophyta; class Magnoliopsida; order Zingiberales; family Zingiberaceae; genus Zingiber; species Zingiber officinale. Next base: position 96,520,448 of record NC_055988.1, on the reverse strand, counting down.
AAATTAAAAGTGTTCATAATATGTATTTTTATCATTTAGTTCATAATTAATACAGTGCCAAAAAATACAGTAATAACAAAATTAATACTAACAGTAGTGTAACAAAATAAATTTTCAAAAAAATAAAACTATCACTTTCAAAATTTATAATTTGTATAATAAATCCACTTATAAAAATCTTTAGAAATTGATATGGCAATGAAAAAGATGAGATTCTTAAAGTACACTTCTCATTATGTGCTAAAATGATTCTATCAGGATACGTTTTCTCTTCTAATCAAGCTTTTCCATAACTTTCCCATGATTATTTATAGGGGTAAAGTTTTAATCTCCACCAACCTCACTATTTCCACTAACCCCACCCCACTATCTCCACTAACACCCTTATATCTATTAACACCATGAATCATGATCTCCACTAACCACACTATCCTATTCGAATCATGGTCTGTCTTTACATGACTAATCCGAACAGATTTCCATGGGTACATGAGGAATATTTATCAGGGAAAAATTACGACAGTTCACGAGCAAAGGCAGACAGTGTCGTTAGTTTTGCATCAACAGCAGTGTAAATAATTTACAACAAACTCTATCTGTCGACTGTCAAATACCATGAAATCGTATGGAAAGTTATTAGCATTCTCGTAAATGCATCTTCATCTAGATAGTCAAGTAGATGTTTGATCTGCGTCAGTCATTAGACATAAGTCGAGTTCAGAGCCATCTTCAAATCCTGATGGAGCTTCATCTGATTTGCTCAATTCCGCCTGTCGATCGTGCACGAGAAAAACTAGCTAGTTAGAAGCATGATAAGATCAACGAAAGTTCCAGGTTTAGATGATAAATGGAGAAGAAATTGAATCTATATTCAAAATATATCCATGCATCTGATTGTCTACTTGACAAACCTTGGCTTTGTGATATCTTTCAAGCATGCGCCGGTACTGCTGCCTTGCGTCGGGCGAGTCTACCATTGATAGAACCCTTGAAACTGCTTCATCAATAGCTCCATCCACCTTTTGCCTCCTAAAAATCTTAGCTATGTCGTCGTCATCGTCGTCTTCATCAGTAATTTCTGGTTCAGCTCGAAACCCACGTAAACCGGCTCCTTTCCTACGCCACCGTAATATAACCTTTTCAACGACACCAACAGTCCATAAGATTTCTCTGTACTTCTTTCTCACCTGATGACCTCTTACATGAGCCTGTCAACAAAGACCAAAGGCAAAAACAATAAAAATTGCTGGATAATTTCATCTTTGTAAAGCAACATGCTAATTGGTCAAAAATACTCAAGCTGAAGAATTTGTAACAGGAATGCAAGAATTGAAAATGCATGAATGGATTGCCACATCCATGTTTGCATAGAAATATCAAATAAGAGTACTCTGAACTAAAAGAAAAGTAGCAAACCTGTATCTTCACTACATGTTGGCGGAGAGTAAGAAAATCTCTCCGCCCCTTCCAACCCCGGTACTTTTTCTGGATAGATAGAGCTGCTCTATCGGAATTCTGATCTTGTGAACTAGAAGAAGGCCTATGAAGCCTTGACACAGCTGATAGCGCTTGTATATCTCCTGGAGTCATGCCATAATCATCACAACTCAAACTGAGTGCAGTCTTTTGCAGCCTCTTCCTAAAAGAATGCGCACGGAAGGCAGCTTGTATACGTGCCGCAGCTAGAGCTGCATTTCTTACAGCTGCTAAAGAATCCTTCAGCGAAAGTTCGTCTTCAGTTTCACCATGTTTTTCGACACTCCTCTGAGATATGCTTTCAACTGCTTTTACTGCTTTCACCTCAGAAGAACCCTCGGAAATCTCACTTTCTTCTATAGTGAGAGAAGATAGATGACTTGTTAGAGCAACTTCTGAGAGATATCCAGCAAGACCCGTGTGGCCTCTAGCAGATGCTAGGAATCCTGGTGTTTTTCCGACTGGATCTTGTGCAGTGGGATCTGTGACTAATTCAGCAGATGCTCCAGCAGCAAGCAGTGCAGCAACCATTTTCTCTCTGCAAAGTAAAATAGTTCCACCTATATCAGCAGATAATCCATAAATTTAAGTGTTATCAAAATGTTGGATGAAAAAGAGAGCTTCTTATTTGTCCAGGAAACTTGACTAAATCATATTTGTGCAAAGAAAGGCAACATTGCTGTATGGAACAAGATTATACTTGGTTCAAAAAGTAAGCACAAGCCAAAGAGCTGACACACTAAGTCCTCATCACCAATAAATGCTTACACTAAACAATTTAAGTTACCTGCCACAGTAAGCAGCCCAATGGAGTGCCGTCCATCCATTTTCATCACGGAAATTTATGCCAACACCATGCTCAAGAATGAGATTCAAAGCCCACTCGTATCCCAGACCAGAAATAAGATGTATAATGCCATGTTCTTGCTTGGATAACAAACAGTCTGCTTGCTTGTTGTTTTGATGTTTCATCGACAACCAGTTCAACAGCTTGTCTTTTAACAGTTCTAGCATAATCCAGTCTTTGGTATCTAATGAATTATCACAATCAATTTTGAGTGCCTCAATAATTTGCTTCCAATGGTCATCTGTTGCTTTAAGTTTTCTAGACTTCCCTACTTGATTGTCAATAGGACCTTTTTCTATTGTTGAATTATCAAGTAGCATTTGAGAAAGTCTAGCAAGGAGCAATATTTCTTCAGAATCTTTTGCAGTACCAACAACAGATAAATGATCTATATAGCTAGAGGTGGTTAACTTAGCACGAAATTCAAATTCTCGCACCTCACTGCAGGACTTCCTGTTCCCAGATGTGATACACAGATCAACTTTACCAGTACTATGTTGAGGAGCCCAGCAACGCAGTACACCTTCTTGGGCAATTTCAAGTGGAACCTCGATGTCACCAAACATGACTGCCCAGGAAGACTCCAGTGGATCACAAAGAAACTCTCCTGTAATGATAACCTGAACACCATATTGTTGTGTCAAAATATAACTGATGATAACTCAGTTCATAGAATAATGAAAGATGCATAAACTTGAAATGGTTCTCTTTATAGTTTAAGTATTTTAAAAGAAAAGTAGTCCTGCGTATTTGACAATATAATTATTAGAAACATGGGAGAATAAGATATTGAAATCATTTTTGTTTTCGTTCTGATCCTTTTAACCAACCAATTTTTTTATTGAATCTATATAATCATCAGTTAAACACTAGTTCATATCAGGTATCAGCAACATGTTCAGTAATAAACAAATTCTAGAGAAAAAAGTGTGCCTTGGTGCTCTCATAAGAAAATGCCCATTCTGGAGAAACTTCACATATGCTGAAACGACGTCTCTGTGAACTTAAATCTGTTGCAAGAGAAGCTCCAAATTGACTATGATAAAAAATGCTAGAGAAATCTGCAGAATTTGCATTGTTTCCCAGAGCTATGGGGATAGTTTCAATCCAATCAGAGCTATTTTCTTTTCTACCATTTGCTTCAAAAGTACCTTCTGCAGATGAATGGTGTTCTCCAAACATTTTGAGTTGAGAAATAGTGCTAGGTGATTCAATCGAGTCCTTGGAACCTAAAAGAAATCTTCTAGTAGCAGATAGTTGGTGATGTAAATCACTCTCAGAAATTTCATGACCATTTGGTTTCTCTTCTGCTGTACAAGAACTCAAATTCTCAGATGCACCAAAGGAATATATGGGCATATTCTCTCTGCCTGAAAATGTAGGCAACGTATCCTGTAAAGGAACACAAAAAATAATATTATTTCAAAAGAAAGGTAATGATCAGAAAGTAGAAATCATACCAAACACTTAATTTTCACTGACAAAACTTTAGAATGCTACAAGTACAGAAAAAAAATGATGAGCCTCGGGAAACAATATGACATACTGAAGCTTTTTGAATTGTCAAACAAATAAATGTAATAGAATAGCTATACTTTGGTTATTTCATGAACCAAAAAGTCCTTGAGAGGCAGCACAAATCTATGTTCCATATCAAACAAACTAAGAGAGTTAAGATTCCTTATTCCTTACCGATTCGTGACATAAAGTCGTTGACAAAACCCAATTTCAAGTGCACTTACTCTAGAAATTGAAGAATCAGGAATCCCATTGCAGGCCAAGAAATTGGAACTTCTTCCATGGGACTCCATCCCTGCAGATTTTGAGCTTAGCTGGAGTACATCTGTCCACGAAGGAGAATCTGAGCATAATGGTTGATTTTGTTGTGATTCATGGTCACCTGGAGGGAGGATTGCAGATATTTAATTTACTGTCAAGTGGTATGAAAATAAGAACTAAGATGCTTCATGGTGCAATGTTCACATGCCCTCAGGACTACTTGTCGTGACAAGCATATGGAAACAGTTTGCAATACACCAAAAATAATTATTTAAAATGATATGTGTGACTCTAGAAGAATTTTTGACAAAAAAAAATAATATAGAACCACAGTTGATACAAACTATCCGCGAATTCACTGTTAGGTGATTGATGTCATTTCTGTCATTGAGAATGTAGTGGGGTTCTTTTACAGAGGAACTCAACTGATAATGCTTTTAAAACTATAGTCAAACATTGCTAATGCTCAATTATTTAAATGATGACAGGTAGAGTAGGCCTAAAACGTAGAAAGGAAAGGAAGAAGCAGTAAGGATTGTTTATTTGGGAGGATGAAAAATTATGTTGAAGTTCCTCTATTTACTTGAATTTACTTGAAAGGAAGGTAAGAAAGATGAAAAAACTTGAATATACCTGAATGATATAAGTACCCTTCAGTCAGTGTCTTTGTGTGCATGATGTTGCCAGAGAAAAATTGGGTGGTGTGGTTGCAGGTATAAAAAGTGTTGCAATTCATAGTCTTTGGAGGATTGGAAAGGAAGTTCATAAGAAATCAATATAAGTTGTAAATTGCCCAATAAAAAAGGCATTTGAGTAATTAGTCATTTGACACCTCAAAAACCTTGTTTCTTCCATTTCCACCGCATCTCAGAGGAAGCAATGCAGAGGAAAATTGAACTTGTTTTTCCATCCACAAAATTCATTCCAAAAGTATATATCCAACACTCAAGTAAATAGAGGTTACATTTCAAACTTGATTGCCTATCATATACCAAAAAATACCAATTAAAGATGTACAAATAGATTCAAATGGTTTCATACACTTCACTAGAAATATTCAAATCAATCAAGTTATCTTCAAATCTATTGGCACCTTTGAACATGTAGATACAATGTCAATTTATTTTCTCCAATTTTAACATTTACAGAGCTATGCTTAATTGCCCTATCATATTAGTATTTTTTTAATCATTTCTAACAATTTGAAACATCTGTTTTAGCATTATCATTATTCTCATCTCAACTACATTATCTTTTTGCATGTGTTTGTGTGTTGATTCTAATAACCTTACAATTTGACATATAAAGAGTGGTGTAATCATATGATAGTTTATAAAAAATTTCCTTTAGCCTAAGAGACATACGATGATAGCACAAGCCTTCAGAAACTCTTTTCCGTTTCTCTTTAGCCTATTAATGGTATTCTCATCGTCATACTATGCTTGTTGAGTAATAACTCCATGACTCTTCAAAGGAATTTCATGTTCATCCATCTACTTCACCTATTTTTTTTTTTATTAGTGAAATAACATTGCATAAATTCTCTACTTGTTCTACTTATCTTAGTACCTTCAGTTTTCCCAAAAAAAATCATAATTCAAGCATCAAATTTAGAAGTTAATCACCATTACTTTTCTGAATTAAACACGCTCATCAACTCCAACAATAGAGCATCATTTAGCAAAATCATTGTACCCTAAAATCTCAGCAAAGCCGAGATAAATGCCTCCCTTATGTGCTAGTAACTATTCCAAAAGTTAGTAGTCGCCCGTGATTTACCTCCTCCGTGTTGGCCCTGGGACGGATTGGCGGGGGCGCTGGGGGCGAGCGTATTCGCCTTTTGCCACCATTGTACCCTAAAAAATATGAAGCATATTTACAAACAATAAAGGATAAGCCTAGTCTGGTTTCCACAATGATGCCCATGCAAACTAGAGCCAGATTAGTGATAGACAATATGTATGTTTTCTAAATCATATAATGTTAGTATTAGCCCTAAGAGCCATTTATGAGATGATTAGGCTTATTAGGTTAATGGCTTATTGACTTAATGGTTAATCTAATATAATAATCCGATCCATTATCTTATTAGGTTAATGACTTATTGGGTTAATGATTAATCCAATATAACAATCCAACCCATTAAGAGATTAATTTCATCATTAATCAAAGAAGACCAAGAGACACAAGAGGGTTAATGTCCATTAATAGAGATTAATGGATCATTAATCAAAGGAAGACCAAAAGCCAAATAACCTTTGGTATTCCTTGGATGAGTACAAAAGGTTTGTCTCATTCATTTTCAAAAAAAAAGAATTTGTTTTCTTCCACCATCTTCCTCTTTGGCCGAACCACTCTTGCTTGCTAGCACAAAAAGGTGGTTCTTCTCTGAAGTCGTGTTCGTGTGACTGACGGAATGTGTTCGTGTGAATACCGTAGAGGCACGAACACTTGATCGTGCTAAGATCTGCATCCAAAGAAAAGTTGTTGCCGGGATTGCGAAGGGCACGCAACAAAGGTATAACTTCTTTTAACAAACTTAGTATATGTTTTTGCTTCGCACAGATCTGGAAAGGATCTAGTTAATTTTTCTGCGTGTTTAGCGCTCTAGATCCTTACATATACATCTCTTGAGGAACTTATTCGACTATTATTTAATCATATTGCTATTGTTTTTTCCCTTCTGATTTACCCATTTGGCTTGCAGAATAAGTCTTAAGGTTGAACTGGGCCTTTGAAGGCTAATTGTCTCAAACAAATAAATCAAAACAACATGCTCTCGCTGCAACTTCAACAAGTAATACGGTACTTTTGGAAGCTTAAATGCTATTTATCATGTCAGAAAGGTTTACCAGATATGATAGGAACATATCCTGGATAGCAAATAGGACAGGCGCTTGTATCTTTAAATAAGTGTTTGTGGACTATATGACAAGAAGCCATACAAAAGTGTGGCCAGTACAGGGTGTTCCACGTTGCAAGGTCTGCAGCAATTATGTTACAGGATAGTCCAATTATAGGCAATTTCCATATAGTTATGTTTGAACTTTGAAGCATTTAATATTACATCCTTCAATGGAATGTACTTCAATAGTGAAACTTTTCCATACAGCACGGACGAACCAGAAGATTCTAAAGGAAAAACTGCTGTTCTTTCCAGACGGCACAATAGGACAGAGAAACTACGAGTGAGAGTACATATATACTCTAGAGTTTGAAGAGGTGTTCGAACATTGTTCCATGTCTCAAGACTCTCAACACAGCATGGAATGGTATGTTTCGCCTGTTTCAAGTAAAAGAGGATGAGGTTTTAATCTATCATCTGTTGAGTGAACAACAGGTCATCCATCAGAAACTTCATCAACTTGTTGAATTTTAGCATAGTAATACAACTGAGATCAGACTGCCAGTTGAACCTGAAAAAACCAGAACCGTATACCTATGTGGCTTGGGCTAATTCATAGATCAGATGTACAAAAAATGAGTCGGACCAATCACTTTTGTGAAAATTTGCTAGTTGAAGCCAGTTCAATTTGTCATATAGCTTGAAATATAAAAAATGCTGATTTGCGATTCGAAATAATTAAACTTGAGATAGCAAAATAATACCTTTTCATATGTTATCCTACCCTAATAATATATATATTTAAAAAATCTAAGATCCTCCATTTAAAAAATAATTGCAAATCCATTATTCCATTTTATATAAATAATAATCTCATATGTACTAGTAGTATTATTTTTTTTTTACATTTTACTTATGTATGAATAATTTTTATATCAATATGGAGTTTGTCCAGTTTGATCTCTGATTCAATTTATAACTATACAACAAATTATAATGTAGTAAAAGTAACATGTTTCTTTGTATTGTGGAACTTGTTTTCACAATATAATTTATTAATCTTTTTCATTACCTAAATTTGAATGGGGAGTTTTGAGCCACAGAAATAGCTTTTTGCAATGTAGGATAAGATTGCATATAAAATTAATAAATTTGTAGCTTCATCTATGTCAATCTGGCAATGGACACAACTGAGTCAATGTTCTAGTTGACATGTCATTCAACAATTGACCTATTTCACTTGACAGTTGAACCAAGGACCCAGAACTTACCAATTAAATTTCTGGTTCTCGTATTGTGGAATTTTCATGTGCTACCAAAAGCATTCGTGCAGAATAAAAGCATAAACTAAAAGGTTAAGAGAATCTATAAAATCTCAAACAACATGACAAATAATTTAGCAATTGATGGATCTACAAAACTACCTGAAATTTTTGGCAGCTGAACAGTGGCAGAATTTTGCTGCTTTCCAACTTCATTAACTCGATGTCCTCTATCTGATCCTATGAGAAGATTTTCATGTGCAAAAGAAACCATTGTTCCTCCATTAGGAAAATCTTTTAGGACTTGTATATCATCATTCTCACAAGAGTACTCTAGTAGATTTTCTTTAAAGTAAATGGAGTTATCATCATCATCCAAACCGAGCTGTGCTTCAAGATTCCGCAGTAGGTGGTTGACTTCTGGCTGTGAATTTTTATCAGAATTTTCTAATCTTTCAAATTTATTATGGTGGTTCGCATCAAAGTTCTCTAAGACAAACTTAGAATTGATTTCTTCTGTTGATCCTTGACTATAAGAGCTCTGAGAAGGTTCATATAATGCAGTAGTTCCAGACATATAGCCTCTGTCTGTGTTAATAATTGTTGAAGTATGATTTAAATTTGAATAAGACTCAATGGAGAAGTTTGAGGTTGATCCAGAAACGTATCTTCCCTGGGTGACAAAAAAAAATAAAATGGTGATAAACAGATACATCACTCAATCAGCATGTTGCAGAAACATGAAATATCATCTTGTCTTAGTAATGTGCCTTCGTCTATCATTTTAACAGTCTTTCTATCATTTATTCTTTGATCTTTAGCAAATACAACATAATGAGTGAAAAGACATTGAGCAACAAACCTCATCCACTTCTCTGTAGTGAACAAGAACAATGTGTTCATACTCCCTGAAAAGAAATATTTAAGTACATTACAACAATTATACCAGAAAGTACTCAAGTCTATTAACAATAGGTAAATAGTTTGAAAATCTCTAGAGGAATATTAATGGTTACATGATATCCTGTCAATATCCACAATAGACATTTGCAAACATTAATAAAACACCATTTGTTACACCTACATCAAGAAAGATTATTGAATTTAACGCTGTAAAATAGCAGGTGTATGGACTAGCTAGAAGAACATATATTAGGATTTAGGATTCAGGGTTTTAGGATTTAAGATTTGGGGTAATAGAAATATGGAGTGTTCACTCAGTGGCACTGCTTGTGTAGTTATCCAACATGAGTATTGAGGAAGTAAATGAAGTGTTTGAGTATTAGAAACAAATCAAATAATAATGGTAGATTGGTAAGTTCACATTAATAAATATCATAATTGTTGAAATATGGTTATCCTACAAAAGAGGACATTTGATAAACAGATACAAAACCTAATAGTAAAAAAGACTTGAAGAAATTAAATACTTTCAACTAATGGGTGTTTAATTATTTATTATGCAGGACTATCACATAGGGGAGACTTGGTGCAACGGTAAAATTATTGTTGTATGATCTAGAGGTCACGGGTTAGAGTTGTAGAAACAACCTCTTGCAATGAAAGGTAAGACTGCGTAACCCAATGTGGTCCGATCCTTCTTCGAGATCCCATATTGACAGAAGCTTTGTGCATTAGACTGCCCTTTTTATGCAGGATTATCACATTTGTGAATTTCATTATTTTAACTTGAGGGTAGCATGGATAGTCTTGTTAGTGCGTATTTTTTACTATTTCAACCCCTTTATCTATCTAATTATATGAGAGAGGCAGCAGTCTCAAGGTTAGAGTTTACTGATTTTGAATCTGGATCAGCTAAGTCAAACACATATCCTTTAAACTCTATATTGTACTTGTATTATATTGACACGAGTGCATAAGCTAACTGTCTAGGTACATTACCGTGAAGCACGAAAGGAACATTAATTTTCAGAAAGAAAAAACATAAATATGAAGATTACTACAATAGTCAGCATCCAAAAATCTAGATGCTTCAAGGACATATTATGGAGATATAATCCTGCATATGATTGGCAAGTGACCTAGTTAATTTCCTAACTAAAACTAGAATTATAAGAGCAACTATTGTGGCAGGAGGTCTATCTAATATGGTAAGAGTTCGCTAGAATGTAAATGGAGTTTAAAGAGTCACTTGCAATATATTGTGAATCAAAATCCAAAACATTTGAAAGGGAACCTTGACACAATAGTAAAGTTGTCGTCATGTGACCTAGTGGTCATGGATTTGAGTCACGGAGATCATCTCTTACAATGCAAAGTAAGATTGTGTGCAATAGACCTTTTCTCAAGACCCCGCATTGGCGTTAGTTTCGTGCATCGAGCTGCTATTTTTTAAAAAAATCTAAAACATTTGCATGGCAGTTGTGCTTTTATATATAAAGTTCAATATAGTGAACTTACGGATCCAGCATCCAATAGCTACGCCTCTGGAAGTAAGGATTTTGCTCCCCATGGGCATAATAACAACTCAAAGCATCTACATTGCCAACCTACAAAAAAAAATAAAAGAAATACATTTCTCGTAAAAAAAGACACATTGTGCAAAAAAGGAAAATAAGATAAATAGAAAATACTACAGTGCCGATTTTATTAACAAACCAAGAAAACAAGATATTTACAATATAAACTTCATGTGTGATCTTGATAAAAATCAGGTCAGGTGCATGAAATAGAAGTTCATTATTTCTTAGTATAAATAGGTTCAATGTCTTATACTTTTATTTCAAAGAGTATATTCCATTATCAATAATAAGAAATAAATCTTAATACAACTAAAGTATTGTTTATAATGGTTCTCTATTAGAGAGCTATAAACAAGGGCAAAAGTTAAAAGGGCGCCCCCTTTTTACCAAATCATCAAAGGGGCACCCCCTATAAAATTACACAATGTCATCTCTATGTTATTAGCTTCGAGATTATCAAAGGTAATAGGAGGAATACTTCAACAATCTCAGACAACTTTTGTACAGGGACGTCTCATTACAGATAATATCCATCTGGCGTAGGAGCTCTTCCGGAGGTATCACAGGAAGTGTATCTCCCCTAGATGCATTATGAAGGTTGACCTTCAGAAGGCCTTCGACTCGGTTCATTGGGAGTTTCTGCGTGAGACACTTATTGTTAGTTAGAGCCCTAGAGCCAATCATATGATGATTGTTGTATGGACTCATTGTGTCATATTCTTATGTATATAAAGACATTTGTTTTTGTTATTATACTTACTTGTATTGGTGCCAAATAACTAAGTATAATAGCGTCCTTGAGTAGAAGGTTCTTATCTATATCAATCGATTGGTTGAATCAATAGTGAGATGATATAGAGAACACTACTCTTAATCATTCCTAGTCAAGTATTAACATTCAGGGACAATGTTAATGCGGCGAGACTAGCATGTAGGTCAACTCGATGACTTGATCTCACAAGTCATGGATATGGAGATATCAAGTTGACACATGGGTATGCATTGGAGAATGTATACTGAATGACCCGCCATGAGAAAGTATCATAGATCGTTATATAAGTGTCATATACTTTCTCATGTGGCTATTAGTATGACTATTAGTCCTTGGACCTGAAGTCACCATGGTTCCCTACATAAGAAGTTACATACTTTGGCTTCGTCAAACGTCACCCGTAACTGGGTGGACTATAAAGACGATTACTGGGTATGTAACAAATTATGCGAAGGAATATGAGTGATGTAGATGGGATCTATCCCTCCTATATAACGGGAGTGTCATCATTATTCTTGATAGAGTGAGACCACTAAGTGCATGGTCATGCCCAAATGAGTCAATATGAGATATTGAGCTCATTTAATTAGAGTGAGTCTACTTGGAGTTCAAGATTTAGATTGATTAGAGGATGACATGGTCTATGCCTCGCATTGATCAATCTAGGTGTCAAGGATAGAAGGACATTGTCGTATATTATGCGAGTTACAATTAGTAGTCACAAAGGTGATGTTGGATCTCAACATTCTTGTAACTTGGGTAGTAATGATGTGTTGCTAGATACCGCTCATTACTTATGCTTCTAAATGAGTTTAGGAGCATTGCCAACGTTACAAGAACCTATAGGGTCATACACAAAGGGCAATTAGATGGAGATTCGGTTCATATGATGAACCAAGAGGATTAGGTTCATGTGATGAACCAAATTCGATTAAGAGTAATCCAAATTAGATTAATTGAGTAAGACTCGATTGAGTTAGACTTGAGTTAGACTCAAGTGAGGTTAGACTCAAGTGAGGCTAGACTTGAGTTAGACTCAAGTGAGGCTTAATGATGATCTTCATTGAATTTTGAATTCAATGATAAATGGAATTCAATTTGAATTTTAAATTCAAATTTCGAATGAGTTTCAAAATGACCATTTAATGAAGAATATTAAATACTCATTAAGGCTCATTAATGAGGCTCATTAATGGTGTTAATGAGCATTAATGAAAATACTTAAGCCATTTTTTACTCTCATTTTCATGATCGATCATTATTCTTCCTCCTTGCTTCTTCTTCTCTCCCTCTCCTCCTCCTTGGCCGAACACCTTTAGAGTGCTAGCACACTCTAAGTGTTTTCTCCATCTCTATTGTTCGTGTGGATACGTATAGAGGTGTGTCCACTTGAACACACTCGAGATCCGACAACTTTTGGACAAGCGGGATTCGCGAAGGGCTTCGCTACAAGGGTAATCTTTTAACCATGTAGATCTAATGTAGATCTAGGATAGAAAAACATGTACACGAAATTTTTTTTGTTCTTTTAATCTTCGTACGGATCCGGTGGCATGGGATTTCGAGGTTTCCGTAATGCAAAAAGCGATTTTTGTGGCTCGAAAATCCCAACACTTAATTGGTTTTTAATTTCCTACAAAGTTTATATCTTGATAATGGAGTGTATAACCATTCCGTCATTCTCTATAGTCATTAATGAGGTCTTTTGGATTCTTTAGAGGGGTTAGAGGGCTACATCAGGGAGACCCTCCCTCTCCCTACTTATTCAGTATTTGTGTGGAGACCCTCTCGTATGGATAGATCATATTTCAAATTCCATCGACGATGTGGTCATCTCATATTGGCACACTTAGCGAATGCAGATGACCAGTCGGGGGATGAGGTATCAGTAGGACATTTATCTTCTTGTTTGTAGATGTTTGGGGTGACCGCAAGACTTCAGGCTAATTATCGGAAGTCGGACATTTATCTAGCTGGAGTAGATGACTTGACACAGTTGTGACTTCTTTCTCTTACGGGCTTCCAAGAAGGGACCACTCCCTTTTGATATTTAGGGATACCGCTTGTTGCTGAGTGTGTACGAATTTTGGACTATAACCCTCTCCTTGATTCCTTAGTACGAAAGATTAACTAATGGCCGAAGAAGACACTGTCTTATGCGGGAAAAGCGCAACTCATTACTTCGGTGCTTCAAGTAGTGGAGTGCTTTTAGCTCACTATATTACCTATTCCCCATGGAATTATTGACCGTATTTACAGCATCTACAGGTCATTTATGTGGACATCCAAATACCCCTTAGTGTCTTGGGTGGATATGTGCATACCCAGAGAAAAAGGAGGAATAAGATTTCACGACTTAAAAGTTTGGAACCTTGCCTAATTGTCCAAGGTACTGTGACGGATACAGGCGAAGGAGGATACTCTTTGGATCGAGTGGGTGCATCATACCTACTTGAGGCGGGCGAACATTTAGATCTGGGAGGTAGTGCACTCGGATTCCCATCAAACGGTTGTTGCAAATTCGTGACCTTATCCTTACGGCTACTAGGTCGTCGATAGGTGCTATGCAGAGGTTGGAGGATTGGTTTGAGCACGATGGAGGTGTGGCCAGGCGTTATGACTTCTTTAGGCATCCCAGTCTTAAGAATCCTAAGAAGCCTTAGCTACTGACAGTGTCGAAAACCTACATCCAACCTAGCCATGCAAGAGCACTTGTTCTTTGGGTGTCCTCCTGTAGCGATCTTATGGAGGAGAATCTGAGAGTGACTACATATGAGGCAGGAGATGTCTCCCTACCGGTGGATGCTACGAGCCTTCGAGTGTTTCTTCAAAGGAGGTTGTCTCTTGACTAAAGCTAGACACCAATGTAACCTTTGATACACTTTGTATGGAGAGCTAAGAATAATTGTATCTTTGATGAGGGAGTTGGAGAGTGAGAAGATTTTTAGAAATGTACAAGTCCAAGTTAACCGGTCATTAGGAGTGTTTTCTGATATGATATTATGTTAGACATGAGACGCTACTCATCAGGTATTGTATTCTGGACTTGCTTTGATATATACATTTTACTTATCTAAAAAAAAGAGTTGGAGTCATCCATCTCGAGTGTCAAATATCTCATTGGTCGGCTAGATGGTCAATGTTAGTATCACCCAAAATGGATGCATACGAAATGAGATTTTGATTCATGCTCAACATCATTGTGAAGGGATATGAATTGACCAATGGACTAAAATGAAATTGAACAATATAACTCTGCTGCAATTTTATGTAAAATTATCTAGTTGCCAAAGCTTGCATAGATTTCAAACTGATCGATGGTTATGCTACAAATTATATGTTTAGGGTCATAATTACAAGACGGAAAACCCCTCAAACAAGAATGGAACCCAATGCTACCAGAAAAATTGGATGCATAACTTGCAAGCCGGAAGCAATTTTATTCTCCTCAGCTCATTCCTGGGGTAGAATTCTATATTGAAAAATCTGTAATACATCCTCCATGAAATTGACTGTGGATATTACCCATTCCATTAGAGTGGAGAGGGAACAATGTTATGAATCTGGTGCACAGTCAACTAAAAGAAGGCATGCTATATGAGGAGACTAGGTGCCTCTGGTAATAAAGATCTTTTCCACCACAAGGTCTGAACAGATAAAACTTGAGAAGTATTTTGATGATCATCCAACAAAGGAACACAGCTTGGTATCAAATTAGTACCATTTTTTAACATTGGTAAGGTAGGCTATCACGAAATAGTCACTAGATTTATTGGAGCCTGGATTCCCAAATAGTTGCTAGATTTATTTCACTCTGCTGTGAGTACAAACAACACCAATTATTGGCATGATATTCCAAAGATCTCACACCGTTTGGTGACATGTAGCTTCGATATGAAATCCTAACTAACTGCTGTCTCATGCTATTGCTAGAGCTAGGATCACCTGACTAATCTAACGAGGAAGAGATTGTTTACGTCAAAATGGGGCGCATTCTGGAGGCATATAAAGTAAGCTAGGCCTATAAATTACTTCATAGAATCATAACAATTACAAATGCTTCCCTTAACTAATTCATTTGGAAAACCAACGGTTACAAATGCTGGAAATTGTTCATGTTGCAGCACCTTGTGTTCCATAAACCTATGAAACATGTAGAAGGTGTCTGTATCACTCAACTCGATGTCCTGCAAAAATATTTGTGGTGCCCTAAATAGTGGAATGAAAATCACAACTCTCTTCCTAAACCGTGGAATGAAGAGGAACATGGTTCTCTTCCTAACTTGTGGAATGAAGTGCAACATACACTCATCCTAACTAGTGGAGTTAACAACAAAACAATTCACCCTTCTCCCAGTTCCAACAATAACTAGTACCCTGATATTTGTAGTGTGATAAGAGCAAAATTGTTCACAAAACAAGGACTGGGTCCTTCAACTAACCTTAAGTCTCTCATGTGCTTCCCCAATGGTTCTTCCATCTTTCTTCCTCCGCCACGCATGTCCATCCTTACGGAAAAACCGAAGGACTTTACGATTGAAAAGAAACAAAGAACCACCTGCCGAATAAACCAGATTCCAGACATTAAATACTAGGAATGGAACATTAATAAAAATGATGAATTCCACAAGTATTAAAAACATATTTTACTAAGTGGAAGGTGGGGTGGCTCTGGAGAGAGAGGAAAGCGCTCGTAATTTTTTAAGATGAAA
The DNA here is from genome assembly GCF_018446385.1 of Zingiber officinale. Classification (NCBI taxonomy): domain Eukaryota; kingdom Viridiplantae; phylum Streptophyta; class Magnoliopsida; order Zingiberales; family Zingiberaceae; genus Zingiber; species Zingiber officinale. Next base: position 96,504,272 of record NC_055988.1, on the reverse strand, counting down.
TGCACTTCAGAAGCTTTCAGCCATCGTTTTTGAGCTTCTTGGCGAAGCACATTAATATCGAAACCTGGAAAAAGGCCAATGGTCATTCAACAAATAGCAAGTGAAAGAAAGAAAGAAACAGACATTTAATTCCTACAACTCCGAACATACGTGAATAGAAGCGAACTAGATGTCGGTAATTCAAGCTAGCACAAGTCGGAGCATTCAAATAGAGTTTCTAATTCCAATCTAAAAACTCCATCTTTAACTGAACTCCATGTTTTGTAGAAAAAAACATAACCAAAACAGAAAACTAATTCATCGAAATCAAACTTCACTTGAATGTTCAAAAAAGAGGGGGGAAACATGTGACCCTAAGTAACACTACTTCATCCAAAAGGCACCAAAAATACAAGGTGACGCTAACTACTATTACATAATGTACAAAACCAATCTTTTCGTTTCTAGAAACAACCCGCACCACAACAGCTCAGACCCCTGAATTCCTCGAGATTCGTACCTCGAGAAATTGGGTGTACAAAGGGGAGAGGCCAAGAAGAGAACTGAAGTCAACAAAGGCATGGACATACCGAAGAGTATAGAAACAAACAAGGAGAGATCAGTTCAGTTCGTACCGTGCTGCATCGCGAACAGCTCCGATGACGTCCGCCGGCTACAGCTGCTCCAATCAAGCGAGGCCCAGAAAAGGTGAGGGGAAAGTGAAGGGATTCACAAAGGGAGCAGAAGATCACCGAGGAAAGGAATTGGAGTCCATAGGAAACTCGTAATGGAAGGGAGAGACTTGAAAAAACGTCATTTTTGGGAGGTGTGGAAATTGACGTTGTCGCATAGATTTGTTTATACGAGCGGCAGCGTTGCTGCAATGGCACTCGATGTGGTACTTCCGCCTGCAAGACCACAACTAGAGGTCCACAGCCGTTAGAATCATTCATATGCGGGCACTTGCCATATATATATATATATATATATATATATATATATATATATTATATGTTAAGCGATACTTTATATGCGACCATGAGTGAAATTCGACGTGGGTTATCTGACGCGGTCAAAATTTAATTTTTTTAATCGCTCTTTCATCTACATGCAATAACTTTTCTCTCTTATCTACATGCAACAACTATAAAAATTTTTAATCTCTCTCATCTGCATGCAACAACTTTTCTCTCTTTCTTTTTAAATTAAAATAATATTTTATTTTCTCTCCTACTATTACATGCAAAAAATTATTATGGTAGTGATGATATAATGTTGTAGCTGCTACAATGGTGTAGAAGCTGCTACAATTGTGCAGTAGCTACTACAACTGTACAAAATCTGCTACAACTGTGCAGAAGCTATTGTGCAGTAACTGCTACAACTGTGCAGAAGCTGCTATAACTGTACAGTAGCTGCTACAACGATGCAGTAGCTGCTACAACTATGTAGAAGCTGCTACGACAGTGCAGTAACTGCTACAACGGTGCAGAAGCTGCTACAACGGTACAAAAGCTGTTACAATGGTGCAGTAGCTACTACAATGGTGCAGTAGCTGCTACAACGTATAGTAGCTATTGTGTAGTAGCTGCTACAACGTTGTAGTAACTACATCACCTTTAAAAATTAGCAGCACGATGATTGTTGCATGTAATCAGATGAGAGAGAGATTAAAAATTTTTATAGTTGTTGCATGCAGATGAGAGAGAAAAGTTGTTGCATGCAGATGAGAGAGAAAAGTTGTTGCATGCAGATGAGAAAGCGATTAAAAAATTAGGTTTTGGCCGCGTTAGATAACCCACGTCGAATTTCGCTCACGGTCGCGCATAAAGTGTCGCTTAGCATATCAAATCTCTCTCTCTCTTTATATATATATATATTATAGATATATTTTATATGTTGAGTGACGCTTTGTACGTGATCGTGAGCGACACGCAGACGTGGTGTTGCTAGCTCGATTTCGCTACAAAAAAAATATGTCATTTATTCTCTCTCCCCTTCCGCCTTTTTAAAACACTTCTGTGTGAGAAATTTCCCAAATTAAAATTTCCCTCGCTGCTCTCTCTCTCTCCTTCCCACCATCTCCATCATCCGCCGTCCGTCGTCCGTCGTCCGTCGGACCTCGCGCCTCCCGCAGGGAAAGTTTCACCGGCATCTTCAATCTCATAGCTGTTGTGAGAGCTTATCACCTCTCTCTATTTCCAACGGTAATTCGTTTCATTTTAATTTAGTAGTCTCCACCGTTATAGAATACATATATTAGAATGATTAATTCTATAACATGTAGAGACGACGACACCTAAAAACGTCTGCAGGCTACAACCACTTCTGTGCGTTAGCTGCTACACGTTATAGCAGCTACAAACGTGAAGTAGCCACTTGGTAAGTCGGTTTTATAGTAGATAAATTTTCTAGCAGATACTACCCCTACAAATATTTAAGTTCATGTATAACAACTTGGTAAAAATTATTTGAAATTATTTTTTACTGATGCAGCGCTTTTGCTTCGCTTCTAAACGTTGTAGCAATTACTTCGCAGCAAATTGTCCATGTAGTTGCTACAACTTGTAGCAGCTAACTTGGAATGACGGTCGTAGAAGGAAGGAAAGATTTATGCTACGACGTGCAAGGCCGACGGATGCTACAAACGTCTACAGCCACTTGAACTTTCCTTTGCTGCTACTAGTTATAGCTGCTACTTCGACAGTTAACTGCTACACCTTGTAGCAGCTAACTGTCCATGTAGCTGCTACAACGTGTAGCAACTATATCGACAGGTAGCTGCTACAACTTGTAGCAGCAAACTCTCCATGTAGCTGCTACAATGTGTAGCAGCTACTTCGATAGGTAACTGCTACACCTTGTAGTAGCTGACTCTCCATGTAGCTGCTACAATTTGTAGTAGCCACTTGGTAAGTCGTATTTTTACTAGCTATATTTTCTCGTAGATATTAACCCTAAAAATACTTGCTAAAAATTTATTTAAAAATATTTATGTTGCTGTAGTGCCTTTGCTTTGCTGCTACACGTTGTAGCAGCTACTTCTACTAATAACTGCTACTCCTTGTAGCAGCTAACTTGAAATGACGAAGCTGCTACAACGTGTAGCAGTTACTTTTTCGTTTACGCTTAACAGGATGTTACTCTGCATTTTCAACCAATAATAAATAGATCATAACAATCCCGATTTTTTATTTAGATCAATTAAATGAGGTTCTACACATTGTTGAAGCAACTGTAACACGTTTTAGTAGCTAGTCGTCAGAAGCTGCTACACGGTGTAGCAGCTTGTCAAGAGTGGCTGCTACACGGTGTAGCAGTTACTTCTGATTAGCTGCTATACTTTGTAGCAGCTACTCAAGAATAGCTGTTACAATGCGTAGTAGGTACCCCTAATCTCCAAATAACCTTTTCTAACCAATTAACTTTTCATAATTATTGTGTAATTACATTTTTACCCTCATTGGCCAAAGGTTTAACCCCTAAACTCGTCGTGTGACAAACACTTCGAAAGAATTTCAATCATAGTAGATCGGTGCCCACACGGTGTCTTCGTTAATTAATCTCACCGCGACGACTTGTTTCTCATCCAAATTTTTGCCTCCATCGTAAGTATTCTGTTAGGGGTTGATGTTTTGAGTCATCTCGTTTTGTATAGGGGTTTGAATTTTTAGGGTTTTGAATCGTCTCCTAGCTGCTACAATGGGGATTAATGATTTTATGACTTTCGAGTTTAAGATTATGGTTAAGGGAATAGAGTGTTTAAAAAAAGTTTATCTTTGTTGTAGCAGCTACTATAGTTGAACCATAATGATTGATACAACGTGGTTAAACCCTACAGTTCCGATGGGCTTCTCGCGATAGTAGCAGCTACTTGAGCCTAACTACTACAACGTGTAGCAGCTACTCATGTTTAGCAGCAACTACTCACTAAGATCTTATGTATTTGTTTGACAGAATTAAATGACGAGCCAGAGAACTGCTGCTTCCCGGGCATACCGTAAGAAAGTGCATTGGAAAAGTAATTACCCACACTTCAAGAGTTTTTTATCATTACTACACATAAACAACCGACCCATGGAGATGATCAATGAAAGCTCATTTGCTTGGGCAGTAGTCATGCTTGAAATTGCAAATATCCGAAGTCTTATACAAAATATATTTGACAATTGGGATGTTGAAACCAGATGTTTCATCTTTCATAATAAGGAGATCAGCTTCACAAGGAAAGATGTTTCACTGATTCTAGAACTCCCAGACCAAGGCGATGAAGTAAATTTGCAGCAGCAGGCTGCCACCACCCCACTATTTCTTTAACACTTCAGTAATGTGGAGTGTACATAGAAGGAGTTAGAGAACAAGATGATCAGCCTCAGCAAACAACCTTCATCTACTGAATCTGATACTCTCTTTTGCCAATTTTTAATATTATATTTTTTTATTTCTGTTTTATTTACTACTACTAGCAGTATATCTAGAATACCAGTACAATCACTAATAGATTGTGTAGATGATTTTGCTAATTTAGGTAAGTTTAATTGGTGTAAGGCTGTATATGACTATATGAGCCCACAGCTGGGGGTGATTGGTGTGATGCTTTCCCAGAGGCCAAAACCAGAGGGCCTTGCGGGAAATCAAGCTCCCATGCTCAAAGGGTTCGCAAATCTCCTTATTGTAAGTGCTTCAATTTTATGATAGACGCATAAGATTTATGTAGAAAATTTCATATTTAATCATTTGTATTGTATTACAAGTGTGGATGTGTGAACATGTCAGAATAATGGATCCTTACAGATAGCATGCTCTTCCAAGAATATGTAGATGGAAATGGTTAGACTCCCGTGTGGAGACAATAAAGTCTAGGATCGCAGAATTATCTGCTGCAAAAATAATTGTTGATTTAAGTCCATCAGACCTAGAGACACATCTACTCTCAAACGATTCTCTAAACGATGTTGTAGAGCATATAGATCAACAAATTGCTTAGGGGATGTTACAATCAGCTACTGAGCAACATCCTGAACAACTTCCTGAGCAATTTCCTAAACAGATAGCCGACGCTCAGGAAAATCCCCAAGCATGTCCGGAGCAGGAGAAAGAGGCTTGTACAAATTGTCAAGCAAGGGAGGTCGAAATTGGTTATTTGGAGTATGTGGTTAAGGGCAAGGACTGACTCATTGCCCAGATGGAGGCTAGAATTAGTGAGTTAATTGTTGAGATTCAAATATGTGCCAGTGATGTAGAAACTTCAATAGCTTCCAAGGACAAAACAATTGATGAGAAGGATAGAATTATAGATGTAAAAGATCAAATTATAACAGAGCAAGATAGAAAAATTAAAGATCTTCAAAGTCAATTGCTTGCCAAGGATAAAATGCCATTACCTACCAATCGGCCATTAACAAGGTCAAAGAGGTGTGCTACAAAGAGAAGGACACCCCCAACTGCCAAAGAGATTAAGGGAGTGCCCTTGGCCAAAAGGAGTAAAAGAGTCACTTTCCAAGATGAGCAGGAGACAGAGATGGCCAAGGGCAAAGGAGAGGAAAATGTTGAGCATCCTGTTAAAGTACCAGATGCCCCTGTCTCATCTACTGATGTAGCTGCCACATCTTCATTAACTAAAATCTTGCATACGCTTGTCAAACAAAAATCTAAAATTATTAAGGTACGATTTTGGTAGGTTAAATGTTTTATCTTTTAGTCCTAATTCACATATAATTAGTCACACAGAATACTTGTCTCTATGTATTTGTTCAGCAAGCGAAGTCATATTTTAAGAAAACTAAAGATGATGTGGTGGCAGAGGCAGTGTTGAAACTGAGTCAGCTAAAGTGAGTCCAATGTTTCTTAAGTTATTCACTTACTGTAATGCAAATATACGATGAATCATGTTAATACTTCTATTGTGAACACAAGGATAAATTACATTGGAATTATCTTCTTATTGTATAGTCAAGCAGTTTATTCATATTGTTGAATAAAATCAACTATGGCTGGTTTAGAAATTGTTATAACACATATAATTTATGTAACTGCTCCAATTGTAGCAATAATAGGCACTATTGATGTAAAACCTAATTTAAGGGCATGTTTTATTTTTGGTTTATGTAGGGCTACGATAAAGCTTTTATGGTCTAACAGAACGATTTCATTAAATATGTCATCTTTCCTGTGTATTTTTTATTCGACTGTCGGCAGAGATGGTGATTGCATAAATGCATATTTTACAATCATTGCAGAGGAAGCCAAATCTTCTGGCATACCTTATTGGTCATCTATATTTTGTCCTGCTGGTTTTTCTATAAGTATAACACCAACTCCTACTACCTAGTTTTTTATTCTCCATATATTCCTCCAATAAGGTTTGTGTGCATACACAGGATTTGTTTGCAATGACAAACTATAAGACATTTGGTCTATTAGCAAGCACTGACACTGACAAGTCAGTCAGATATATATTCCGTCCATTAAATAATGCAGACAATCACTGGCACCTATTGATCATAGACCTCCAAGAAGGTCATTATATGCAATATAACTCCCTTTGAGCCTCAGACCTCTACACATCAAAGTTTCAAAGTTCTATAAGCACCTGCCATGTTGAAGAAATCATTATGTAATGGATTTATATGTGTATTGGATACTTACAAACTTCATCCTAATGCAGGTGGATTTTTTTTTTTTAAAATATGGACCCTTCTTATTATGATATGTGGAATCCAGGGCTATCATCTCTAATGTCAAGAGACTTTGACGTATCTATAGTCCTGGGTTCTACACAAGTAAAATCGTAAGTATGTGTTTATCCATGTTTTTTATACATCTCCATACTCCTTGTTGCAATTAGATTATTAACAGTGTGAAATCAACTCTATATTTTAGTTTAGATTGTGCAATGTTTGTTATTCGATACGCCGAGAGTTTAATGTACAGAAGACCAACAAACTTCGGATAAGCTGGAATGAGAGAATACAATTTTCATGTTGGTCATAAGATTTTTACTAACAAACACTAGATTACTGACAAGTTGGTGGTGTAAATTTATTGTAAAACTGATTGTAAATTTATTGTAAATCCCATAAATTTTGCCTAGGTGGTGTAAATGTTTTGTAATACTGTTGTAAATGTCTTGTCAAGCTACTATAGGGCATAACAGTTAATATCGAGTAGCTGCTACATGTAGTGATAGTTATTCGCCAGTAGCTGCTACAACGTATAGCATTCAATCGACAACACATTGTGAAGATGACAAGTCCACCTTGTAGCAGCTAACTGTCCATGTTGCTACTACAACATCTAGCTCCCGCTTGATAAGTCATTTTTATAATAGCTATATTTTCAAGCACATATTACCCCTGAAAATAATATTGTTATGTATATCAACTTGGTAAAAAATAATTTGAAATTTTTTTAATCAGCAGTAGCAACTACAACGTTGTAGTAGCTTAAAATTTGTAAATATAAAACAGTAATATTTTTGATTGAAACATTTTAAGCTGCAACACATTGTAGCAGCTAAGGTTCACGGAAGAATTCAATGTCTGACACTTGGTTATTTTAAAATTAATAAATACTATACGTTGTAGCAGCTACAACATAAAGTATAACACTATAGAGTAAATGCTATACGTTGTAGTAGCTAATCCGCAATAGTTGCTACAATGTGTAGCAGCTTATCGCCAGTAGATGCTACAGGGGCAAATACATAATGTGGGATTACAACGTGTAGCAGCTTATCGACAGTAACTGCTACACGTTGTATTCACTTGTTAGTGGGTTGCTTCTAACTGTCCTTGTATTATCTACCGCTTCACGTTATCAGAACCAGTCAGCATATGAAGAAGATTTGACATGCATAGCTGTTACTTTCAAAATTTAATTTAAATTTTATACTTGATCAAGATAAAATTAAATTTCACCGACTCCTCCTGTTGCATTTAATGTGTTATTTGGAAATAATTTTTCACTTCCTACAATGGTGTTTATGTCTACCACAAACTAGCTGCTACAACATGGACATCATGTTCTGTGTTCGCGAGCTTGATCATTATTCATGAGTCCACTTGAATTTACCACTTCATGAAATGACAACATACTTAAGAAATAAAATAGGAATAATATAAAAAAAATTAATTAACTGGGTGATTAAAATTAACTGGCATTAGCTGCAACATTATGTAGTAGCTAATTAGGAGTAAGATAACAAGGCACCTATAAAATACATTTATACCTTTACATGAGAAATTATTATCAATAAATTTACATTTCGATTGCATCGTAAGTTAAATATTGAACAGTGTTCAGATCTCCCATGATCGCTTACATTGCTCTCAACGTACAGAGTGGTGTGAACACCAACCAGCTTATATTATTTTGCACCTCCCTCGCATCCTTTGGTCGTGGCTAGGAAAAGTTCTTCGAGGCGATCATCCTCTCCCTAATCCACTCCATGAGGGGACTAACCTCTTCAACATACACGCATCGGGAATAGATGCTAGTGGTCGCTTTAAAGAAATTTCTTCACAGACATGGAAGCTTTCACTAGATGGTGGAAGGCAACAAGACCACTTTGTCCTTCCCCATATGGGAGCAAGATACACTTCAAGATTTACAGTGGATGGCATGAAAAAAATGGCGAAGGTGGTGTCGAGAAAATGCCATCATTCCATGAATAAGCTACTCATTTCCATGGGATGTCATGATCGGAGCCACCCTCTGTTATATAGGGACACTGAGGCACTATACAATTCTATCACAGAATAGGTGTATTCACGAGCCCACAGTTGCCCTTCTGACAATGCACGATTTTACCAAGAGAGGTAGTCACGGGTCATGATTTATGATAAATATGACTAGTCATATCGGTTATGGCAACTATGAGTGGTCATTTAATAGACAATTAGGGAGTAATTGACCAGATTTAGTAGGGTTCCATTAATTTATTTATGTTTCTCCATAAAATCATTATTTTCAATTTGTATAAGTGACCATTGAATTATTAATCGATATTAGGCCTTGTTAACTGCATCGGCAGTAGCTGTAAGCCTGCAACACGTTGTAATAGCTCTCGTCTCTAGAATAGTTGCTTCAATTTGTATCAGCTAACTGAAACATAGTGTAGCAGCTACTCTTGAGAAGCTGCTACACGTTGTAGTAACTTGAACTGATTATATGCTACAGGTTGTATCCTTGATTATCTTTATTGGATGTCGCTGATAAACAAGTAATTAATTTCATAGGTAGCTGCTACAACGCTGTAGAGCTACTTGGAATGATAACTGCTACAAATCTATAGCAACTAACTCAACGGTTAGCTGCTATAACGTTGTAGTAGTTAGGGTCAAGTATGATAGCTGCTACAAATCTGTAGAGTGTCGTATGTATATGCTACCTTGCCTATAATTAGAGATTAACTGTTATAATAGAATATTCACAAACATTTCCGTTCCTTTTCTATACGTCTGATTTACTATTTTGATTTTTACGCAAGGTAAGGTATACTAAATCTGTCACCTTTTTCCTAAAATAACGAGGATTGGAGAATTTTTGCTACTACTTCTATTTCTACGCTATTATTCTATTAATGATCTGAGATGTCTTGCGTAATGCCTCTCTCTAAGTTGTAGCAGCTACGGATCGATAACTGCTACAACATGAAGTCATATGTTGTAGTAGTTTTCGACCCCGAACTGCTACAACATCAACTTAAAAACCTGCTGTTAGAAGCCCAACAGTGGATGCGTGAATACAACTATTCCCACATGTGATTTTTATTTGGATTAAAAAAATAAGCTTGTACACATTATATCAACTTAACATATAAAGAGCTGCTACACGATGTAGCGCAGCTTCTCAAGAGTAGCTGCTGCACTGTGTAGCGGTTACTTCGGATTAGCTACTACACTGAGTATTAATAACTCAATGGTCAATTATATAATTTAAATAGCGTGGAAATCTGATTCGAATGAGCGACTGTATATTACATGCTACTTGCTGTAGTAGTTAGAAAGAGGGGTGGTGATGAAAGGAATTTTATGGAAAAATTATTTTCTTATAACCAAAATTTAGGTTTATGTGATACATCTCAGATTCTTGTTGGAATAATAGCATAAGATTCAGATTAAAAGGAAAATAATATGTAATCAGTAATAACCGCTCATCGAGAGTTTGGTAAACCTAGCCTCATAACGCAACAGGCAAGGTGTTAGAGCCTACAACAATAATACCATAATTATAAGCCATAATTTATCCAGATTCAAAAATATAGTTAAATAAAAACTAGAATGTACCAACTATAGATGCCAAATCTTCTTCATAGGATTCGTCATCGTTGGTATTATCTTTCTTTGTAACAGTTGATCTGGCAATCAATTCGTCATTAACTTTACTATTAATAAATACAAATCATTGATATGCTCAGCTAAATTTTTACTACAAATGCATAACTAATGGACGCATATCCTTGTTGTAATAATAGACAGTTGCGCTTGTCGTGTGAGACACCTTGGTAACCGCATCCACGACATAGCTTGGACTTTGAGGTTGACGTCTCTTTTGAAGATTTCAATCTTTTCCCACAACCCTTTTCCCTTACTAAAGAATGATCAATAATAGAGGGGGCCCCATCGATGTCTTTCTTCCTTTGACTTTGGTTATCACATTTTCTACTAATGTTCAACTCTTGAATTTTACTGTATATACAATCGAATTGGTCATCTAAAAAGTTTGTCCCCTCATCAGTCAAAGCTACATCATCAATCACTACTGATGCTTTATAGGACACCCTCGAGTGTCTTGCCATCAATTTCGCATCTGGACTGCTGACGGAAGTTTGCTCACCAAAATCATAAATTGCCCCAACATTGGCATTTCTTGTACATCTGTTGAGTATGTACTTATCAGGTAGTAGAAACACTTGGTTGATACGAAAAAAAGCTAACATATACCTACATGGAATGCCCTCAAACTCAAATTTACTACAACTACACGATATGTAGTCTGTACGTTTGTTGTGCGTGAAGACTCTTGGTTTTGCAGATGAACCACTTTGAAAATTCATGACATGGTAATCCACTAAATCATCAACTATAGATGCTTACTGCACATAATAACCACGACTCACACTCATTTCACTTTGAAAATCTAATCATTTTTTTTGTGTACACCCTAACCATTTGAGATTCCATAGGCCAGTTTGTCTTAATCTTTGACTACTTGACCATATCAATATGGTCGGCAACTAACTCATTGTGTCTTTGGTGTCACAATACTCTATTGAAACGGGTGATAAAATCCATCAATGAGTTGTTATGTGATACATACTTCTTGAAAAATGAATATGAGCTTTCAAATCGCTGACTACTTGACATTCCAGCAAAAAATACATGGCTAAAAAATAATGGGACCCACCTTTGTCATAAATCATACATCAATGTTAACCAATCATTTTTCTTCAAGCCAGAACACCTCATAACTTCTTCCCATGACTTCTCAAATTCATCAAGGGTTGAGGAGTTAACAATTATATCCTTTATGGTTTGATAGTAGTTGTGAAACGTCATAGGGGTAATTTATCAAGAAATTTATTGAGTATGTGTCACAAACAATATCGACGCACTGTGCGAGGAAAAACTTGGACAATGGCCTTCGTCAACACTGGATCCTGATCAGTGATGATCACAGTTGGTGGACCTTAGGCATGACTTCTATGAACTTCTTAAGTAACCAAATAAACGACTAAGTTTTCTCATCACTTAGAAAGGCACAACCAAATACAATGCTCTGATGATGATGATTAACTCCTACGAAGGGTGCAAAAATCAACCCATATTTGTTGGTGTTATATGTGGTATCAAATACAACTGCATCACCAAGGACACTGTATGCCCTCCTTGATACATGATTCACCTCGAAACACCTAGTGAATCTTTCTATTGAATCAGTCTCATAATCATAGAAAAAGGCTGAATTCTTCTCTTTCTCAGTTGCAAATAACTCAATCAGTGTTTCGGCATCAATTCCCTTTTGTTCATCCCTTATCTATTTCTCAAAGTTTCTAATATCCCATTTTGTGCAACCTAGATGCTCAGGCCCTTCTGAATCTATCTCCAATAATCGAACTTGTTGACAAGTTGACACATTAGCCTCTAAAAACTATTGCGTTAATACTTTCTTATCTTTAGAAACATGGCGATGTGAACGAAGTAAATGCACCTTCGAAGGAGTGGAGAGAAGATGATTATGACTTTCCATGAATTTTGTGACAATCTAATTTGGCCCGGTCTATTCCTTAACAAGTGAAAGTTTTGACCTACATCCAATCTTTACTTCGCCACGTGCTCTTTCCTTTACACTGCCAACTTGTGCTTCTTTTTTCCGTTTATCATTTGCATGTCCCTCTTTAAAGTATATAAATTGTTTTCATCCAACCGCATTTGTCCTCTTATTTTTCTTGTTGTTGCCTAATCTTGCACTAAATCTGGCTTCACGTGCATATTGATTATAGAATGAAAAGGCCTCCTCCAATGATGAAAATTCCATCCCAATTTGCGGTTTTCGATCTTCAGCAACTTGGGGAATGTATAGCTGATTAGCATCACAAGTGTCTTCCATTGCTAGAGAATGACATATTTAGCTTTAAATACATTTATAAATTTCAATAAATGATGATGATTAATTAGGAGAAAATATAATATAGAGGAAATATTTAAAATGTTCATAGAGTTAACTACGCTATGCTAGAAGGCGATTCAAAACCATATAAAACCTTAAAAGTTTAAACCCTAATTCCTAAATAAAAAGTTAAATTAACTTACGGGAGGGACGAAGATTCGAAGGCGAAAACCAAACGTCGTAGTGAGGTTGGTAGACGAAGCGAGGGTCGCTACTTCCAAACTTAGTACGGGTTTGTAGTGGGAATGTTCGTGGTAGCTTGGACAAAAGGGTAAATAGTCTATCACTTTAATGTTTTAGCAATTGAGGGAGAAGTAATATATACACGGTGTAGCAATAACTGCTGCCTAACTGCTACAACGTGCAGTAGTAAGTTATTTGTCAAAGCGAGACCTGCTACATCGTTGTAACCGCTAATATTCCAAGTAGGCTACTACACGTTGTAGCAGCGACAAGGAGAGTTAGTTGCTACAGGGTGTGACAGTTATTTGTCCAAGTAGTTGCTAGAACGTGTAGCAACAAAGCACAGTCGATGCAGCAGGAATTTTTTTAAAAATCAAATTCTACCAAGTTGATATACAGTAAAAAAAAATTTTAGGGGTAACATTTGCTAGAAAATAAAGCTACTTCTAAAATGACTTATCGAGTGGCCGCTACACATCGGTGAAGGTCGAGACTCTCGAAGCATATGCAAGCACGAGGAGTCCATGAGAGGGTGCAAACACAAAACACAAGAGTCAGAACACAGTAGGTAGCAGAAACAAGAGGAAGACTTGCGCTAGAGTCAAAAGGTTCAATGGAGCGGTAGGAGAAGGATATTTATAGTGGTCAAGGAAGGCGTAGAGGGCCTCGTCATCAGTGCCCATCATGTGATCCACACACAGGGTAGCTAACGTCAGCAGTAGGCTTGAAAGCAATGATGACTGTAGGATCATCCTAAAAAATCGCACCAAGAGGTCGTGTTAGAAAAAGCTAAGGCAAGGGACACAAGGTAAAAGGGGGATAAGGAGTTGTCGTGGCTTCGGGAATAGGCGATGCTACAGTAGCTCCCCCTCGGACCTGTAAGGAGACTCTTGAGTATCATGGCTCGCGACTAGTCGAGTAACTAATCGAATAGCTAAATCGTTAAATCCGATCGAGGCATTGAATTGGCCGGTCAGGATAGACACCCAGTCAGGTAAAGTGACCTTCCTAGTCGCATGCCCTGATGCCTGCATAGATGTTAAGTTGACTAAGCACCTGCAAGAGGGATAAACACTTAATAAACTACTCGAACATATAAAGTGAAAAGGAGCATAGACCTTAGGTGAGTGTAATAAGTGAACAATACATTGCATAGGGGTAGTCTGCCCAAACACATGCCCCCAATCACATGTCTTTTATAATCTTTAATTCAAAGTTACAAAAGGAGGGGAAGCCTTACATCCCCGAGGAAGAAAGGTACAAGATAAACACAAACTAGTCATCAAAGGAGGGGAAGGCTTCGTCAGAAAGCTCTTTCAGGAGGCGGGCCCGGTCCAAGAAGGTATTAGAAGGAAATGACCGAAGAAAGCCTTTCTCATACAGCTGCAGGAAGACCCCTGCGCCACCATAGCAAATCATTCGGTCGATAAGATTACTTATCTTTGCCCCGAACTCTTTGGAGGCTAGGTAGGCGGCCTTGTGAGTTGCCAAATGAGAGCTCTCGCCCTCCTAATATTCTTTCAGCTCTTCCCCAGCTTTGAGGGCTTTAGCCTGTGCCTCAATTAATTCTAGGTGGGTGGCCGTGGTCTCTGCCTTAGCCGTTGGGAGTTCATCTCGCAGAGACTTAAAAACAACCTCAGATGCCTCCCACTACTTCCGAAGGGCAGCTTCTCGGTCAACGCCAGCTGACAGATCTATCTTTTAGGCTGCCAGGTCCCTCTGTAGAGCATTGTGCGCCTCTTGAAGCTCCTGCAGTCGCGAAGAGAGGGTGGTCACTTCAGCTTCCCTCTCTTCTAGATCAGCTAAGATCTGGGCACGCCGCAATCCTTCAGGCTTAAGTTTGGACTCGCTAGTTTTCAAGGTGATCTACAAAGACTGTACTTTCTTTGACTCCACATGAGCCAGGCCTCTGGCGGCTTGGGTCTTCTCCTCCGTGGTTTGCAGATAGGACTAGATCAGGCTGTCGGTAGTGGTAAGGTCAAAAATGCGGCTGGCGGCCGTAAGAGATGTCGTCTCCTAGAGACGAGCCCTCAAGGCCTCATTCTCTCAATGCAGACTGGCCACGTACTGTGAGAGGCTTAGCCCCATGACATAGGTCTGTCAAAAGCAAAAGAAGGATTAGCAGTTGATCCTGTCCGAACCAGGGGTCAACGAACGCTGGGGACGTGACGCTCTCTGCTGGATCCTCAGGTGCTCCGGCGAACCTGCAACAAAACCGAGCCGGGAGGGGTGTCCCGGCGACGGCCCTCCGACGCTCAAGTCAGGCGAGGAAATAGCAAAGGAGTGGCTTTTAAGTAGAAGACTCGTGTACCTCTGGTGAAGAAATGGAGACCTTATATAGAACTATCGAAAGAGCCCAGGCACGTCAATCGAAGCAGTTATCTGCTTTAGACCATACCCAAGTATGGGCCTGTCAGAAAAGCATACATGAGGCCATATTGCTACTGTATTCACCTCTCACTGATGTGACGGCGAGATCTTCCATCGTGCAATCTTGTGTACGGCCTAATCATCAGTCATGCCCTCTATGACATCCCATATCCCGAGACAAGCGATAGGCCGCTCGGCTACCTCTGTACCCTCGCCCTTATCTCGGCCGAACGGACCACCCGCTCGACCCTTTGATCCCGGCCGAGCGGGAGATCCCGCTCGGCCATTCGATCCTCCTGCCTTGGCGTCGGAAACCCAAGCCCATGGATGGGTTATTTCTAGCTCCGCTCGGACCATTACCCACTTGACTAGCCTTCCATCCGTCCTTAGGCTGGGACCCTTCAGAGGGTGGGCCCCCCATTCTTACCTCCGGATCACTTGCCTTCCCTTCAAGTCTAGTCGAAGGAGGCAGTGAGTCCGACTGACTGGACCATTTGTCCGAGCGGGCGGTCGTCGCCTTCCAGTCGCTTATAATATCTCTGGGGCCGTTCGGCCCTTCTACCAAATTCAGCCGTTCGGCTCTTCATTCCGGTTGTCTTGTCGCTCAACATGGATGTTTGCTTGTCTAGATCTTCTCAAAAATCACGCAAATCCTTTTCATTAAGTCGAAGCATGCGCGGTATGGGCGCATTAATTGTGCCTGGCGACAGAGCGCCACGTGGCTCCTCTTGCGTGGCGGTGATGATCCGTACGATGGGACGCTGGTTATTTCGAAACGGACGGCTAGATGATGACTTCGTCTTCCGTGACCTGCATCCGACGGACGAGGCCGACCAGCCTCGTTCGTATAAAACCCTCGTCTTCGCCTTTTTACGCCGCATTCTCTGTTTCATCGCGAATTCTCAGTCGAAGGTGCCCGCTGCTGCTGCATCATTCCGGCCGTCCCAGCTTTCGTCTCTCGGTGGTCTTCGCCTTGTGTTGCAGTGCTTTAACCTTGCCGGGATTTGCTTCGATTCCCCGCTCGGTCACTATGTACCCCAAAAAACGTCCTCCTTTGGCTCCGAACAGGCACTTTTGGGGATTTAGCTTGACTCCATATTTGCGCAGCGTTCGGAAGGTTTCTTCCATATCCTTGAAAAGATCGGCCGCTCGGACGGATTTGATAAGAATGTCGTCCACATAAACTTCCAGATTCCGCCCGATCTGCTCCTTGAACACCTTGTTCATCAAGCGTTGATAGGTGGCCCCGACATTCTTCAATCCGAACGGCATCACATTGTAACAATATGTGCCGTCGGCCGTTACGAAGCTTACTTTTTCTTGATCTTGATGATATCCTTGGTAGGCGTCAAGCATGCATTAATTCACAGCCGGCCGTAGAGTCCACCATGATCTATCCGGGGTAGAGGATAAAAATCCTTGGGCATGCCTTGTTTAAATCTCGAAAGTCGATGCGCACCCTCCGCCGCCGGCTTGAGACCAGACTACGTTGGCCGGCCACCGGAACCGCACCTCGCGTATGTGGTGGCCTTCGAAGTTTTTCCACCTCCGCCGGATAATGGCATTACTCGCCTAAGTCCTTTTCTCGCTTCATCGCCGAGGCGTCCGGCCGGACGTGCAATTCATCTTGTGCTAGGCTCGGCGAAATTCTGTGTAACTCGACCCGACGAAGACATCATGATTTCGTTGGAGACATTGAATCAGCTTCTCCTTCTGCTCTTCCCCGGATCGAGGCGATAAAGTCGTGGCCTCCGATCGGGTCGGATGGATCTGGACTTCCTCCTTTTCATCATAAATTAGGAGGTTTCTGGTTATGGCGTGTACCTCAATTCGGGCGCCTTCCGAGCGGAACAAGCTTCGCTCGGATCATCTCTATATAGCACCGCCGAGTGCTAGCTGATCTCCCGCACCTCTCCTACTTTGTCCTCCACGGGAACTTTATCTTCGTGGAAGGTTGAGACAACCGCTCGAATTCGCGTCGACCGGTCATCCCAAAATGACGTTGTAGGATGAGGGAGAGTCGACCACCACAAAGTTTATTGCTCCTCTCCCAGCGAGGTGGCCAGCCGGATTTGTCCGACCGGCTGAACTTCGTTGCCCGTAAACCCGTAAAGCGGGGTCGTAATGGAACAGCTCGGCTCGATCAATTTGCGGCCGATCGAACGCCTTCTTGAATATGATGTTGACCGAGCTCCCTGTGTCAACAAATATGCGGTGGATGGTGTAATTTGCTATTACCGCTTTAATGAGCAGCGCGTCGTGGGACACTTCTACTCCTTCTAAGTCCCGGTCCGAAAGTGATTTCCGGTCCACTTGCCCGCTCTTGGCTGCGGTACCATGTGGATCTACAACACGGACGCCTTCGCTCGGTTGGAGTCTCCTCGGTCGCCCACCAAGAATAACGTTGATCTCGCCCGGAAGTATTGCTCTATTTTCCTCCTCCCGGCGGACGGTCGTGACCGCTCTCGACGCCCGACGATTCTCCCCGCCGAGATCCGTGCCGACGGGTGTCTCACGATGTCGCCCCCGGTGCGGGTCCGGGTTCATGAGTCCTACGTCTCCAGCCGATGGGAGGCACCGTCGTTCGGCTTTCACAGGAGTTGGACACAAAGGGAAGACTTGCAATCCCTCAGCGTATCCGTCTGGTGGAAGGTGCAGAACATAGGGGTCCACCTCTTCTTTGGCTTGGGCCGAGCGGTAGCCACTTCTTGTACGTGCGATCTGGCGTGAGGGGATCGAATTGCTTCGGCCCTCGGTCCTCTGGGTGGCTGCTGAGCGGCGTGCTATTTCCGCTCGGCATGAACAGGTGCGCGCTCGGCTGGAGTTTCCTTTTTCCGAGCGGCTTGTGCTTCTTCCACATTTATATATTCGTTGGCCCGATGTAGCATGTGATCATAATCTCGGGGCGGCTTTCGGATGAGCGACCGAAAGAAGTCCCCATCCACAAGGCCTTGCGTGAAGGCATTCATCATCGTCTCCGATGTGGCCGTGGGGATATCCATCGCCACTTGGTTGAATCGCTGAATATAACCTCGAAGCGATTCTCTCGGCTCTTGCTTGATGGCGAATAAGCTGACACTTGTCTTTTGATAACGCCGACTACTGGCGAAGTGGTGGAGGAAGGCCGTTCGGAATTCCTTGAAGCTTGTGATGGATCCGTCCGGCAACCTCCGAAACCACCGTTGAGCCGATCCCGAGAGGGTGGTAAGGAAGACTTACACTTTACTCCATCTGTAATCGATGGAGCGTGGTCAGATATCGATCCTAGGATCTCTCTCCCTTGTGAATCAGCTCCTCTGATCTAGAATGAGCTGATGCAATTTGTTGTTTATCCCTGCTGAAGTTTAAATTCATGTAAAGGAGGAAAAAGACTGATTTTTAGCAATGTACAAAACACATTTCACATGAAGTACCACTACCTGTTATCTACGTTGCAAGAACGAAATCAAGTTCCAAGTATAAAATGATTAGTGTGTATATGCCTGGCTCTAAGTTACAAGGCATACCCACACACCACTGCTTTTGTCAATCTCAAAGTAATTAAAGAAAACATTACAAAAAAAGAACACCATGACTTTCTACTAGAAAAAAGAACTATGTAGCTTCAAGATGGGGAAAGAAGCATGTTCCTATCGAGAAGCTGAAAAGACGGATCTGTCGGTGTGTCGTGTCTGGAAAGTTGACCGCA
Organism: Zingiber officinale; assembly: GCF_018446385.1. Taxonomy (NCBI): domain Eukaryota; kingdom Viridiplantae; phylum Streptophyta; class Magnoliopsida; order Zingiberales; family Zingiberaceae; genus Zingiber; species Zingiber officinale. The sequence continues at coordinate 96,485,380 of NC_055988.1, read as the reverse complement.
TCCCCATGACTCGGTGGTGAGCTGTCTTCTGTATTGACCGAGTCGTCAGAAGTCCTCTGGTCAATGCTACCTGCGACCAGCAATCAGGTCGCCCCGGTCCCCCAGCAACCCCATGCTCGAGGCATATCCCGAAAATATATAAGTAGTTGAACACTAATAGCAGAATAGTGAAATAAATGCAAGAAAAGTATGATGACGTACCTTGACCCCCGAGGACGCCCTCGGATGGATGAGTGGCCCGATCGAGTTACCGCGACCTTGAGTAGCAAATAAGTGCAACAGCGGAATGAAGGCCGAACACTCCATTGGCTCGCAGGCCGATATGCAATAGTGGCACGGTACGATACCTACGCTCTCGGACGACGGTTGTTCGGAGGGTGACGACGGCTGCGGCAGTGGCGATCTCGGCTCTAGAGGCGACGCTCGAGCTAGCTGCCAGTGACGAAGGAGAAGACCCCGAGGCCCGCGACATGAAGAGGTCGCAATGGTGCTGGCGTGGGAGGGCGAGGGAGGCGCTGTGCGCGCGGAGGCTGCCGGCGAGGGAGCTGCTGTGCGCGCGGAGGCTGCCGGCGAGGGAGGAGAAGAAGGGAGCGCCGGCGGCTTCGTCGGCGCCGGCGGAGAGCTGGAGAAGGAGAGAAAGTTTCCTTGATGGCTGGCGGCGGCAAAAATCACGAACAGAACCCTCTCCCCTCTCTCCCTGGCGGCGCCCCCCTTGCCCCTCTCGTTTCTCTCTGGCGGCGCCCCCTTTCACAAACGCGAGCCCCCAAAACCCGAGCCCCCCCTCCTTTTCGTGCTTGCCTTCATCCCCTTAAGAAACCTAAACATCCCATTTACCCAAATGCCCTTTGACCTCCCCTTAATTCCTCCCATGCCACATTCATATCCGGAACAGCAGTATTTCAAAGGCACGAAAAGGAAACAGATAAAACTCACCGACACCAGCCATTGAGAAAATAGGTCAGCCAATTCCAGCTGAGGGCATTCCAAAACTTGGTCGGTGGTGCTTTTCCACGAGTCAGCCAGAGCCCCATGGAGTTGCACCTGACCGCAATTAGGAGACATGCTAGCAAAAGGAATGGAGTCCAACACTTGTAAGGAGGGCAGTTGGAAGACAAAGGTGAAGGCGTACCAGCTCTTGAAGCGCTCCTTAGGATGAGAAGGAGCAGGAGCCGAAGTAGGTAGCTGGCTCGAGGATGGTAGAGTGGAAGGTGTAGAAGCCTCGGACTGGTCACCTGCTCGGGAGATGGTCTATTCCTGGGTGGGGACTTGAGTAGGGGAGGAGGCTGCAGCCTTAGTGGTAAGAGTGTCTGCCTGGACAGAGATTTTGGCTTTTGGAGGACGCCCGGGACGCATGCAACATCTGAGGTGAAGATTGGACTAATAGGGTAACGCGCCGCCTTTTGCGCTGAAGGCGTAATCGCTGCTCGGGAGCTGGAGAAGGAACCTTCACATCAACAGCTGTCTCGGTGAGGAGGGATTCAGTGCCATGGGCCTCAGAGTCCCCAAATTGTTGAGAGGAAGCCTCCGCTGAGGCGTTGACCTGAGGAACTTCCTGGCCTGCCAAAGTCTCTTGGCCCCGCTTTCACAGGATGTCATTGGGCATCGCAGAAGAGTCAAGAGCGAAGGCTCGAAACATGACGACTTCTACAAGTAAAAAATAATACCTCAATTAGTGGAGATATACAAAGAGAGTCAAGTAATCTTACCAAAAGGTGCGCTCAATGGTGTCTGGATGGGGCTTGGCCCAAAGGTATATAACACACTCTCCCACAGCAAAGAAGGGAGCCGCAATTGCACTCCTAGTTTTTTGGAGGCGATCAAGTAAGCGGTTTGGTGTTGATGATCCCGCAGTTCAAAGGGAGAAGGAAGACGGAGGCACCATTCGACAGGCCAAGTCACGACGTCAGGCAATTGGACGTAGAAAAGTGAGACTTCCAGCCTTTATTGGAAGAAGGCATGCCCTCAAAAAACTTATACCCAATTCTAGATTGCACCATGAAGACATTGGGTTCAGAACAATTGAGAGAATAGAAGTGGTGGAAAAGTTGAGGAGTTAAAGGAATTTGACATAAGTGACAAAGAATCACCATTCCACACATGGCGCGGAAGGTGTTGGGAGCGAACTGGGACAAAAGGATACCAAAATACTAACTCAATGATGAGAATAAGGAAGGAATGGAAATCGTAGACCGCCAAGAAGTTGATCTTTGAAGAAGGTCATGAAGCCGATGGGAGGAGGATATCGATGGTCATCAGGCCTAGGGAGGTGTAGTTGATATACTTCGGACAACCTTAAGCTGGATCGTACAGATTTAAGGTCACTCCTATCCAAATCTGAACGAAAATAGGCATACCAGGGCACTATCGTATCTTCGATTATTATCTAATTAACAAACGAAGGTGTAATGAAGGAAGAAGGAGAAGTACTTACACGAAAGGGAAGATTAGCAAGCAGAGATGAGCAAGGGAAGAGAGATTGGAGGAAGACGATGTGCTAGTAAGCCACTACGAAAGGCCTTTAGGGTTTTTAAACTAAAACTCTTAAGGAGCATCGGAAGTCGAATCGGACAATCGAAACAGCGGAGCATGCTATGACCGTCAGATCAAGGGACAGAAATGCCCTGGGGTCCTGTGCAAAAAGCATGCGTCAGACATCATCACAAGTAAAGTTCAGGGGGCACGTGTCAGCTCCCTATGAAAAGACATTTATGATGGACATGATAAGGAAATTATGGAGGCGATATACCCTACCTCATGAAGACATGCCTTGGGGACCGAAAATTTCAGGCGACGAACTCGGGAAACAAAGCAAGAGATGGGGGGAAACGTTGATCAAAATTTGGCGCCTCCACCCATCCTCGGAATCATAGTAAGGTTCAAATTTGACTAAAGCCTTATGTAATGCATTTTGTGATCATAGGAGCATTAGGCTAAGCCCACCAACCCAATTCCTTCTGAGCCACAAGTGCTGCCCTTCCAAGCCAATTCCTGGTTAAGCTTCCAGACCAATTCCCGATCAGTCTTCCAGAACAATTCTCGACCAGGCTTCCAGGCCAATTCTCGATCAACATTCCAAACCAATTCCCGATCCAGATTTCAAACTCTCGCCCCAGCACTAGTTATAAGTGAACATACTCTCACACCTCCAAACTTTCACCCCAGCTCGGGTTATAAGTGAGCCTGCTTTCATGACCAACCACCTCTCAGTTAAGATTCCAGACTTTCACCCCAACGCAAGCTATAAGTGAGTATACTCTCACGCCTCCAGGCTCTTGCCCCAGCGTGAGTTATAAGTGAATATGCTCTCACGACTAACGACCTCTCGATCGGGATTTCAGACTCTGGCCCTAGCTCGAGTTATAAGCAAGCATACTTCCGCACTTAACAACTCACGGGTCTACTTTCTACACTCTTGTTTCTAGGCGAGTTATCAGCAAGCAGAATCTTCACTAACCCCCCTCAGGGTCTGCATAAAGTAAAGGAAGTTCCAGGGAGGTAAGGAAAAAAGAAACATGAACAAAGACCAAAACCCAACCAGATTTGTATTTATTTGATAAAATACAGGAAACACTCCTCAAAGGATCATTTTTTGCATTTGAGACATCTGAGCGATCATAGTTCTTTTCTAATATCAGCAGCCAATTGGTACCTCGGGCAAAAGTGTCTCGCTTGACCTGCCTGCTCCAGATAAGCTCGAGCCTGAATGAGCTCCGCCTTGGTGGACTGAATAATGCGACGTTGTTGAGCAATGGTTTCCTCTTTGAGTCGGGTTTCTTCTTGAAGAAGGGCTATGGAAGAGGCATGTTTCTCTTTCAAATAGATCAGGAATTGGGCTTGGCTCTCCATGTCTAAATAAGTTTTCTGTTTTAACACTACTTTAGCCTGAGCCCGAGATTTAGCAGCTAACCAAAGTTCCTCAATTTCTCAACGAAGAGAAGATTGAAGATCTCTATCCTGCGTCATCTCGGCTAAGGCCGCACCCCATTGGGTAAGAAGTTGAGTTGTCTGATTCAATTGTTAATAGAGATGCTGTAGTTCATTCGACTCAGAATTCACATTCATGGGTAAGGGGCGTCAATAGAAAGAAAGTATGACTCTATGGATGGTAATCGACCTCCTTTTAAACAAGAGGGGAAGGGAAAAGCAACTTATGCAGAAGTTAAAATGACCCTTCTTCCTAGGTTGATTGAGTAGTGACACAGGTTATACGATAGAGGATCTGGGAAAAGAAGCAACATTTAAGGTCATTATGGTGAAATAAATGAAACCAGGGTCTGAGTCTAATCAGTCGGACCTGAGCCTCCTTCGACTAGACTTGGGGGAGGCTTGTGATACGGTGAATAATAGTAGGGCCTGACCGTTGGAAGTCAAGGAGACGTGACAGTCAGAAGTCAAGGAGACATACCAGTTAGAAGTCAAGGAGATGTTGTAAGTGCAGCGGAGGCCGGCAAGAGGGGGGTGAATTGCTTTTGAAAAAAATTAAAACGATACCCTCCTCGGATCTTTCAACTTAAAAATAAAGCAACTATAATAAAATTAAGAGCAGAAATAAAAGGAGACAGAAATTTAACCTGGTTACAACCAAGAGGGTTATTAATCCAGGGCAGTAAGAAAGGCGCAGTAGAAGATATCCTTTGTTGAAGGCGGAGAAGCCTTTTACACACTTAAAACGCTCACTAGTTGCTAGGAAAGACTACAGAATTGATTGCTTGAGTTGTTGTTTATTTCCTAGCTCCAGGGGCCTTTATATAGCTCCTGGAAAATTTATCCCGAGGGTCCAAGGTGCCTCTAACAGGGTACAAGGCGCCTCCAACGAGAGAGGGGATAAAACTTTATCCAAACAGCTCAACGTTCACTTATGCTGGGTCCAAGGCGCCTCCAACAGGCATTGAAGGCGCCTTCAAGCTGGAGGCGCCTCCAAGCCTGATGGAGGCGCCTCCAAGCTGGCAAGCAGCTTTTTCCAGCTTGCTTGCTTCTTTGTTTCGTCTTCCGAAGTTCCGTTCTTTTGGGTGATTCTGGCCAACCGAAATAGGATTCACCCGAACCCAATTTTCGGCCTTCTTCTCGTCAGGCTTCCATTTGACTTCTCGTCCCTCGAACGCCGCATATGTTCTTCTCGTCCACCGGAGTACTCTTCCGCAACTCTCTCGTCCTTTGGACGCACCGAGCCCGTTGGCTCCTTTCCCGTGCTGTCCTTCTCGCTAGCTGCGTCTTCCGCTCGACTTCCTGCGCTCCTAAGCTCCTGCACACTCAGACACAGGGATCAAACAAAACAGGACCTAACCAACTTGGTTGATCACATCAAAACACCTACGGGGACCAACAATCTCCCCCTTTTTGATGTGCATCAACCCAAGTTTAAGTTAGGGTTAAAATAGACAGAAAAGTAATTTTAATGGAAAATTACTAAACTAACATATTAAGCATTAGTTTGCAATAAATCAAATTGCAACTACTAAAGTAAGAGTTAACCAGAAAAAATATTTTTAATTTTAAAAAATCTCTCCCCCTAAACATGTACTTCTCTAAACTTGTATCTTTCTCTCCCCCTTTGATCACAGCAAAAACGAGGTAACAGGGAAAAAATTTTAGCAAAGAAAATTTTTAAGTTAGAAAAATTTCTAAAAAATGTCTAAGTAAAATGAAATTTTTGGAATTAAAAATTCTAAGTGGAAAAAAAAATCTAAGTAAAACTTTCAAGAGACATTTTTCTAGAGAAAAAAAATGAATTTCTAAGGAAATGTTTAAAAACTTTTTCAAAATATTATTTAATTCTAATTTTAATGCTTTTATCAAAAAGTTAATTAAACATTTTTATTTCGATATTTCGGCTTCCAAGTCGTGGCGAGACACTAGGCCTTCTTGGTTATTCGAGCAATAACCATTTCCTTAGATAAAGCTTCCATAAAGAAACTCAAAGTTTAATTTTCTCACTGTAAGCTTTTAATTAAATGAATTAATTTAGCACAGATTTCAGAACCCAATAGAGGTTCCTTCCTACAGGGTTATTCAAAAATTTAGGAGGTACATAGTTCTTGGGCACCCTTCTAAGTTGACCCTGATGTTTTCTTATATACCAGTTTAATTTTCCATATAACTTTATTTTTGAGTTTGGAAACCTATTTAAGCATGCATCAGTTTTTAAATTTTTAATTTCTAATTTTAGATTATCATTTTCTAATTTTAGATTATCGTACATCTCAAGTGGACATGCTTTTGCTAATTTCAATTTCAATTCAGCATTTTCTTTTTCTAATTTGAATAGGTCTTTAAAAAGAGACTTAATAAAGCGAAAAGATTGAGTTGGGGTTAGATTGCATACCTAACTTACCTGACTCGGTGACGCTCTGTAACGACCACCCTTCTTAATACTCTACTACTCTCTAAGAGTGACTGTTACTTAACTACTAACTCTACTTAACCGGTATGATTAAAATCACAAGGAAACCCTACCGAAAAATTTCGGCAGAGTCTCCCTTGTACCGGTGACCATAAACCAAGATACAAGCATAGTATACATCAGCCACAGGCGGCTGGAACATTTATCAAACACCCACGCAGTTAAATAAGTATCAAACACACAAATATCTACTTACTAAACTGAACTCATCCTACATGCAATCTAAACAGAATAATCTCAAATGACATGAACTTAAAATACAACTCAAATGTTTACAATAACTAAAATGCGGAAACTAAAATTAAAACTTCTTTCCTAGTCCCAAGGCTTCCATAGTCCTGGCATCACACATCCTTCGAACACCTCCTTGTCGCCTTCCTTTCTATATCTTTTCCTTTCCTGTATCTGCAGTAAGAGGAAATGCAATCTATAAGCAAAATTACTTAATAAGCGCTATCTAACTCACAAAACTCGATATGCATGTGAATATACTGAAAACTAAAACAGAATGCTCAAAGGAAATCTACTCCTGCTCATCTACTAGTAAATAAACAAACATACTGAAGTGTTAAACCTGCAAAACTACTCATGCTCTTCTAATAGCAAAGAACAGTAAGCTAATCTAAATAACATGCTAGCATAAAAGAAAACTCAACTTGCTGATTTTAAAACAAAGTGAAACTTAGTTCATCTGTTCTAAACTTATTCTTTAATTCACTTGTTTAAAACTTATTCTTTAATGCTTTATACTTATATAAAGCTTGCTTTACTTGTTCAAAAACTTATACTTATAATACTTCAAAATAATAATCAACTTCTTCTTGGGCCCGACAACTGTACTTGTTATGCGCGCATCCCTAACTAGACCCGAGATAGCTGGTCCCGAATCTAGTAGGGTTTACTAGGTTATCTAAACCTAGGGACCGACTATGGGAGCCCAGCCCAAGGACTACTGAGGTCCTGCATACTAGGTTATCTAAACCTAGGGACGACTATGGGAGCCCAACCTGAGAGTCCAGTACAGTGCCACTGATAAAAGTAAAATACTTGTTATCTTTTAATACTTCTAATATATAATGTCTCGGCATTTTCTTTAGCACCTTGTGTGCCAAAATCCCTAAAGTCTTGACTTCGGAATATACTTAAAGCCTTGGCCTTTTCCTTTCTTTTCTTTATCTGTCTTATACTTGTTAATACTTCTAAAAGAATTTAATAGAACTCTTATTCTTCCACTAGAATACATGGTTGTTCATGCTTGTTAAAATAGCAAATGAAAACTAGAAAATCTGCATATCATACAAGCTTAAACTAAATCTAAAACTTGTTAGAACTAAAACCTTAAATCTTGCTACAACAGAATTAAATGGAACCGTTAAATCCTCTTAATATAGACAAGTCATTTAGTTCAAGCGAAAGAAATGTCATCTACTAAAATAATGCTGTACAGATAATCTGAAGCAAGGAAAACAAAACACACTAGCTACTCTTAAACTTCTAGCCGTTCTAATGCTGTACAGGAAATCCAAAGCAAGGAAGCAAATCCGACTTCTTCAAGTATGCTACAACATAGATAAATCAAAGGAAAACAAAATCTGAATTCTTTAAGCATGCTTCAACATAATCTAAACTGGTTTACTAAACCATAAACTCAAACCGAAAACTAAATCTATAGAATGAAAACTTAAATTTGAATCCGTACTGCTAAAGAAACTAAATACTTTAAGCAAATCTACATCCTAAGCTTAACAAATCTGCACTATACTGCTTAATGAAATCTGTAAAAACAAAGTGGATGTTCTAAAATTTCATGGGAAAAACTAGTAACACATGCTCTACTGAATACTCCCAAAACTAAGGCTGTACATGCTAAAAACTAAACTAAACCTGCATTTGCTTAATGAAACTAAACTAAATCTGCACTTAATGAATATGAAATCTATTAGTGCATGATAAAATATATACTACATCACTAATTGTTCCATAATTCCAAAACTCCTAAGAAGTTAGGTGAAGTATCTACATTAAATTTACTAATGCAACAACTTGCAAGTATCATAAAACTTAATTGTAAGGGTTCAACAACGCAAACCAGAGATCGAATTCCTCAACAAAGAAACCGAACAATCTCAAGAGGCAATCCTATATAAAATCCCAGCTTCAAACAATGTTCACAGAAACCAAACGAAATGCAACTAGATCATCTACAGATTCTGGATTGTTTCCAGCAAAGCAAGGCATAAGGAAAGAATGCTATTACGATAAAAGAAATTGATACATGAAGATGATGGTATGCTTGAATCTGCTGGAATTTAAAACTTAGGTAAAGCTTAATCGAAAATCTGCACTTAATAGTGGTTCTTCCTGCTATGTGTCACGTCAACAAAAGAAAGCACAAAACCTAAAAATTCTGCATACCCAGTGTCACGGCATCAACTAAGACATCAAGAACCAGAACCCGGAACTCAATGTCAGGAGAAAACGTGCAAAACCAAAGGTATTCTCCTAAGCAATCCAAAAGGAACAAAACACCACTATAATCTGTGACTGGAAACCAAATTCCATCTCAACATACTTCAAAGATAAAGACGGAAACGAAGATCCGAAAGCTACTCCTACTGCAGGTGAGGAAGCACTTACCTATCCTTGGACTCAAAATCGGGAAGAGGAGCTGCTAGGGTTTGAAGAAAACTCAAGTTCTCGATCTCCCCTTGCGCCCACTTGCTCTTCTCAACGAGAGGGGCTCGATGGTGCGAAGACTTCACGGAGAGGGGTGCTCGCCGGCCGCCGGAGACACCGAGATGCTTGCTGCGGTTTCGCCCGAGAAGAGGAACGGCGTCGCGCAAAGAGAAGAAGGGGAAAGAGCGATTAGGGTTCTCGGCCCTAAAGTTCCTTTTTAATTACCCAAGTTCTGTTAACTTAAGTAAAATTTCCTACCTTTTCTAAACAGAACCGACGGCTGAACACCTGGTCAGTCGGGTTTTAACCGAGTCAAAAGGTCGTGGTTTCGATTCTCGGCTGCAACCATTTTTCTTCCTATTATTTCTTGCTATTAACTTCTATTACTTAAATAAAATTCTTCCTTTATTTGATCAAGTAACAACTGCTAGCCCAGTTGGTTAGCTGGGTTTTGCTCAGGTCAGGGGTTGCCGGTTCGAGCCTCAGCTTGGACATTTTTTGTCAAAACTTCTTTCTTTTGGTAAAAATACCAAACGACCTCCAAAAATTTCATAAAAATACTCTAAAAATTTCTAAAAATCTCTAGAATATTTTAAAAGTATTTCTAAATATTTTTAAGAACGTTTAAAACTCCTAATGGGGAAAATTGGGTCGTTACACGCTCCCCCTTCATTGTTGCTTTCTGCTGATGATGTTCCTCCCCCTTCATCTATGCTCATCTCTGAGCTTGACTCTTCTTCTATCTGATGGTTAGCCATTAGCGCTAACCCTGAGAAGGCTTCGATGTCTGATTCGGAAGACGACGAATCTGACCAAGTAGCCTTTAGGTTTTTATACTTGGAGGATTCTGGCTTCTTGTACTTGACCTTTTCTTTCTGCTTGCTCTTTAATTTTGGATAATCATCCTTGATGTGCCCTTCTTCGTTGCAGTTGTAGCAACGAATCGTTCTCCTTTTTCGCTCATGCTTCTGCGATCTAAATTTGTTAGATTTAAAAAACTTATTAAATCATCTTACCATTAATGCAGCCTCGTTTTCGTCGATCGAGGCTTCGGAGTTAGAACCGTTTGCTCTTGCCTTCAAAGCAATGTTCTGACTTGTCTTTTCTACTCTAATGGGCTCTGCAATTCGAGATTCGTGAAGTTCAAAAGTTGAAAATAGATTTTCTAGAGTACTTACCTCGAAGTCCTTAGAGATGTAGTACGCATCTACTAAGGACGCTCATTCTTGAGTTCTCGGGAAGGCGTTGAGCGCGTATCGGATCGAGTCCCAGTTCGTTACTTCTTCTCCAAGATTAGTTAGTTGCGTGATCAGCTCTTTGATCCTTGCTTGGAGTTGCGCTACCTTCTCGCCTTGGTTCATCCGAAAGTTCGTTAACTGGGTCCGGAGGATGTCGCGCCTCGCTAGCTTAGCTTCCGAGGTACCTTCGTGAAGCTCCAGGAATTTTTCCCAGAGGTCTTTCGCAGAGGAGTAGCTTCCGATTCGACTTACCTCTTGTGGTGGCAGCACGCTCAGCAGGTGGAATTCTGCCTTTCAGTTGGCAACAAACTCGGCCTACTCCTTCTTGCTCCACTGATGCTCTTCTTTGTCTTTCGGAACTTCAAAATCATATTTCATAGTTAGTAAAATATCGAAGTCAGTTTTAAAGAATACCTCTATCCGGCGTTTCCACGTCGTGAAGTCTCCGTCGAACTTCGGGGGATAAATATTCGCTCCGGCCATAGTCTTGATCGTTGTACTTCAGTCGGCGGTTAGTCCTTCTGAGGCAATCTGGCTCTGATACCAATTGTAGGTGCAGCGGAGGGCGGCAAGAGGGAGGTGAATTGCTTCTGAAAAAATTAAAACAATACCCTCCTTGGATCTTTCAACTCAAAAATAAAGCAACTATAATAAAATTAAGAGCAGAAATAAAAGGACACAGAAATTTAACCTGGTTACAACCAAGAGGGTTGTTAATCCAGGGCAGTAAGAAAGGCGCAGTAGAAGATCTCCTTTGCTGAAGGCGGAGAAGCCTTTTACACATTTAAAACACTCACTAGTTGCTAGGAAAGACTACAGAATTGATTACTTGAGTTGTTGTTTATTTCCTAGCTCCAGGGGCCTTTATATAGCTCCTGGAAAGTCTATCCCGAGGGTCCAAGGCACCTCCAACGAGAGAGGGGATAAAACTTTATCCAAACAGCTCAACGTTCACTTCTGTCGGGCCCGAGGCGCCTCCAACAGGCATTGAAGGTGCCTTCAAGCTGGAGGTGCCTCCAAGCCTGATAGAGGCGCCTCCAAGCTGGCAGGCAGCTTTTTCCAGCTTGCTTGCTTCTTTGTTTCATCTTTCGAAGTTCTGTTCTTTTGGGTGATTCCGGCCAACCTAAATAGGGCTCACTCGAACCCAATTTCTGGCCTTCTCCTCAAGCAGGCTTCCATCCGGCTTCTCGTCCATCGAATGCAGCGTACGTTCTTCTCGTCCACCGGAGTACTCTGTTGGTGCAGCGAGGACCGGCAAGAGGGGGGTGAATTGCCTACAAATAAAAGCTATACCCTGCTCAACCAATTTAAACTCAAATAAATGCAATAGTTATAAATTTAAACAAAACTAAACTATTAACAGAAAAGAAGGACTCAGCTATTTACTTGGTTACAACCAAGAAGGTTGTTAATCCAAGGAAGTAATAAAGCGCTATGAACAATCTTCTTTTATGAAGGTGGAGAAGCCTTTTACACACTTGGAAGCACAGAACTATTGCTAGAATGAAAGTACAGAAATTGTAGTTCGATTTCCTTGTTCTCAATAGCTACCCGAGACCTCCTTTATACAGAGGTTCTAGAGCTTATCAGATAACCTGAACCTTCGTGATCAGGTTTGACTCGAGAGGGATCGGTCGATTGATCCCTAGGTTCGGTCGACCGAACTTGCTGTACCTGCCCAGTTTTCTGTCCAGGTGCAGACTCTCAGTATCGAGCTTTAGTTCGGTCGACCGATCCTTATGTTCGGTCGACCGATTGGCCAACGGTCTCCAGCTGAGTTGGCCTGATTAACTTTCTCGACTAAGTCTCTGGATTAACTTCGGTTCGGTCGACCGATCAGGAGATTCAGTCGACCGATCAGGAGATTCGGTCGACCGATCAGCTTTACCAACGGTCAGCTTCTGACGTGGCATTGGCGGTTGGCTGCTGATTGAGAGGGGTTCGGTCGACCGATCAGGAGGTTCGGTCGACCGAACCATTGACAAGTCAACTTCCAGTTGACTTGCTCTAGTTCGGCTTCTTTGGGTGATTTCGGCCATCCGGAATAGGGCTCACCCGAACCCAGTTCCCGGCCTTCTCCTCGAGCAGTCTTCCGTCCCGACTTTACATCCCTCGAACACCGTGCATGTTCTTCACGCTCACCGAGTGTACTCTTCCGCAGCTCTCTCGTCCTTCGGACGCACCGAGCCTGTCGGCTCCTTTCTCGTGTCGTCCTACTCGCTAGCTGCGTCTTCCGCTCGACTTCCTGCGCTCCTAAGCTTTTGCACACTTAGACACAGGGATCAAACACAAAGCAGAACCTAACCTAAACTTGGTTGATCACATCAAAACTACCACGGGGTTCAACAATCTCCCTCTTTTTGATGTGCATCAACCCAAGTTCAGGTTAGGGTAACACAAAAAGATAGTAATTTAAAGAAATTACTAAACTAACAATTCAGACATAAATTTGCAACTTTAAAATAAATTGCAACATGAAAATTTTTTAAAATTTTTTTAACTAACTCCCCCTAATTGAACTTATCTTTATTCTCCCCCTTTGATCACAGTAAAAACGGGGTACAAACAAATTTCAAATATCGAGTTAGGTAAAAAAAATGAATTTCAAAAATTGTCTAAGTTAAAATGAATTTTCAAAATATTTTTTTTTAAAAAAATTTCTAAGTAAAAAATTTCAAGAAACACTTTTTTCTAGAGAATTAAAAAAGAATTTCTAAGGAAATGTTTAAAAACTTTTCAAAGTATTATTTAATTCTAATTTTAATGCTTTTAATTAAACATTTTTATTTCGATATTTCGGCTTCCAGGTCGTGGCGAGGCACTAGGCCTTCTTGGTTATTGGAGCAACAACCACTTCCTTAGACAAAGCTTCCATAAAGAACCTCAATGTTTAATTTTCTCACTGTAAGCTTTTAACTAAAAGAGAAATTTAAACTAGTAAAGATTTTGGAACCCAATAAAGATTTCTACCTACAAGGTTGGTCAAAAAACTAGGGGGTACATAGTTTCTTGGTATTTTCCTAAGTTGACCCTGATGCTTTCTTATGTACCAATTTAATTTTCCATATAACTTTATTTTTGAATGTGGAAAAACATTTTTAAAACATGCATCAATTTTTAATTTTTTAATTTATAATTTTAAAACCTCATTTTCTGATTTCAAATATTCATTTTCTTTTTCTACTTTATCTAATTCTTTAGAAAGAGCTTTAATAAAACGAAAGGACTGTTTAGGGTTTAGGGCACGTACCTTACTTACCTCGTCTTGCGATGCTCCCCCTTCATCACAGCTTTCTTCTTCTTCTGTTGTTCCTCCCCCTTCATCTATGCTCATTTCTGAGCTAGATGTTTCTTCTAGCTGATGGTTGGCCATCAGTGCTAGTCCCGAGAATTCTTCGACTTCGGATTCGGAAGACGATGAATCATCCCACGTGGCCTTTAGGTTGTGTTTGGGTCGAGCTGGCTTCTTACTCTTTTCTTTACTTTTGCTCTTCAGGTTTGGGTAGTCATCTTTTATATGTCCTTCTTCGTTGCAATTGTAGCAGCGAACCACCCTTTTCTTTTGCTGGAACTTTTTCGACTGCGATCTAAATTTATTAGATTTAAAAAATTTATTAAAGCGTCTTACCAGTAATGCCGCTTCGGATTCGTCGATCGAGGCTTCAGAGTCATAACCGTTTATTCTTGCCTTTAAGGCAATGTTCTGACTAGACTTCTCTACTCCATTTGGCTCTGCAACTCGAGATTCATGAAGTTCAAAAGTAGAAAACAAATGTTCCAGAGTACTTACCTCGAAGTCCTTAGAGATGTAGTACGCATCTACTAAGGAGGCACACTCGGGAGTTCTCGGGAAGGCATTGAGCGCGTACCGGATCGAGTCCCAGTTCGTTACTTCTTCTCCAATATTGGTTAGTTGCGTGATCAGCTCTTTGATCCTTGCTTGGAGTTGCGCTACCTTCTTGCCTTGGTTCATCCGGAGGTTCGTAAGTTGAGTCCGGAGGATGTCGCACCTTGCTAGCTTAGCTTCCGAGGTACTTTCGTGAAGCTTCAGGAATTTTTCCCAGAGGTCTTTCGCGGAGTCGTACCTTTCGATTCGACTTACCTCTTGTGGTGGTAGCACGCTAAGCAGGTGGAATTCTTCCTTTCCGTTGGCGACAAAATCGGCTTGCTCCTTCTTGTTCCACGTGTTTTCTTCTTTATCTTTCGGCGCTGTAAAACCATATTTCATTGTAATAAGAATGTCAAAATCCATTTTAAAGAATACCTCCATTTTTCGCTTCCATGTAGCAAAATCTCCGTTGAACTTCGGAGAATAAATGTTCGCGCTCGCCATTGTTCTGATCTTTGTGCTTCAGATGGCGGTTAGTCTCTCTGAGGCTGTTGGGCTCTGATACCACTTGTTGGTGTAGCGGGGACCGACAAGAGGGGGGTGAATTGCCTGCAAATAAAAGCTATACCCTCCTTAACCAATTTAAACTCAAATAAATGCAATAGTTATAAATTTAAACAAAACTAAACTATTAACAGAAAAGAAGGACTCAACTATTTACTTGGTTACAACCAAGAAGGTTGTTAATCCAAGGCAGTAATAAAGCGCTATGAACGATCTCTTTCTCTGAAGGCGGAGAAACCTTTTACACACTTGGAAGCACAGAACTATTGCTAGAATGAAAGTACAGAAATTGTAGTTCGATTTCCTTGTTCTCAATAGCTACCCGAGACCTCCTTTATATAGGGGTTCTAGAGCTTATCAGATAACCTGAACCTTCGGGATCAGGTTTGACTCGAGAGGGATCGGTCGACCGATCCCTAGGTTCGGTCGACCGAACCTGTTGTACCTGCCCAGTCTTCTGTCCAGGTGCAGTCTCTGAGGATTGAGCTTTGGTTCGATCAACCAATCCTTATGTTCAGTCAACCGATCCTTATGTTCAGTCAACCGATCGACCAACGGTCTCCAGCTGAGTTGACCCGATTAACTTGCTCAA
The DNA here is from genome assembly GCF_018446385.1 of Zingiber officinale. NCBI lineage: Eukaryota > Viridiplantae > Streptophyta > Magnoliopsida > Zingiberales > Zingiberaceae > Zingiber > Zingiber officinale. The sequence goes on along the minus strand of NC_055988.1, from coordinate 96,470,081 downwards.
CTAAGTCTCTGGATTAACTTCGGTTCGATCGACCGATTAGGAGATTCGGTCGACCGAATAGCTTTACCAACAGTCAGCTTCTGACGTGCCATTGGCGGTTGGCTGCTGATTGAGAGGGGTTCGGTCAACCAATCAGGAGGTTCAGTCGACCGAACCATTGACAAGTCAACTTCCAGTTGACTTGCTCTGGTTTGGCTTCTTTAGGTGATTTCGGCCATCCGGAATAGGGCTCACCTGAACCCAATTCCCGGCCTTCTCCTCGAGCAATCTTCCATCCCGGCTTTACGTCCCTCGAACACCGCGCATGTTCTTCACGCCCACCGGGTGTACTCTTCCGCAGCTCTCTCGTCCTTCGGACGCACCGAGCCCGTCGGCTCCCTTCCCGTGTCGTCCTTCTCGCTAGCTGCGTCTTCCGCTCGACTTCCTGCGCTCCTAAGCTCCTGCACACTTAGACACAGGGATCAAACACAAAGCATGACCTAACCTAAACTTGGTTGATCACATCAAAACTACCACGGGGTTCAGCATACTCTTCCACAGCTCTCTCATCCTTTGGACGCACCGAGCCCATTGGCTCCCTTCCCGTGTCGTTCTTCTCGCTAGCTGCATCTTCCGCTCGACTTCTTGCGCTCCTAAGCTCTTGCACACTCAGACACAGGGATCAAACAAAGCATGACCTAACCAACTTGGTCGATCACATCAAAACACCTATGGGGCCAATAAATGTGACAGTCAGAAGTTAGGGGGTGGCAGTCAATAGTCAGAAGGACGTGGCAGTCAGCAGTTAGGGAAAGAAGAGGTAGGACTGCCTGGTGTCATCAGTCGCATGATGCTCGGTCGAGTGCTCACAGATCAGGATCCTAGATTTGAATCAAGATGTGCAATCAGGGTGATACCTGACCTGCTCCGACTGGTCGAGTTTTCATGGCCCGATTATATCCAGGCCTGGTTCTCTAAGTATGCCAACTCTCGGCCAGCTCTTGAGCGATCTCACCACAACTCTCCATATCCCTCAAGACTTAGGCCAGGTGTTATACCTAGCAGATCATCCTGAGCTACCCTAGTCATACCCAGGCGAGACAGAAAGCGCTACATGACAACAAAGTCAGAGAATCATAAATGCTTGTCAGAGAATAACTGCTATATATCAAGAAATATTCCATCGTCTGCGGTCATCTGCAAATGGAACCTTCTTCCATTCTACAAGAGGGTGTCACGCGTCTTCTATCACCAGACAGGTCCTGACATCTGACATTCTCTGATAGCAGTCAGGCTCCAACGGTACGTGTTAGGACCATTAGCGGCCGGCTAGAAAGGAGGTTGAATAGCCCCCGCATAAAATCAAACAAAAGAACCTCTCTCGGACAAATAACTTAATTAAAGAATACTTGCATTAAATAATAAATAAACTGAAAAGAAGAGGCTTGGAGGTTTTATTTGATTACAATCGGGGAGGTTGTTAATCCAAGGAATAGAGTAGCATTAGTTTCTCCTTTAGGCGGAGAAGCCTCTTTACAGCAGTGAAAGCACAGAAAATAAGAAGCTAAACAAAAACTGAGATGTGTATAAGTGTTGTTGCAAGAATGCTTGTTGTTGATAGCTTCTGGGACCAAGGTTGTATTTATAGCCTTAGTCGGGGCGCTTGGAAGGGTTCTAGGCGCCTGGAGTGGGATTAAAACTTATCCCCGACACAACGGTCAAAGACCACATCGAAATGGTTAAAACTTGGGTTTTGAGCGCCCAGAATCGTTCCGGGCGCCCAGAATAGTTCCAGGTGCCTGGATTCGTTCCGGGCACCCTGAAGGGGGAAAGTCAACATTTTATTGACTTTCTCTCCGAGCCTCCATCTTCGGCTCTGCTTGCTTCCATCCGAATTTTTTCGCTTGCTTGAGTGATTTCAGCCATTCGGAATAGGGCTCATCTGAACTCAACTTCCAACATTCTCGAGCAACTTTCCGCTCTGGCTTCTCGCCCCTCGAAAATACCACGCGTCTCCTTCTAGTCTGCCCGCATACTCTTCCGCAGCACCTCGTCCCTTGATAACAATGATTTTAGCTACATTATTTTGATTTATAATGCATATCTTTAATGGTCTTTTCATAGCCTAATCTCACATTTTACATTGTATTTCATAATTGCATGTGATCTTGGACTTAATTGTAAATTAGCCTATTTTCATGGTATTTGATGCTAATATTTGTTTATTATTTTATAGGCATCAAAAGGGTGATGGACCCGATCAGATCAGGCTACACTTGGGCTCAAATCTAGGGCTAAACGAAGCGATCAAGCCTTGGAGTGTTTTGGACTTTCCATTAAAGATCAAGCAGATCGGAGCCATCCATTGAAGATCCGGCTCATCCAACCTAATGAGGAGTAGATCTGGACCGTAGATGAAGATCAGTACTTCTGGATCATATTTTAGGCGATTTTCTACAGTTGATCAAGCTCCGAAGCATCTCAACCGTTGGATCAGATCTGAGGAGATTTAAAACCTGCGAGAAGCTACAGTGATTCCTGGGCTCGGCTTCGCGATTTTCTTCTATAGTGTTGTCTTCTTCTTCGCGCGATAGCCGTTGCTCCCGTTCTCCACTTCAGATCTAGATGTTAGCGTTCTTCATCGGCGGTGATTCCTGAGCTCCGGCGATCATCGTCCGAGGGCACAGAAGCGGCAGAGGGCGTTCCCCAGCCCGCGAAGTTGAGTTTCTGCCCATTTTCGCAATTCGGATTTAGGGGCGTTCTCTGATCTGCGATTTCCATCATCACCAGAGTTCAAGGGTGTTCCCAGAAGCTCCGATCACACTCCCATTTCTCCATTCCATCAGCGAGTCCGGAATTGATCTGATCAATCGATTGGCGTGCGCAATTCCAGAAATCGGCGTTGTTTCTTCGCGCGATGTGGATTCCACTCGGGTGTGAGCTAGAAGGGCGTTCTCTGAGGCTATGATCATCCGGATGGATTAGTTGGAAGCTCAAGATGCAAAGCCATTTGCCGAAGGGCATTCTCAACGGTAATTCTGTAGTGATAGCAGGGAGAAGAAGCTTGCGACAAGGATCTGTGGTTTATGGAACGTTTAGGGTTTTTGTTTTCCTTATCTTAGTCTTTTAATTGTTCTTGAATTTGCTCAGATATGAAGATTTGATAGATAGATTGCATTTATTACTTTGTTCTGCATTTCTTACTTGAGTTTTGTTTGAGTTTGCTTCTAAAATCCTGTTTCTGATGTCTACACTTGCAAATCTGACTTAGTTAAACTTTTGCAATTGTTAAACTGCTTAATTAGAATGCAATCAAGTTTCTGATTTGAATTAGAAGTTCTGATTTACATAAGTTCATTAGTTTTGGTTATTTAGTTAGCAAAGCTTTTGTTCGGTTCATTGGAGATGTTATGGCTGTGATCATGCTTAATTGTTGAATGTTTATTTTGATGTATTGATTGCTAACTCTGTTAAATGCTATTGTGACTGAATTTTTAGCTTAATTTCTGAAGTTGATTGTGTTTGTGGCTAGGATGCTCTTTCGGTTTCTAGAAGTATAGTGAGCCCTTGAGTTTCAAGTTTATTTTGATTGAGAATCAGATTTAGTTTGGTTTATTCAAGGATGTTAAGTTCTGTGTTTCCTTGTTATGGAGATTTGAAATTGAATTTATTTGATTTAATAATGTTTTAGAATCCAAACTTAATTGATGCTTACTTGATGAGAAGGAAATGAAGGTGATAATGTTTAGAGAAGATCAACCTTACTTGAATCTATTCTTGATCTTGTTAGAAGAACTTAATTTGAATTACAAGTTAAATGGAAGTGCTAGATTGACCTTGTGGATGTAATAACTCAATTTGAATCAATTCTAGGATATGCATACATTCACTAGTTATCCTTAGAAAAATACGACTTAGGACTCGTTACTACAATAGTTGTTTTAATTTTAATGAGTTTCAATCTTTATTAATTTGATGTGCCTTGTGACATGCAAAATGGCTAACACCATCCCTCATACGCATCGAGCCCGTCGACTCTTTCCCGTGTCGTCCTTCTTACTAGCTGCGTCTTTTGCTCGACTCCCTGTGCTCCTAAGTTCCTGCACACTTAGACACAAGGTTAAACACAACAGAATCTAACTTAACATGTTTAATCACATCAAAACTACCTTAGGATACCAATAATCTCCCCCTTTTTGTATGAGCAATCCAAGTTAAGTTAGGGTAAACCAACATAAAGTTAAAGTAATAAATTTACAATTAAAGTGCAAAAATTTGAAAAGGTTAAACTACCTCCCCTAGACTTAATCTTCCCTTCTTCCCTTTTGATCACATAAAAAAGAGGGTACAAAAAAAAATCCAAGGGTTAAATTTTTAAAAAAAAATTGGAAAGTTTTTAATTTTAAAAAAAAACTGATTTTCAATATTTTGAAGAACTTATCAAAAAAAAACTATGAAACTTTTGAAAATTATTTTGATAGCACTTAAAATAATTTATTTTTTTAAAAAAATGATATCAATAATTTCCTAAATTAAATAAATTTACAAAAACTAATTTTGTAGAAATATTTTTTTTTAAAAAAAATCCTAAGTTTAAAAGACAAAAAAAATTGAGTAACTATTTAAAGTATTATTTAATTATAATTAAATACTTTATCAGTTAGTCAATTAAACATTTTATTTCATTAATCGGCTTCCAGTCTGTGGTGAGACACTAGGCCTTCTTGGTTATTAGAATAACAACCACTTTCTAGACAAAGCCTCATAAGGAAATTCAAACATTTAATTTTCTCACTGAAAACGCTAAATCTAATTAAAATTCAAGTTAGACAAGACTTTGGAACCAACCAACTAGATTAATTAGAACATATTTCTTTGAAAATTTTCTAATTTGTCCCTTATGAAATCTAAAATGTCAACTTAGTCTATTATAATTTTGAGTTCTAACATTCAAGCATGCATGATTTTTCAAGTTCTTTATTTCATTTTGTAAATTACCATTTTCCAATTTTATTTTATCAAATTCTTCTAATGGACAATATTTTGCCAGAATTGATTTTAACTCTTTAATTTCTTTTTCTAGCTTGCAACAATTCTTTGATAAATATTTTATAAACTTAAATGACTTATCAGGAGGAAGAGATCGTACATGACTTACCTTGTCGATCCTGTTGTCCGTAGCCCCCCCTAGAGTGATGCTTTCTTCCGATGTCGCTCCCCCTTCATTGATGTTCTCGATGCTTATTTCGGATGAGCTTGCTTCGTTTTCATCGTCTTGATAGCTTGCCATTAATGTGAGTCTGGAGAAAGCATCAATATCTGATTTGGACGACGTTTCGTCCCACATCGCCTTCAGGTTTTTGTGTTTGTTCATTTGGACGGGCTTCTTGTTCTTGTCTTTGTCCTTGTTCTTCAATTTAGGGAAGTTGTTTTTAACGTGTCCTTCTTCATTGCAGCAGTAGCATCTGATTTTTCTTCTCTTTCTACCCTGCAGATGGTTAGTTTTTCTAGATTTAAATAACTTTTTAAATTGATTTACCATCATCATCGTTTTCTCGTCGTCGAAAGAAGATTCTGACTCTTGTTCATCCATCTTCGCCTTGAGGGCAATATTGTGCTTTGACTCCTTTAAATCTACACATTTCGATTCATGGATTTCAAATGTTGAAAATAACTCTTCTAAGGTAACAGATTCTAAGTCCTTAGAGATATAGTAGACATCTACTAATGATGTCCATTTCGTATTTCTAGAGAAAACATTTAGAGAGTACCTTAACGAATCTCGGTTGCTCACCTTTTCTCCGAGATTCGAAAGTCCGGTGATGATCTCTTTAATCCTCGAGTGAAGGTGTGCAATGGATTCGTCTTCTTCAAATTGAAGGTTGGTGAGCTGGTTGCGAAGTAAGTTTCGTCTCGCAAGCTTGGTTTCGGACGTCCCTTCGTGTAGCTCAAGGAACTTCTCCCAAAGCTCCTTTGCTAAGTTATAGGTGCCAATTTGGTTGACTTCTTGTGGCGGTAGGACGCTCAGCAGATGGAACTCTGCTTTGCCATTTGCCACGTAGTCAGCCTGCTCCTTCTTCGTCCATTGGTATTCTTCCTTACCTTCGAGTGCTACAAAACCGAACTTCATTATTAAAAGCAATTCAAAAGTGGTTTTAAAGAATATATGTATTCTCTTTTTCCAGCTTGCGAACTCCCCCTCGAACTTCGGTGGGTATATGCTCGATCCGACCATCAATTCAGTGCTTCAATTGATGATTAGTCCTCCTAAAGCGTCCTAGCTCTGATACCACTTGCTAGGACCCTTGGCGGTCGGCTAAAAGGAGGGTTGAATAGCCCATGCACAAAATCAAACAAAAGATTTTTCTCGGACAAATAACTTAATTAAAGAATACTTGCATTAAGTAATAAAAAAACTGAAAAGCAGATGCTCAGAGGTTTTACTTGGTTATAACCGGGGAAGTTGTTAATCCAAGGAATAGAGTAGCACTAGTTTCTCCTTTAGGCGGAAAAACCTCTTTGTATCAGTGAAAGCACAAAAAATAAGAAGCTAAACAAAAACTGAGATGTGTACAAGTGTTGTTGTAAGAATGCTTATTGTTGATAGCTTCTGGACTAAGACTGTATTTATAGTCTTGGTCGGGGTGCTTGGAGTGGGATAAAAACTTATCCCCAACGCAATGGTCAAAGACCACGTCGAAATGGCTAAAACTTAGGTTCTGGGTGCTCGGAATTATTCCGGGCACCCCAGACTGCTCCGGGCACCCCGAAGGGGGAAGTCAACATTTTGTTGACTTTTTCTCCGGGCCTACAGCTTCGGCTCCGCTTGCTTCGGTCAGGGTTTTTCCTCTCGCTTGGGTGATTTTGACCATCCGGAATAGGGCTCACCCAAACCCAACTTCCGGCCTTCTCGAGCAATCTTTCGCTCCGACTTCTCATCCCTCGGAAACGCCACGCATCTCCTTCTCGTCTGCCCGCATATTCTTCCGCAGCACCTCGTCCCTCAGACGCACCGAGCACGTCGGCTCTCTCCCGTGCCGTCCTTCTCTCTAGCTCCGTCTTTTGCTCGACTCCCTGTACTCCTAAGTTCCTGCACTCTTACACACAAGGTTAAACACAACATGATCTAACTTAACTTGTTTAATCACATCAAAACTACCTTAGGGTACCAACAGTACACACTATTATATAAAAAGGGAGGTCCTCTCCCTTGAGTAGGTACACTCTCTCGTACATTCACACTTGTTTTCTACTTTTCTTTCTCCTTGGTACACTGTTCTTCTGGGGAAAGAATACCTGACTTGAGCGTCGGAGGGTCTGCTCCGAGGACTTTTTCTCTGGTTTCTAGCCTTTAACGTTCTGTTTCCTTGTCTGAGTGCACGCAGAGCTCAAGTACCATCGACTTAGTTACTGCCGTCCATCAGCGCCACGTGGGGGTCCGTTCTCTATGACACATACAATAAGGGTGTCATAGTCGTCTCTCCGTCAACACTAGTGATAGCTCATCCGACCTTCGTCTGACTCAGATTTCGGACAGGATATATATATATATATATTCATTTTACGCACCCAAATTTCTAATTCTAAAAGGTAGCTATTAAAAAAAATGTGGAACCGCCACATCAACGGTCCCTAGAGCCGGTCCCACGGATATAGAGGGAGGTAAATACAGGTACACAGCTGAAAGCGCATAGTCGGGACGCTAACATCAGGCAATGACATCCCGAGAATCGAACCCTGGACCTTTCGGCCATGAAATCATGCGCTCCCAGCTGTGTTACGCCCTAGGGACTCAAAAAAGAACACCCTTACATTTTTTGGATCTATAAATTGTTTTTAAAAACATTAAAAATTAAAATAAATACTTTACCTTTTATTGAATATTATATTAAATCTGAATAGACGCCGATCATTAATTTTGTACAAAATAACTTTAAAATTAAAGAATAATGTTTAATGTCAATCATCAAAATAACTTTTTATTACCCGAACTACTTCTCCTTATCGGGTTGTGGTTCAAGAGTATAAAAACTGAATAGCTAGTTAAGTACTCGATATCAAATTGTGGTAGATATACGATTTATTGGTAGATATACGATTTATGCTACTATATTAATGAAGTGAGATCAAGTTCAATTGAGTCAATATTCAACAATATATTATAATAGATATGATTAATAACTTTTATAACATATGGATAACTAGTCTATGATATATTATATATTCATAACTGTTATAATATTGCTACATCAAACCTTTCAATTCATACAGATCAAACTTAAGGATATTATAATCAAATCACAGGATTTTAATAATTAATAGGAAAGATACTTAAACTCCAAAAAATGAAAGTCTTTTTAAATTTTTATCTATTAATTAATTAATTAATGGTCAGATTATCCTCTTCCCACCCTCTCAAGTGATCATAACATTTAGAAAAATGATATGCACAAGGAAAAAAATCACATTCAAAAGACTGATTTAGCATGTGTGTTGTAAGAAAAAGGCCAGTTGATGTTCGATAGAGACGACACCAACGGCAACCAAACATCATCAAACCATTCACTTTGTTGACGACGACGACGACGACAATAATAATACAAGTAAATGCGACAGGCACCAAAATGTTTAGCCAGTCTAATGGCGGATGATGCCAAAGAACACCTGTGTGCTTGATGGATTAATGCACCGGAGGTGTTTCAGGTTTTAAGCACATATCAAACTATAAAGAACAAGAGAAAAGGAAAGGAAGTGGATTCTCTGATCAAACCATTAATATCACTCTCATTTATATTCTATCCTACTATCAACATACATGACAATATAATGAAAGCCTTGAAATTAAGACATTTTATTGCCAATCAAATCTTGAAGCACATTTTTTGTTCTCAACAGGGTATTTCTAATTAATTGCTCTAGTCTGTGCTCAAAAGAAATCTTATCAGCAAACAAGTGAAAAACAAGGAAAGTTGAGTTCATCTTGGCACATGGCTAAAGACACAAGAGAGAAATAGATTAATTAAACAATCTAATGAGCTAATCTCAGTACTAGTTAAGTCATACATAGATCATGCATGCTAATATTATGCATTATCCTTGTTAACCACAATAACTCAATGAGGAGAAATTTGAGAGCAAAATAAATACTAACATATATAAAATTGTAATCAGTGTGTTCCACTCAGATCATTGCGATCACCTTCTTTCTACATGAAGTAGTTATTTCTTGCTAATAAGAATAGTAAAAGCATACGTACATTGCAAATGTTCCTTCGTGGAAGATCATAGCAATTCATAATCATTGGCTTATAGACATTGTAGTTTTCTTGTGTCTAATAGCGACAGACAAGATACTAGCCAATGAGGAACCATAGAAATTTATAGTTGACGCAAAGGTTTGCTAACATACAAAACACTACTTAGCGCAGAGATGCGAATTAGATTTAGCTAGTTTGATTATGCAATCCAACCAGACATGTAGTTGCTAACACTTGGCCCTGGTGTTGTGGCGGCAAGTGCCATTTGATCAGGGTGGTACCTTGAATGAAAAGTAAGAATTCATCAGGCATACACAATCATGTTTTGTTTTTGTTTTTTTTTTTTAATAATCTTGAATGTGGAATGTTTCAGAAGGAAAAAAAATTGTATTAGGAAACATTTATTTGTTCAAGATAATTCAATCATAATTGGCATCTTTCTGTCTTTCACATTGAGTTGTAGAGAGATAAAGACTGTGAACTAGCAAATCAAAAGGAGCTTAATATATAGCAATAGGAGTTACCGGATCTGCAGAGTAGGTTCACATTCTATGGGTTGAAAGAACCCATCACCCTGTGGTTGGGGCTGCTGACGGCCATAAGCTACAGCATGAGCAGTTGGATCCCACAGTTGTTGATTGGCTTGAGTGCTTTCATCCAACTGCATCTCACATAAACAAGACAACCATGGCAAGCATCTCGATATGATCATTTCTATTTTATTTAAGAAATAAAAATATTGTATTTCAAGAAAAAGATGCCATGTGTACATTATCTAGAACATAAAGTTTTTTCTCAGAAAATTGTCTATCGATCTATCTTATCCTTAATGTGACCAAAGGATAAAGCCGTTTGCATCTGTCAACAATAAAAAATGTTTAGTTTTAATGATAATGAGAATATATTAAATAGATTATGAGAAATATAAATGGGTCGAGTATTTGCAACGGTATGATTCAAAATTAATATTTTTGTACAACTAATAATATGACCTTTATAATTTAAATATGTGAAATAACATAGCTGTTTACCCTTCTCTTCAGAGCTTTATTAGCTTCACAAAGCATTTGTTCCTGGGGATCAACAGCCTCGTTACTAATTGTCAAGATAACATATAAAAATCTTATTTTAAGATAACTACACAATGCATTAATTGGTACCCGTCTCTGCAGATCTGTGAGTTGGTCAAGCATGTATTGTGTCTGTGAAAAAAATGAAGTATTAATAATACATGTTTTCAACATCTAACAACTAATATTTGATAGTAACTCTGACCATTAATTGGCATATGCAAAAGTGATGTTTATTTCTATCAGAAGAAACTAACCCTGGTAGATCTTATTTGTCTTAATGATACATCAAGTTGTCGCTCCAGTTGTTCAAGTTCCTTGATGGTAAGTGGCCCCAAATCTTCACCCAAAAGATTTCTAACATACAAAGGCCTTTTAGAGATTTGCTTATAATGAAACTATTCCAAGAATTGTTTTTGCACAAACTATATTGATCTCAGGTCAAAGTAACTCACCTTTGTGATCGCTGTAATGCTTCAACACGTGTCTTAAGTTTCAGATACTCTTGTTGACTAGTCTATTTTGTAAATACAATATAAAAGAAAGTTTTTAGATTTACAAATTGTAAAAATCAATCAATATAAAGAATTAAAAATAAGAATGGAGGGACATATTATAAATCTTAGAGACCCACCCATATCTATAAGGAGTACGTACTTCCATGTATACTAAATTGTTCATATTAGCTTCCAAGAGGTGAGGGTGGTATTATGTATGGGTCCACTATTAACCATCAAATAACTATTTATTAGTTACTTACAAAAAAAACAAGAAGTAAAATTCGTATCCTAATTATTCTGCACTATGAATTATTAATATTGAGCATTTAAAATTGTTAGAATGATTTTAAACTATAAGAAAGGAGCTTAGATGTTGATCACTTGAAATATGTGATTCAAGCAATTCAACTTAAGTGTATAAGAGTTTTAATTTTCAGGATGAATGTGTAGATGAAAGAAGAGTTGACAAGTATATCAGAAGATTGAAGAGTCTGATACATGCAACACTACGCTATATGAGAAAGTTATAGAAATTTTTACTCTTTTTTGATATGGCAAGCATGGATGTGCTTAATTTCCTATAAAAAGATTAAAAAGTAAGACAACTCATGAGTGGCTGAAGACCTATATGACAATCATGCTCATGCCAACATGAAGATATCTATAATATAAAAATACATGGTTGCAAAGATTGATAACCTTCTCAACATTTGCTTAATGATTATTGAACTTTAATTGATCAATGGCACAAAAAATTGAAATATTCATGTTAAGAGTTTACAACTACTAAAGTTTTACAATGTGATCAATCTCACAAATAGCATGGTGCATATCAAAAGTATGGAGGATCGAGTTTAATTAAGGAAATGTATTGTAAAACAAAAATTGATCAATACATGATATATTATGTCTCATCCATATACACTTTGAAGACAAATTTTATCTGATTTGATGTTGACAAATTTAGACTATTTTAAGCAATTTAATCCATGCATCTAGGTTATGCTTAGAGAGTATATATGTATAATTGTATACCAAGGATCATGATGCACAATATAATGATAATTTTCATGTGTTCCATAATTGAATATCCACTTTCCATCTTTTTTCCACTTTGTTTTTTTTCTCAACAATGGCTATAATCACGATTTCACATTAAAAAATTGTTGAAAAATGTAAGCATCACACTAAATAATAAATGAACTTTAAACTTCGAACAAAAGAATAATTGTATGATAACCTAGGAATAATGTAAGAAATTATGATTGTAACTTGCATAATTCAATATTCTAAGTATTTTTTTTAGAATATAATTGATATACTTATACATACCAACTCTCTATATAAATCTATCAAAATGGATAAACTAATTTAACCATATCACGATACTCAAAATTACCTATTTTGACCATCATTGTAATCTAAGTAATTTTTTTTATATTAGTTAGGCGGGCTTTCTCCTGATTCACCTACTTGTTAAATCCGCAGTGTAACTTATGCATATTTAGAAGTTGACCTTTAGAATATTCATCTCTGGAAAGAATTGTAACAAAAAAAAGTAGGTGAAGAAAGACATGAAAACATGAATAAAATAATTTTTTTTGAAGTTCGGTTTAGTATTTAGGGTAGGCTGAATTAAGACATCTGTCATGACAATGCAGGTCAAATAGAGATGGAAACCTTAATATACCATTCTTGTATAACTGCCCCATTTGTTAACCTATACTTTCAAATATATAAACAGTAGAGAATTCATAATTTTCATTCTTATAGAAACTATGTTCCAGTAAACATTCATAGCTAATAACATTTTAGAAAATGGAAATTTCTCTACTGAATTCTAAAATATATTCCGGTGAACAAATCCTTTTCCCCAGGTCTTTATTTATCATTAAAATATCTTTCAGTTGTGAACTTCAATAAGTCAACTACTAGCAAGATGTCATACAAATTAGCATAAAATTTAGTTTTATTTGTTAATAGAGGTTTAGTGCCATTTTTTTATAAAATGGCTCTCAGCTCTCATTAGATCATGATCTCATGTCACTTAGTCAATCCAAACTTCAATAGACAATCTCTAACTCTTATCAGACACTCATATCCATGAGATGATCATATAACCCATGGATATATGATCATCATATATCCATGAGATGGAATTATTAGTGGATATTTATGAACCCAAAACACATTTATGGTATCTCATTTCATCCCATCAGAATTATTAGTTCATGCCCAAATAAACTAACTTTTATATTGAAATGTAAATTTAAGAAAAAACAATTTATGAAGATCATGCGATTAATGATACTCATCATATATATATTTTAGTTGATAATTTATTCAAGATGAGCATATAATTATGTATGTGTGTGCTATTCATCGCTCAAAGTATCATTTTGTTTTGAAGTTTTATTTATCAATTGAATTATATGGAATCAACATTAGCACATGTTAGTAGACATGAGATTACATCATGATAAATTCATATAATTAGAACTTATTAAAGTTCTTCTATTTAGATTTATAGTTTTAATATAAATTATATATCAATTAGATAGGTGGATTAAAAAAGAATTTTACTATTTTTTTTTTGTTAATGTGCGTTTAGTTAAATTCAAAGAAGTTTTATAAAAAACACAATGAACAATCATTTAAATTCTTAGAAAAATTTATCTTAACATATTTCGATGCATCTCAAAGTATGGTATTCCTAGGCACACACAACATAGGATATAATATCCCTTGCAAACCAATATTGAAATTTAATTTATCAGAATGATAAATTTCTATAGTATTAGATAGTATAACTTAAAATCTTAAACCATGTGTTATCTATCACCATCTTAGCTAATTCATAGAATATCATCTTCCAAAGGCTCCTTATACCAACTTCTTTTGAAAACAAAAGTTAATAATTTTGAGGACGAAATAACTCAAAACTATCAAATCTTCTTCACAAATCCAATGAGTTGAGCAAATTAATAAGACAATTTTCATTTAACCCTAGAGGTTTAGATCATTTCAATTGTAAGTCTACACTAACATTTAGATACACCCACAAAAAGTGGTGGAAAAGTAAGGTTTTTGTGCATTATTGTCATTTATCTTAAATAATTTAAGAAAAATTATACTTATAAATTAGATCCCAAGACAAATTACTGAGAACATTTCATGTCTTTTTAACCATCAAATTATCTGCCGTTTCAAATATTCATTGATTATTATAGCATAAGATGATTACACTAATCTCATGTGCTTTTCATAATTCGTCTTCATGTCATATGAAAGGAGATAAATCATAGGGTCAGTTTATAGTCGACCACTAAATGACTGAGGATAAGAGGAGTTTTTTTCTCCAAGGACATGTGCTTGTCAGAAATTGACCTCTTATCATATTATAGTAAAGTTGTCACCTTTAACCAACTGTGCACCCCGTAGGGATAAATATTCATACATTATCGCTAGATATTTAATTAAAATGTTTATATTGAGTACCTCTGGCCTATTGTGCACCTCGTAAAGACAAATATTCATTCATTATCGCTTTACTCCATATTAGATATTTAATTAAAATATTTCTATTGAGTAAATATAGAAAGAAAAAAAGAAAACAAAAATTGTTATGCAAATTTATAATGCAAGAGAACTTTTCAATGACTATTTACTTGAGTCTCCCTTGATATTATATTTGTTTCTGGTGCCCCATAGCTGCACTTTTGATACCTCTCTAGCGTCTTCAACATACTGCACAAATATTAATTAAAAAACAGCATCAGATTACACATGTGAGCTAATATAAGTATCAGTATATAATCAATTAAGCAAATATATAAAAATTAAAAGGTTTTTTTCTACCATTGTAAATTTGTACTTGAACCCTAAAAACACAAATAATAAATAAATAAATATATATATAACAATTAAAACCGAAACTAATTAATGTTTTCCACTAGCTCCCATTTTTTCATCACATTACATCATTAAGTAAAGTTATGAGATTTACCAGCAATGTGCAGTACCTAGTCACTTGATATCATGCTTAAAGTGAATTAGATTTAAAAGACTTTCGATTAATATGTCAAACTATATAACAAAGGGATCCGACTTTTCTACCACTCATGAAAAATAATTTCATATCAAATATGATATGAGGAGAAAAATATAATATAAAGCATACATTAAAACTATTATACATAAGTTTATCTTGTTGAGTAATTGGACCTTCAACTTTAAGATAGATACTCCCCAAAGTTAAACAGGTAAAACCAAAGGAGCATATCAGGTGGAAGTATGGGAAATAACTTACTCAAGATTGTGACAGTCGACCTGTGTGTAAATTGTTGGATTGAGGTCTATTACCTAGAACAGTTTAATTTGTAATTAAATCAAGTGATTTCAACTTCAGAAATTAATTGCTAGCACGCAGTTATATGTAGGATAACACGGTTCCTGGTCAAAGGTTTTGTGTATGTAATCACGCGTCAGCAACGAAGCAATAAGAGAATCTGTTAGTAAATTCTGAGAATTAACTCGTTGTCAAATCAGAGACAAGTAGGATATGGATAGAACTCCAAGAAGCATGCATCTACGTACCAAATGGTTCCAAACATTGAAAAAGACTATAGATGAGCAGATAAAGGACCAGGGAGTGCAGAAGTCTTGAAGGTAAACCTGAGTGTCTTCAGGAATGAGTCAAACAAATTAATGAAGGGCTAAAAAACAAGGTTGTATCACTGGAAGATCCAAAAAACTAAATTCTTCATAAGAAATATGGAAGTAAATAAAATTAAAATAACTATATGGATAGCAAGGATGTCTCTGAGAGACAGAGGAGAAAGACAAATATTAGTTTGCTGGAAATACCGTTAACTTTACAATCAAAATGATAGATGAGACGTTTTCTTAAGGCACCAGCTAAAACCTAGTGTTCGATCACCACTAGTGTGACAGATGAAAGATCTAATCCTGCACAGAATCTAAACAAAATGATGTCCTTGAAGTGATCCGTTGGCAGAGGATAAAAAAAATAAAATAAAACTATACAAGAAACACAAACCCTAAAACTCTGAAGAAGTACATAAGAACTCGAAATTGACGGCTTTGTTTCCTTCTAAAGTTTCCTCTAATTTTTTAATATCTCATATTAAAAAAAAGCGAACAAAAGTAAATGCAAAAAGATCTTAGATATCTATCTCAAGCCATAGCCAGTAGGACAACTGAGTCCATATACATCTCGATTTACGTTTACCCTCACAGCTACAGAGCTCCATCGTGAGACGGTGGTGCATCATTAAGGCAGCTAGGAAAACCTAAACATTTTTGTGCGCGTAGAAACTATAAGAAGGCCTAAAACCGAGAAAAACTTTGCTTAGTTGAATTAACAATTAGTTATAGTCAAGCACGAATAGAAACACCCTGAAGTTACGGATAAACAAAAGTTGAAGCTAGTTTAACTCTTCCAAATTTCGTTAATTTCTTATCTTGTGCAAGCAGAAAATTTTATCTTTTAGATGTCTGATCCTTTACGTCGTAAAATTCAGATCTGAACACCCACACAAGTCTTCTAAAGAAAAAGGAGAACTAAAGCGGAAAAAAAAAACTTCCTTTGCACCATCTCGTGCTATTCATCATCAGATCCAGTCAACATTCTATTTCTTTCACAAAACCGGAAAATCAACAAAAAACTTCTAAGCTAAGAAACAGATCAAAGCGGAAATCAACCACTCAACCAAAAAGGAAAGGAAACATCTATATCCCAGATCAAATCCATGTCTGCTCAAGCCGGTGACTTACTTGGAGTTGCTGGAGAACTCATAGAGCTTCCCACGGTTGGAGAAGACGATGAGAGCAACTTCAGCGTCGCACAGCACGGACAGCTCGTAGGCCTTTTTGAGCAGCCCGTTCCTCCTCTTAGCGAAGGTGACCTGCCGGTTGATCTTGTTCTCGATCCGCTTCAGCTCGACTCTGCCCCTCCCCATGATCGCCTCCCTCTCACCAGATCAACAACAAGAATAAGAAGAAAAGAAGGAGCCTTGCACTGATGAAGAAGGGAAGGGGAAACCAAACCCCACTTACTATATATAGCAAGGATGGAGCCTTCAACTGCTGAAGGCGACCCGTAACAAGGCACCACTCTTTTAACCCTCGGAAACCCCATTTTCTCACTCCCGCACGCAAATATCTGTGCGGTCGAGTTGCGTGAAGTCGAGATCAGTTCCGCTGGATCGCTTCGACGTCGGATGGGGGGATTCGTACGAGCACATTCATGCGGTGAGGCGCAGAAGAGCCACGCACTACCAGCGGGCGCCATGAGAGAGCGACCTACAGCGTTGGAGGTGGCGGTGTCATTGAAGGGACTGGTCCCACGGAACCGTGTTACGTGTCGGGCGGAGAGCCGTGCGTCGGACGGAGTCCGCTGCAAGACACGTTGGAGGGGATCAAATCACGACGGACATAACCTAATTCGACACATTACTTTTGCTTTAAAAAATTAATAAATACTCTTATATTAATATTATTATAATTTAAATATAAAGTGATTTTTTCCCCGTGATGGAACCCTTTATTATAATAATTACATAATTAATATAAAAGTTATAATTATTAAATATATACACATTTAAAAATATGCTAAGTGAAAAATATATTATGATAGTTTTAAAAGAATTAAAAAGTAAACCTAATTAAATCTTCAAAAATCAAATAGAGACATATATCTTTCCACTCATATCATATCTATTGTTTGAGTGGATAATTGGCAACCGGAAGAGGATTGTGGAACTCAAACTAAGGTATTCATTTGGTGACCTAAATCGCATCCATTTAGTCATTGGAAAAAGAAAATAGTAAATAGTAAAAACATGTTTGATCTAAATATATAAACCCTCTATTGTTTTCAATCATAGAAATATTAGAGAAACATGTTTGAAAGAGAATGAGAAGAGTACCGCTAGAAGAAATCTTTACCTAATTTTAGCTCACATATTAATTGCTCATAGCTTAGTTTAGCTATGGTATGTGACGGTGTCAATTATCAATATATGTAAACTAGGAAAAAAAAAATGAAAGCACACAGGCGCTGTTGGAATTTTTCAAAAATTAGCGATTGAATTTTAAAATTTTGTTGCAAATTAGAGACAGAATTTTTTTATTTCGTTGCTATGTTTAGATATGAAATTTAAAAAATTATAATAATTAGCAATAGATATTTAATATTTCATTTCTAATTAAACACAATATTAAAAGTCCGTCGTTAATCAGAGACGGAATTTATTATTTCGTCGCCAAGTTTATATATGAAATTTTAAAAAGTTACGACAATTAGTGATGGACATTTAATACATCTCTAATTAGCAATAGTATTTTATTATTTCGTCCTTTATTAGCAATCGTATTTTATTATTTTTGGCTAAATTATGATAGTACTGTTAACAAATTTAGTGATGAAGTTAAATATTTCATCGCTACTAAAAACCAAATTTAATATCTGTCTCTAAAATTAGAGACAGTATTAAAAAACTTCTCTCTATTTTGACGAACTATTTAATTCCGTTACTAAATTTAGAGGTAGATATTAAATATTTTATAGCAATGAAATATTTAATTCCATGACTAAATGACATTAACGATCAATTTCACATTAACGATAATAATCGATTGTTTTGTTCAATTAGCAACGGATAATTGGATCGCTAAATAAATTTTATTTTAGGGTTGGAGAGTACAGTACTACAGTAATATAATTTTTTAAATACCGGCAGGGCAGAATCACACGGTGACCTACTTATATTTTAGCCTAGGGGCCCAATGCGGACGGCATTTAGGAGTTGCCAGATTTACAACCAAAATGTGTGAGAGTAAGATAGTCAAGTTAAAAAACAGGAGAAGAAGGGAGTCCGTAGATTTTTTTTAAGATCACTTATTTCTAACTCCTGTCATCTAATATCACATAATAATTACCAGGAGGAGATAAAATAGAAAATAAATATATATATATATATATATATATATATATATATATATATATATATATATATATATATATATTAGAAAATTTGAAAGTGAAATGCGTCAATTCTACCACTACGCTGGCTAATGTAGGTATTATCGGTGTGAATGTGGATCCAGTGCATGGTGCATGTGGATACGTACGGGCACTGTTGGGCACAGTCAGTTGTCGTGTAAGAAGGTCACATCGTTTCATTGTTTCACGTTTCTCCATCTGTCTCTTGTCTCATTGGATCACTTCGCATTCTCTTTCACTCCAACAGTCCTTGTTGTGCCCTTTGTGCGTTCAACAATGCTACAATAATATGCCTGTCAGTTCATCCCAAAGAAAATATCCTCATCTAGTCCACTAGCACCACACGATAACACAAACACATTATTATAGTTATGATAAATATGATAATTTATAAAATCTAGATATAGATATACAAAATAATATATATGATTTATTTTTAAATTTAATTCGGTTAAAAAATAATTTTTCATAATCAATAAATTGAATTGACTAGGCCGGCTATTTAGAGATTAATAAGAAATTAATATCTATAAATTAAAAAGGGATATAAGTGAATGTTAATTTAGATGGAACATTAAAGTGTATTAGTTAAATAATACATGAATAAATTATATATATGATTATGTCCGAAAGTCAATGAGATGGATGTTAAAATGTGATGCTCCCGTTGATTTCCTGTGAACTTCGTTCCGACCTACAACATAGCTGACATCAGTGCCGAGTTAGGGAAGGGGTCCCCAGCGATAACCCTCCGACACCCCAAGTCAGTCTTTGACGAAAAAGAAGAAGCAAAGAAGCGGAGCAACAAGAACACTGTAGCGCAACAGTAAATATTGCATGTAATGCATACCTCCGTCAATTCTTGGACCTCTCTTTATATAGAGCTTTAGTAGCATGTGTACGCTTCCCAAGGCAAGCTCGTATTTCAAATCTTTCCGTCGTACGATCATCTGTCTGACCATGCCGCCTGTCAGCAACACTAGTTTCCAAAATGATGTCGAAAGATAGTCTACTGTGCCTTCTGCTTGGCCGAGCGAAATAGCCGCTCTGTCGAAATTCTGCCGTCCGCGTGTTGTCTGCTGTTGGGCCGAGCGGGATAGCTGTTCGACTGGAAGTCCACTGTCCAAGTGTTGTCTGTTGTTGGGCTGAGCGGGATAGCCGCTCGGCTGGAAGTCCACTATCCACTTGTTGTCTGTTGTTGGGTCGAGCGGGATAGCCGCTCGGCCGAAAGACCACTGCCCACGTGCTCAACTGATATCGAGTCTGCTGCTTGTCACGCCCCCAGAAGAGTCCCTGTCCGAGAAAATTTCGGCAGCATCTCCCCTGTACGGCGGACAATCAAAAATTTCTACAAGCACTAAATACGCAGCCACAGGCGGCTGGAATCATAACAATAATAAAAATCAATCACCACGCAGTTTATATATATATATTCAGCCTCTGGTTGACACAACCACGCAGTAATAATACTCTGACTCAAAAACCACCCTACTCAACTACACTCGTAAAGCTCAAAACCGACGAACTCACCTCTTCTGCCAACCAGGCAGGCATGTAGTAGAATAAAATCCAAATCCAAATCCATCGATATAATAAAATCTATATCATGTCCATAAGCAAATAAATCCAGAACATAACGAGTTCAAACAGTCTAGAACAGAAAGAAACCAAAGAAAACCAAACATATCCTGGAGGTCTGCAGGACCAGCACTACTTGCAGTGAGGACTAGCGACTGGAACTCCCTCCTGACAGCATCAACCTGAAAATATCAACAATGGAGGCGGGGTGAGTCCAACACTCAGCAGGTACAATTGATATGCAAAGTAAAGAAATAACACCTAGCACTAATCATGCGTACAGTCTCCTGATAAAAATAAAGGTAAATGCAACCGAAGAAGACAGGAGAGAATCTGTACTAACCAGGACCCGGTAAAAGGACAAACAGTCCGATAGGTATAGAAGACCTGTATGCATGTCAATCAAGGTATCCAAGCAATGTGCAGCATATAAGTGCAACAAACACAAACACAAACAATAAATGCATCATGCATATGATGCCAATGTCATCCTGACGTCAGTCAGCCAACTCACAACATAAGTGGGACCAAGTGGGTAGGGCTGTGACAACCGTGCACTCAGCAACACTACTCGATGAGTGATCGAGTGGACGGGATCTTGTCGGAGTACATACGTACTCCTACCCCAAATCATAAATGGGGGCTTAATGCTCATCTCCCGGTGCGCTATGGCGGGGAGGAATCTCTAACGTGCTACAGCTGCGTCACACTACCCTTGAGCGGATCAGCGAGCACCGGAAGAGTCAAGCGGCGTGCTACACGCGTGTCACGCTACCCATGGCGTCAGCAGCACCGAGCGATGATGGCGGCAAAGTGCTCGACAATAATGGAGCAATCTATCGCACAGCATGCGATCATGCAAATGGTGCATGTCACTAAGCATGGTAATATACTAAACCAACCCCTGGACATATATCAATGGGCACCATAGTGAATAAATCATATCAAGGTATACTGATCAAATAAGGTATCAAACCTAGGTCCTGAACATGTGAAACATGGTTATATCACTACCCATGAGCATAATAGATCGGGTACAAGATCAGTACAAGATGCAAACAAACAATCAATCAAACAGGTAACACGTATTGGGCAGTGATTAACCGAAACAAATAGGAAACACAATTAATGCAACATATTATTTTCATTACTAAGCATATCAAAGACAATAAGTCAAAAGTACCCGCCTCCGATAAGAGAAGTCCAAATCTGACTCCGAGATACCCGTTCTCGCGTCAACGTCCTATGTCACCAATATATATACATTTTTATTTAGCTACACTCATATAAATAGCTAAATAAAAATCTCTAACACTAAATTAGGGCAAAACCCTAATCATATAGCATTAATCCTACCAAAATTAAATCCAACAATTAACTAGGGTTAATTGCCTTTAACCCTAATCATAACATTAGATTAAAAATCTAAGTTAATCCAATCTACCAATTTCCAACAGCTTTAAATCTCCAATCAACAGTATCAATAATGGAGACAACACACACACTGCACTATTTAAATTCCAAAGAAAATCACCAATCGGTAGTTCTAATTGACATTTGAACAAACAGGTATCATGCAGCGTTTGAAGCATCCATATTCCGAAAGAATTACCTCTTCTGTGGCAGCAAACAACACAGAAGCTAGGTGGCTGTGACGGCGAGAACTAGGGCAGAGGGTAAATTGTCGACGTTTGGCTGAGGAGGAGCGACACCCAGCAATCTCTTGCTCCGAATCGATGTCTTCTCTGTGGAGAAGACCAAGCACAAGGGTAGAAAAGCAAGGACAGGGTTCAAACAACCTACCTCACTTGCCTACCCACCCTCTCCGCGGCGATGATCTAGGGCACAGCCAAGTGGAGTCTCGGATATGGCTGTGATGACTCTGTGCCGGTGATGAAGAACCTCGGCAGTGGCACGCAGAGGAAGAACTAGGCTCGGTAGCGGGCTGGTGCTAGGGCACAGGGAAAAGGCGGTGCTCCGTGCGTCGCTGCCGCTTGGACAGGGAGGAAGAGGAAGAAGACTTCGGTCAGCGGTGGCTCGTCGGATCAGAGAATGCTGTCGCCGTGAGGGGCAGAGGATGAGGAAGAAGAAAGCGAAGCTTGGCGAGGGGTTTAGAGCTTCGGCGAGGAAGAAACCGCCGCCGGCGGTTAGGGCAAGGAGGAGAAAGGAGGCGGCGTCGGGATGGGGCTCGGGTGCGCGAGGGAGAGAAACGAAGGAATTTAGGAAAATAAAGAAAAATAGAAAACAAAAATAAAAAGAAAAAGAAATTTAAGAAATAAACATTTCCTCGCTTAAATGGGGTAGCCCAAACAGGCTTTTCCGAACCCCATTTTTGTCCCCGTTAACTCGTCCGTACGAGCTCCGAAAAATTCCCGAAAAATTTCCAGAAATTCCAGAAAATTCCCTTAATCATATTCGCCTATTTCCGGTATTTTACACTGCTAGGTCAAGTGGAGAAGTTGCTTGGCCGAAGTTGAACTCCGTCGATGCCATGCCTCGCTGTCTGGTCGAGCGGGGTAGCCGCTCGGCTTGGCTTCTGCATATTGTTCTTCCTTAAGCGTCGGATGTTTGAATGCTCCCCGTGTCGAGGGCTGTTGGAGTGGATACTAAAAGCCTAGCTTTTGTAAACATTTATTTTTGAAATAAAAGAATCACATTGGTCAATATCTACATTTATTTGTTAAATGTAATTGTTTAATTAATTTATATAGTAGACAACATGGTGTGTGATGTCACACACAGAAGATCATGTTGACGGTTCTTTATAAATTATAAACAGTTGCTCACGACTAAGATGGAAAGGAACAAACTATCGGAATAGTCGTAGTGTAATTAAGTATTAGTTTGTCTTGATTAATAAATTACACTGGTACACTCTAAGTGTATTGAGTATGACCATTTAGGTAAGTTCTTTTTGTACCGACTTAATAAAAAAACTAGACCTTAGTTATTATGGAAGTGTGTGCTCTTAATCCTAATATAATAGCAAGCACATATATTTAATATTTATTTCTTTGACTTATCAAAGGGTGAGGTTTAGCTCGATAAATCAATATGCCCGATAAGTTGGGAAATGATATTACTTATAGTGTGTGTTGTTGATTGTAGAAGGAATCTGTGTTCTAGTTATCTAGGTTGAGAATGTCCCCAAGAGGAGCTCATAAGGATCGTCATGTTAAACCATGCAGGTGGGCTTAGTCCGACATGACAATGAAGTTGAGTGGTACTACTCTTGGAGCTAGATATTAATTAAGTGAGTTGTCAGTAACTTACTTAATTAGTGGACATTCATTATCTTAAACACAAGGAGACTAACACACTCATGATAAGAAAGAGCCCATAATATAATTTGGGATTGGTGCGGTAGTGCGATAATAACTCTCTAGTGGAATGAGTTATTATCGATGAACCTGAGTTGTGTGTTCAGGGCGAACACGGGATACTCAAGTTCATCGGAAGGTCAAAACTCATTTCTCCTCTAGGTCCCTGTCGTAGCCTCATTATAGCCTCAAGTCCATCCAAATATAAGCCCATCTTAGTGTCCAAGAAGGAGGCCGGTTCAATGCTTGGTGACCAAGCAAGGGCCGACCACATCCTCTTCCAATAGGGGTCGGCCCTATTGTTTGATGAACAATTTAGTAGGGGCCGACCACATTAATCAAACAAGGAGGTTGTTTTGAATTTTTGAAATCTTCTCTTTGTAGAAAACTATAAGTTTTAAAAGAGAGATTTTAATTTCAAAAACTTTCCTTATTTGAATTAGGCCACATGTTTTAAAAAAAAATTTAAAAGATTTTAAAACTTTCCTTTTTTTAACCATCCTCATGGTTTTAAAAAGGAAGATAAGTTTTAAAATTTAAATTTTCTATCACTATATGTTAAAAAAGGAAATTTTATAAGAGAAGTTTTAAATTTTAAAACATGATTTTAATTTTTAGAACTTTCCTTTTTTAACTCCTACTTTAGGAAAGAGAGCTTGTAAAATTTTATAAGAATTTTTTTTCTTGTAAAATTTTATAAAAAAATTAATTATTTCCTTCCTCTTATAGGGGCCGACCACCCTTGCTTGGTGCCCAAGCAAAGTGGCTGGCCAAAACAAAAAAAAATAAAATCATCATCCAAATTAATTTGGTGATTGATTCAATCAAGAGGAAAGAAAAGGAAAAATAAAAGGGAAAAGGAAAAACTCTTGGAAGATTTTAATTTTTGTAAAAATTCTTCCCTTATTTGCCTTGGGCAAGTATTATAAAAGAAGGGGTGAGGAGGCTTCATGATGAATAACAATTCTTATTCTCTTGGAGGAGTCTCTCTTGGTGGTGGCCGACCCTCTCTCTTCTCCCTTTCCCTTTGCTCTCTTCTTCTTGGTGGTGGTGGTGACCGGATTTTAGAGAAAGAGGAAGGAAGCTTTTGGGTGGTGTTCATCTTGGAGGATCGTCGCCCACACGACGTCCAAGGCGAGGCGAGGAATACGACAGAAGATCTCGAGGTCATTAGCATACAAAGAGAAGGTATAATTAGCACTTGTTTTCCGCATCATGCTAGTTATTTCTTTTTGTAAGAATTCCAAACACAAGAGGCATTAGATCTAGTTTTTCGAGTTTGTGTTTTTTTCTTTTTCGAATTTGTGTTTTCTTCTTTTTCTCCTTTTGGTTAACCTAGAGTTATTTAAGGAAATTAAATATTAGCTTTCCTTAAAAGGCTTTGTCTAGGCGGTGGTGGTTGTTCCCATATCCAAGAAGGCCATGTGCCTTGCCATGCAGTCCTGGAAGCTAATTTTGAAAATTAATATTTAATGGAATTAATAACAAAGGTGGATTTGAATCAATAGTGTTAAGTTCCGCTTGCGATTCAAATCTAAATCATTAAGAACAGATAATTTAAATTTGGAATCAATGATGTTAAGTTCCGTCTGCGATTCCTAATTTAACTTCTAAAGAACATAATAGGTTATTTAAGAAAAGGTTCGACACTTGTACAAAAATTTTTGTACAGTGGAACCGGTACGTTTTCCTTGGACTAACCAACAAGGGCAACGGTGGATCGGTTCCTTCTCCCCGGTCATGGCGTGCTTCGCTCGACTGATCGATGCCCTATGCGTGTTGACTGCCTTGACTTTGACCTCCTTTGACCTCCACCGTGGCAGCAGGGTAGGGCCCCTCATTATCATCACATCATAAGTCTCCCCCTCAAGTCTAGTCAAAGGAGACTGTAAGTTTGACTGGCTGGACAATTGTGTTAGGCGAGCATATTTCCTCCCGATCAGCCTTCGACACTGTGTGATTTCCGATCGGGATAAGACTAACCCTCGCCGATCGACCTGTTGGTGCTTGTCGTTCGAGCATAGGTATGCTCGCTTGATCCGATCGGCTCGATGAAGGTTTGCACTAGTAAAATTTCACCTTGGGTTGTCTCGAGCGAGCGCGAGCTAGGCTGACATCACCCAGATTTCTTGGAAATCACGCAAATCCTCGCTCATTAAGGTTGAGCATGTTCCCACGCCTTCATTAATTGTCGACCCGTGGCAATGTGCCACGTGTCACGCCCGATGCCATCGCATGCCTGACGTGACAGGCGTGATATGACGTTTGACGGTTCGAATTCGATGGTGAGATATTGGCCTGGGTTTTTGCGACCTAGATCGCACGGCTCCGGTCGGCTGATCTTGAAGCTTATAAGCCCGTCGCGTTGCTTCCTTCGTAGTCACCCTCGAGTGCTTCCGGCGACCATCTTTCTGCTTCTGTGAGATCCATTCTCCAACGATCCTCTGCGCTTTTTCTCCAGCAACCTCTCCCTAGTAAGCTTTCTCCCCATCGTATTCCGTCTTGAAGCTTTTCGACCTTCTTGTATTCCGGTGATACTCCAGTAGCTTTTCTTGCTTTTCGATCACATTTCTTCCCCTCAACCTCCTTTTCGTTTTTTACTTTCGCGATGGCAAGTTCTTCGCAGTCGTCTGCCTCTATCTCAGGACTCTGGTACACATCCATGGAGTCTAAGTTCGATGGAGGCGACGCTGAGAGCTTGAGAGATGTATTTGAAATCCCTTCCGATCATCAGATCGTTTTGCCTTCTACCTCCGATCGACCCAATTCTCCGCCGACCGACTGTATCTGTTTCTTCTGGGATTAATATATCACTAGTCTGTGATTTCCCCTTCATCCCTTTATTCCCATAGTTTGTAAATATTTTCACATTTCCCTTCATCAACTTGTGTCGAACTCCTTTTGGCTGCTCTCCGACGTCGTTATTTTGTTTCGAATACACGACATCCCCTTACCCCCCGGATCTTTCATTATTTTTATTACTCTAAACTATCCAATCCGGGGACTTTCCTCTTCTAGTCCCAAGTCGGTTTAGTATTCTTGGACAAGATGCCGACCTTTAACAAGCACTGGAAAGAATACTTTTTCTTCATGCGCCTTCCCGAGTTGTCTTTCCTCTCCATCCTTCAGATAGTAGGCGCCTGAACGGAGCTTCTGCATGACCTTGAACGGTCTTGCCCATGGTGCCTCGAGCTTGGCTACGTCGCCGATCGGCTTCACTTTCTTCCAGACGAGATCGCCAACCTGGAAGGATCTTGGGATCACTCGCTGGTTGTAGTTTTGTTTCATTCGCTGTCGGTACGTCGTTAGCCGAACTGCTACTTTTGCTCGTGTTTTGTCCACCAAGTCAAGCTCCATCAGCCTCCGTTCGACGTTCCCTTCGTCACAGAGCTGCACCCGATCGGATTCTACTCTGACCTCCATAGGGACAACTGTTTTGCTGTCGTACACCAACTGGAATGAGATTACGCCGGTCACCTCCTTTGGAGTCGTGCAGAGAGCCCATAGCACACTAGGGAGCTCGTCGACCCAGCTACCTCCTATGTGGTCGAGTTGAGCACATAAGACTCTGAGGATCTCCCGATTGGCGACTTTAGCTTACCCGTTGCCTTGAGGGGAGGCTACAGAGGTGAAGGCTTGTTGGATGCCATAGCCTTTACACCATTCTCTAAGCTCCCGGTTGGCGAACTGTCTTCCGTTGTCAGATACGAGTCGGCGTGGGATTCCGAACCGACAAATAATGTTTTGTCAAATAAATTTGATGACCATCTGCTCGGTGATTCTTGTCAGCAACTCAGCTTCTACCCACTTCGAGAAGTAGTCCACCGCAATGAGCAGAAACTTCTGCTGACCGGTCGTCATGGGGAAAGACCCGACTATGTTCATGACCCATTGGTCGAATGGGCATGATACCGTGGACACTTTCGTTTCCTCGGTCGGTTGGTGCGGCATATTGTGATACTTTTGGCAGGACAAGCAAGTGGCCACCATCCGAGCGACATCTTCTTGGAGGGTCAGCCAAAAATATTCGGCCAGGAGTATCTTTCGGGCTAATTCACGACCGCCCGGATGACCTATGTAAGAGCCTTGGTGCACCTCCTTCTGGATGTACTTGATGTCTTCCGCTCCAATGCACTTGAGGAGGGGCCTGGAGAAGGCTCTCTTGTAAAGCTAGTTCCCGATCAAGGTGAACCGCCCGACCCTCTTCTTCAATACACGGGCTTCCTCCAGATTGGTCGGTGCAGCTCCCGACCGCAAGAACTCTATCAGGGCTATTCTCTAGTCATTCTGGAAGGTTATTCCCTCCATCCAGTCGATGTGCGCCACAAGTGAAACTTGCTCGATCGGCTGACCTATGACGATCGACATCAACGAACTAGATAGTTTCACTAACTCATCCGCCACCTGGTTCTCCGATCGGGGGATCTTCTATATAATGACCTCCTTGAAGTTGGTCTTCAGCTTCTCGAAAGCCTCTACATAGAGCCTTAGCTGAATGTTGCTTATTTCGAATATCCTGGATAGCTACTGGATGGTGAGCTGGGAGTCCGAATGGATGAGGACTTTAATCGCTCTCACGTGTCGAGCTGCCTGTAGACCGGCTATCAACGCCTCATACTCTGCTTGGTTATTAGTGGCTCAGTAGTCTAGCTGAACAGACAGCTACATCCGGTCCTCTTGTAGTAAGATAAGCAATATGCCGATTCCGCTGCCCAGCCAAGTGGACTAGTCATCCACATATATCTTCCATGCTGCTGCCGGCTCATCACCCTGGATTTCTATGATGAAATATGCCAAGGCTTGAGCCTTGATTGCCACTCGGGGTTGATACTGAATGTCGAACTCACTAAGCTCTGTCGTCCACTTAATCAGTCGTTCGGACGCCTCCGGATTGAGGAGGACTCTTCCCAAAGCACTATTAGTCATCATAATTATTGAGTGTGCGAGGAAGTACGGACGAAGTCTCTGCGCGGTGAGTACTAATGCATAAGCCAACTTTTCGAGACTAGTGTAGCGGGACTCAACATCTTTTAATATATGGCTCAAAAAATATACAGGTTGCTGCTCTTGTCCATTCTGCCTAACTAGAGTGGATCCGACCACATGCTCATTAGATGACAAGTAAATCCAGAGTGGTTCACCCACAACCGGCTTGGCTAATATAGGCAGTGAGTTGAGATACTCCTTCAGCTCCTCCAGCGCCCGGTCGCACTCAGCGTCCCATTGGAATTTCGTGGCCCGGCGTAGTACCTTGAATAATGGCAGACTCCGATCGGACGACTTGGATATGAACCTAGATAGCGTCGTTGATCCTGTCCGAGCACTGAGTCGACGGACGCTGGGGACGTGGCGCACTCCGCTGCTGATCCGACTGGTGGTGTAGATCTCCGGCGAACCTGCAAAGAAGCCGAGCCGGGAGGGGTTTCCCGGGGACGACCCTCCGACGCTCAAGTCAGGCCACGAAGAAGCAGAGTAACGTTATTGTGGCTACAGTGATCAAGATTGCATACCTCCGTCGAAGTCTGGGGGTCCTTATATAGGACCCCAGGGAGGCGCAAACACGCTTCTCGATGCATGCACGCTTCCCTAAACATACCTCAATAGGGTTGTGTCAAAAAAGTACGCCTGATGCCATTCCGCAATCGTCCGAGCATATCCCGGATGTAACGGTGGAAGCTTCTACCATACGATATTCTGTCCGCTCCAGCTGGCGACCATGCTGTTTGTCGGCGGCAGGTGTCTCGAGGATGAAGCTACCAGCTGCCCTTTTTGTCTCCTAGCGCTCTTACCAGCTGTCCTCCAAGAAGCCCTATTCACGTGCTCGGCTGGGATTGTGGATTACTGTCCTGCAGCTCGACCGAGCATCCTAGCCGCTCGGCTTAAATACTCTTTTACCTTGAGCATCGGAAACCCGCCCCATGGTCGGGTTGTCTTTTGTCCAGTCGCCTAGGAGACCCGGACCGGGCGCCCGGTAGGCCAGTCCGCTCGGCACGACCTTGGTGTTGACCACCTTGACCGTTGACCTCCACATGTCGTTGACCTCCCGCCAATGAGAGTTCCCCGTCCTTACCACCGGATCATATGCCTCCCCCTTAAGTCTAGTCGAAGGAGGCGCTAAGTCCGACTGACTGGACTATGAGTCTGGCCAATTGACAGCCGACCCGCCAATACCGAAAGTACGAAAGTATACCTCCGCTCGACCCCTAGGAGGTCGAATATAGCCGGTCGGCTAGTTGCCGAGGGCTGCCCCCATGGCTAGTGATGATGTCCTCGGGATCTTCTCAAAATGCGTGTAAATCTCCGCCATTATGGTTGAGCACGAGGGTTCTGCCTCGTGATGGGGCTCATTAAATGCCTTCCTCTGATCGAGTGCCACGTGCCGCGGCTGATGTCTTCGTACGACCGCCCCCTTACGCCTGATACGACGTCCGTCGGTTTGAAATGGACGGTGAGATGTGGGCCTAGGTTCCTGTGACCTGAATCCGACGGCTTAGGACGATCGGGCAAAACCCTATAAAGCCTTCGCCCTTCTCCTTTGCCGCACCTTCGCCTTCGCGTCCAGAAGCCTCCTCCTGCTCAGTGCCCCGGTGACCTTGCTCCTCGGCACTCCGGCGATCCCTTGCCTTCTTCCTTCGCTTCTCCTCTTCTCTGTAAGGTTCTTTGTCTTTCCCTCTTTCTTTCTGTGTTTTCTTTGCGTTCTTTGCCACATTCTCGTCTTTTGGTTATTGTTCCGTTCATCTCCCTCGAGCCTTTGCATTTTCTCCCAATTTCCTCCTTCTCCACTGTTGTTCCGGTGATGGCAAGTTCCTCTCAGCCCGCGGACCTCGCTCTCGGCCCATGGTATACCACCATGGAGTCGCAGTTCGATCGGCGCGATGCCGAGAGCCTGATTAACGCTTTCGACATCCCCTCTGATTTCGAATTAATCTTACCTTCTCCTTCCGCTCGGCCACATAACCCTCTGGCGGCACTATCTATTTTTTCCGTGAACAGTTTACAGTCGGTCTACGGTTTCCTCTCCACCCCTTCATCGTCGAAATTTGTAACTTCTTTGGCATTCCGCTCGCCCAGTTGGTTTCCAACACCTTTCGCCTTCTGTGCGGAGTTGTGGTATTATTTAAGATACACAACATTCCCCTCCACCCAGAAGTCTTCTATTACTTCTACTATCCTAAGAAATCCGAGCCGGGCACTTATCTGTTTCAGGCTCGACCCGGCTTAGTCTTTTTTGATAAACTTCCCTCTTCCAACAAACATTGGAAAGAAAACTTCTTTTTTCTTCGTATGCCCGGGCGGCTCCCTTTCCGCACTAAATGGCAGGTCGGACCGCCAACCTCTCCCGAGCTGAAGAAGTTTAAGACCCGACCGGACTATCTTCAAGCAGCGAATCTGCTAGCCGGTCTGAAGCTCGACATCAACAAGCTCCTACCTGAAGGAGTGATGTATATATTTGGCTTGAGTCCGAGCCAGACCCCGCTCCCGAGCAGCTTTGGTAAGAACTTCACTTGTATATTTGCCTTGAGTTCTAACTGATTTCTTTCTCCTTTCCTTGCATCAAACATCGTAATGGACTTGGTGCTGTTCGGGATTTTGAAAAAGAAAGCGGTCGCACTCGAAGTGGCAGCGGCCAAGGAAATGGAGCAATTGGGCATTACTCCGGTCGGCTCTCACGAGGAAGAGAGTGAAGCACAGGCAGGCGAGTTGGCCGCTCAGGCTTCGCCTATGGGCGCGGCTGGCGATGCAACTTCTAGCAAGGAACCGGCCGTTCGGGAGGAAGACTCCGATCCGGAGGATGAACTCCCGCTCGACAGGAAAAGAAGGCGAGTTGAGAAGTCTCTCCGTTCGGCAACCTCCATAGTGAAAGCGTCTGAGCGGACGGGCACCGCCTCTCAACGCGGCAAAGAACCATCGGTCGAGGCGCTCTCCTCCGACCGGACTCCCTCTCAGCTGGATGCGCATGCGACCCCCATCGAAGCGGTGCCGGTTACCTCCCTTCCTCCTGCACCACGCCGAGTCCTCCGCTCGGGCATTTTGTCCACCATGTCCAGCCCCGCCTCTGATCCTTTGGTGTCCGCTCAGACGACCCCGGGCCGGTGCCGCACTATTAGGGGCACCTTGCACCTCCCTACTGTTGGAGTGTATACTGAAAGCCTAAGCTTTGTAAACATTCATTATGAATAAAGAATCACATTTGGTCTAATTATCTACATTTGTTTGTAGTTGTTCATTTAATTTATATTGTAGATAACATAGTATGTGGTGTCACATACAGAAGATGATGTTATCAGTACTTTATAAATTATAAACAGTAGCTCACGACCAGAATGGAAAGGAACAAACCATTAGAAGGTCGTAGTGTAATTAGGTATTAGTTTATCTTGACTATATAATTACACTAGTACACTCAGAGTGTATTGAGTAGGACCATTTGAGGTCGTTCCTTTTATACTGACTTTATAAAGGAACAAAGACCTCAGTTATTATGGAAGTGTGTGCTCTTAATCCTAATATAATAACAAGCACATATGTTTGATATTTATTTCTTTAATTTATCAATGGGTGAGATTTAGTTCGATGAATCAATAAACCCGATAAATTGGGAAATGGTATCACTCATAGTGTGTGTTGTTGATTATAGAAGGAAACTGTGTCCTAGTGATACTAGGTTGATAATGTCCTCAAGAGGAGCTCATAAAGATTGTCATGTTAAACCTGCGGTGGACTTAGTCCGACATGATAATAAGGTTGAGTGGTACTACTCTTGGACTTAGATATTAATTAAATGAGTTGTCGTTAACTCACTTAATTAGTGGACATTCGATATCTTAAACACAGAGACTAACACACTCATAATAAGAAGGAGCCCAAAATGTAATTTGGGATTGGTGCGGTAGTTCAATGATAGTTCTCTAGTGGAATGAATTATCATTGATAAAATTAAGTTGTGTGTTCGAGCGAACATGGGATGCTTATCGGGAGACCAAAACAATTCCTCCTCTCGGTCCCTATCGTAGCCTTTTATTTATAGAGTACTATACCCACATATACCCACCTTCTATACCCACCTAAAGGGGGCCGGCCAAGCTAGCTTGGGAACCAAGCTAGGGCCGACCTAAGCTTAGGTTTAAGGTGGCCGGCCCTAGCTTGAACCCAAGCTAGTAGGGCCGGCCATAATTAATTAAAAAGAAAATTTAATTTTAATGTTTATTATTATGTGGAAGATTTAATTTAAAAGAGAATTAAAATTAAAATATCTCTCTTGTAAAAGATTTACAAAAGATTAAAGAAAGAGATTAGATCTCTTTCCTTATTTGTAGATTGGAGAGATGTTTTATTTTCTCTTTAAAATTATTCACATGTTAATAAAATTAAAATTATAGATATTTCCTTTTATTAACCATGAAGAGATTTTAAAGAGAAATTTTATTTTTTAAAATTTCTAGAAACAAATAAGGAAAGTTTTAATTGTTGATTGAAACTTGTCCAATTTGCTTCCTATTGATTTGGCCGGCCATCATTGTTTAATTGGGGAAATATTATTTTATTTTCTCAATTAAATCATGTCAAGAAATTAAGGAAAATTTATTGTAATTAAATTTCCTAATTTACCTAGGCAAGGAATATAAAAGAAGGGTGAGGTGCCTTCACAAGACACAACATCTATTATTTCTCTCCTCTTTTGTTCCTTGGTGTGGCGGCCATCATCTTCTTCTCTTCCTCTTGTGGTGGCGAACCTCTCCCTCTCCCTTGGAGTTCTTGTGGTGGCGGGATACGAAGAAGAAGAAGGAGAAAGCTAGCATCTCTTGGAGCTTGGTTAGTATTTTGGTTTTCTCCTTGGTAAAACTTTTCTTTTGTGAGAGGAAGGTGGTTGGTGGTTTCTCATCTTGGCCACACAACGTCCAGGGTTAGAAGAGGAATAGTAGAAGATCAAGAGGTTTTTCTACAAGGTATAACTAGTAATTTCTATTTCCGCATCATGCTAGTTATTTATGGAAATAATACCAAATACAAGAGGCTTACGTTCTAGTATTTGAATATGTTTTTCAGTTGTGTTCTTTTGTTTCTTTCTTTCCTTGTGATTTGATTGTTCTCTTTGGTTAACCTAAAGTTATTTTAGGAAATTAAATATTAGCTTTCTATTAAAGGTTTTGTATATCCAAGGGCCATGTGCCGCCGCGTCGATCTTGGGAACCTTTTAAATTAATATTTAATGATTAATAACTTAGGAGAGGAAGCGTGTTAAGTTCAGAGAAGTCAAGTCAAAACCCAAAGAACAAATAGATTAAGTTTTGGATCAAGCGTGTTAAGTTCGAGCGATCAAATTTAATTTAAAAAGAACACATGGTAGCTAGGAAAAGGTTGCACCTTTGTACAAAATTTTGCAGTGGAACCTATAGGTTTCAGAGTAGCAACCATTGGTATCGAGCTAGGGTTTGCCTCTGTGTATTTGGTATTTAGTTTAATTATATGTCATACATAATTTAGGCGGGATAATAGTAGGATGTGCTAACTTTGTGGATCGGATCCAACTATTATGGCTTTTAGTTATTATGTGTGTGATTGGACCCTTGGACATGTCAAGGGCATTTAATGTGTGTACATGATTGTATTAAAATACAGCAGGAGCTGTATTTATTAGGATTTTATTTTTGATCTAGATACATGTACATTCCTTTTATGGAATATAGGATCAAAATGTAAAATTCTATTTATGTCATGGATCGAATCTTGCAAGCGTGGAACCTTCTAAGGACGAGGCGTAGCGAACTAGGAGCAAGATGGATGTGACGACTAGACCCGGGGGCGGTGGCCAAATATGGCAGGCTTGGGATGACAACACGGAGGACAATTAGAGATAAAAGCCATAATAGTTGAAAATTAAATTTTCTATTTATTGCTTTTATATTGTCCTGTTAGTTTACAAGTTTAAGTAGGCTAGCATAGTTAAAATTCCTCATTTATAAATAACTAAGTGGGAGAGGGATTTTTAAATAAATCCCATGGTCTCCATTACTGGTTTGTAAGTGATGCAAACAAGCTTGCGCGTTGGCTCTGAGTGCCTTCCTCCATAACGGATGAGCTTGTTTGTGGATGACTATAGGAAGTTAATTAAGAGCGTGTGATCTTCCCCAACGGAAGGGCATAATCTTATTAATGGACTTAGTGTCAAGTAATGGTATACACTTAGACACATCTAATAGTATCCTCCCAACGGAGTCACTGTTTGACCAAATGATACCAACTATAATTTTATTTGTCAAAAGTTAGGTTGACAAGATAATAAAATTAATGGGTTAAAACCCTCCTTTTACAAATGTTGAATTTGTATCGTCCACACTAACGTGGCATACAAATTCACGGTGTTATGAGGTGTTGGTTAATTTAAAATAGTATTGTTTGAGGAATCAATATTATTCTAAATTTAGAGTTCGACCAAAAGTTATTTGTGATTCTTAGGATGTCTTTCAACTGTCCATCATACTTCAACAGAATAGACTTACTGGACCAAACTACATAGATTGGAAAGAAACTGGACATTGTTCTTCTAAGCTATATAAATATCTTGGTGACTGATTGCCCTGATGAACCCTCTGGTGAATCTACCCAAGAGGAGATTGAATATCATAGGAAATGGGTAAGCGGATGAGATGGCGCGGTGTTACATTTTGGCTTCAATGTCGATGTATTGCAACATCGACATCAAGATTTACCACGACCTATGATATTATGAACAATCTCAAGGAACTCTTTGGTCATCAAGATAGGGCTTCTAGGCAAAAGCCATGAGAAAGATAATGACACCCACCATGCAAGAGGGTACTCCTGAGGATCATATCCTAAAGATGATGGCTTATCTGAATGAGATAGAGATCCTTGGAGGAGAAATTGATGGGAAACCCGGATCGATATGATCCTCCAAGCGCTACCTAGAAGTTTTGAGCAGTGTTTGAACTATAATATGAATAAGAGGGTTTATTCATTAGCGGAACTCTTGACTTCAAGCAGCGGAAGGATTATTCGTCACAATGCTCAAATTCACTATCTTGAAAATGGTTCTACTTCTAAACCGAAAGGAAAGAAGAAGAAGAAACAAGGTTCAGCAAAGAAAGTGAATAAATCTCAGTTAAAGTTGGAATGAAGAAGCCGAAGGGCAAGTGCTTCATCTGTAAGCAGGCAGGACATTGGAAGGCGGACTGTCCTCGTAGGAACCAAAACAAAGGTATATCTCATACTCTAGTTGTTGAAACATGTTTAGCGGTGTTATCTACAAGCACCTGGTGTGTAGATACGGGAGCCACTGATCATGTCTGCAATTCCTTGCAGGGGTTCCAGGAAACGCGACGACTATCTGAAGGAGAAATCATCCAACATGAAGCTACTAAATGTTGTTGAGAATGACTTCAGTTTTATCTTATCTATTTGGTTTAAAGAAATTGTTATGATTAGAGATTTTTATGTTATAGGTTTCAATAGGAATGTGAATATACACGATCAATGTGAGTTTTATTAAAAGAAATAAAAAATCATACAAGAAGTTAGCAACATTTTAGTATTTTTAAAATCTAATTTCTTCCACAAAGAACATGGAAATTTATAACTCATCTTCTAATTCTAATAAGGAAAAGAACCTTCGAAATGAACCAAGCATATCTTTGGCATCTAAGACTTGGTCATATTAATTTAAGTAGGATTCAGAGGCTTATAGCCGATGGACTTTGAGTTCATTAGAGTTGGAAAATTTTCCAACTTGTGAATCTTGCTTAGAAGGTAAAATGACCAAGAGGCCGTTCAAGGCCAAGGGTATAGAGCTAAAGAAGTGTTAGAGTTGGTTCACTCAGATTTGTGTGTCCTATGTCTGTCCGGGCAAGAGGAGGTTTTGAATATTTTGTCTCTTTCATGGGCGATTATTCAAGATATGGATACATTTACCTAATGCGCTGAGTCCGAGTGCTTTGACAAGTTCAAAGAATACAAGGCTGATGTGGAGAAGCGATTAGGTAAAGTATCAAGACACTACGATCGATCGTGGTGGCGAATACCTCTTAGGAGAGTTTAGGAATTACTTATCGGAGGTCGGATTCAATCCCAATTATGCACTGGAACACCCCACAGAATGGTGTAGCAGAGCGAAGGAATAGGACTCTTATGGAAATGGTTAAATCGATGATGAGTTATTCAGATTACAAATTCGTTTTGAGGATATGCTCTGGAAACAATAGGTTACGAACTTAGTACCTTCTAAATCGGTTTCTTCTACTCCCATAGAATTGTGGAATGGGCGAAAACCGGTCTAAGACATATTCGGATTTGGGGTAGTCCGGCACATGTGCTGAAACCAGATCTTGATAAGTTAGAATCTCGTCAGAAGTTGGCGTGTTTGTAGGATATCCCAAAGGAACGAAGGTGGTTTATTTTATAGTCCTAAAGACCGGAAGGTCATTGTTAGCACCAATGCCGGCTTTTAGAAGAAGACTATATAATGGATCACAAGCCCGATAGTAAAGTTGTTTTAGAAGAACTTAGAGAGGACATGTCTACTTCAGTACAAGACAAGATGAAGTACCACAAGAGGCTGCAACGTGTCACACACGATACACAACCACAGATAGTGCCTCGTCGTAGTGGGAGGGTTGTGAACTGAAAGATTCATGTTTTGGGAGAGTCTTGGACTTGATCCCGTAAACAACTCCGATCCTTACGAGAAGTATGCACTCCAAGATATAGATCGACGATCTTGGCAAAAGACGATGAATGAAATAGAGTCCATGTACCTAATAAGGTGGCTTGTGAGAACCACGATGGTGTAAAAGCCGTTGGATGCAAGTGGATCTATAAAAAGGAAAGAGGGACGACGAAGGTAGAAACCTCTAAGCTAGGCTTTTGCGAAAGGGTACACTCGGAAAGAGGAATCAATTATGAAACCTTTTCACCTAGTCATGCTTGCTGTACATCTGACATACTCTCTTATCCATTCTTTCTCATATGGATTATGAGATTTGGCAAATGGATGTCAAGACAGCTTTCCTTAATGGAAGTCTTGAAGAACATCCATATGAAGCAACTAGAAGGATTTATTGAAAAAGGAAAAGCATCTAGTATGCAAGCTCAATCGGTCCATTTATGGATCAAGCACTTCAGTCTTGGAACATCCGGTTTAATGAAGTAATCGATCATATGGATTTGAGGATGAGTCTTGTGTATATATAAGAAGTGTAATGGAACGTGGTGGTATTTCTTGTACTATCGTAGATGATATTTTGTTAATTGGCAACAATGTCAAGGTATTATCGGACGTAAGGGTATGGTTGTCCAAACAATTTGATATGAAGGACTTAGGAGAATGTGCACATTCTTGGGATCAAAGTTATAAGGGATCGCAAGAAAAGAATGTTGTGTCTATCCCAAGCTTCATATATAGATACAATCCTTGCTCGTTTTAGCATGCAAGACTCAAGAAAGGTTTCTTACCTTTTAGACATGGAGTAGCTCTATCTAAAGAGATGTCTCCAAGACATCAAAGAGATAGAGGACATGAAAGCGGTTCCTTATGCTTGGTGTGGGAAGCCTAATGTATGTACGAGACCCGATATCTGTTTTGCCATAGGCATGGTCAGCAGAGTAACCCTAGACAAGGACATTGGACTGCGGTAAGCATATATTAAAGTACGAGAAGGACTAGGGATTATATGCTAGTTTACCAAGCGGATGATTTGCTCCCTGTGGGTTACACGGATTTTCAATCGAGATAGGGACAATAGTAAGTCTACATCAGGCTATGTGTTTACTTTAGGAGGTGGAGCCATTTCATGGAGGAGTGTTAAGATGCGTTTGGACTCAACCATGGAAGTCGAGTATGTGGCAGCCTCAAGAAGCAGTATGGCTCGGGAACTTTCTAATGGACTTAGATGTGATTCTGGTTTGCCCAAGATCATCACAATTTATTGTGATAATAGCGGTGAATTGCAAACTCGAAGGAACCACGAGCTCATAAGGCGAGTAAAAGTACCACGATCCGAGATATCGTGAGCGAGGAGAAGTTGTCATCGCCAAGATTGCATCGGCTAACACAGATCCTTTCACTAAGGCCCTTCCAGCTTTCGATCGGCATGTGGAGGAATGGGAATCGGATGTATGGTAGAAGATATGGCGCTTAGTCATTAGTATAAGTGGGAGATTGTTGGGTGTATCAAAGCCTAAGCTTTGTAAACATTCATTATGAATAAAGAATCACATTTGGTCTAATTATCTACATTTGTTTGTAGTTGTTCATTTAATTTATATTGTAGATAACATAGTATGTGGTGTCACATACAGAAGATGTTATCAGTACCTTATAAATTATAAGCAGTAGCTCACGACCCGAATGGAAAGGAACAAACCATTAGAAGGTCGTGGTGTAATTAGGTATTAGTTTATCTTGACTATATAATTACACTAGTACACTCGGAGTGTATTGAGTAGGACCATTTGAAGTCGTTCATTTTATACTGACTTTATAAAGGAATAAAGACCTCAGTTATTATGGAAGTGTGTGCTCTTAATCCTAATATAATAACAAGCATATATGTTTGATATTTATTTCTTTAATTTATCAATGCGTGAGATTTAGTTCGATGAATCAATAAACCCGATAAATTGGGAAATGGTATCACTCATAGTGTGTGTTGTTGATTATAGAAGGAAACCGTGTCCTAGTGATACTAGGTTGATAATGTCCTCAAGAGGAGCTCATAAAGATTGTCATGTTAAACCCTGCAGGTGGACTTAGTCCGACATGATAATAAGGTTGAGTGGTACTACTCTTGGACTTAGATATTAATTAAATGAGTTGTCAGTAACTCACTTAATTAGTGGACATTCGATATCATAAACACAGGGAGACTAACACACTCATAATAAGAAGGAGCCCAAAAATGTAATTTGGGATTGGTGCGGTAGTTCAATGATAGTTCTCTAGTGGAATGAATTATCATTGATAAAATTAAGTTGTGTGTTTGGGGCGAACATGAGATGCTTAATTTTATCAGGAGACCAAAACCAATTCCTCCTCTCGGTCCCTATCGTAGCCTCTTATTTATAGAGTACTATACCCACATATACCCACCTTTTATACCCACCTAAAGGGGGCCGGCCAAGCTAGCTTGGGAACCAAGCTAGGGCCGGCCTAAGCTTGGGTTTAAGGTGGCCGACCCAAGCGGCCGGCCATAATTAATTAAAAGAAAATTTAATTTTAATGTTTATTATTATGTGGAAGATTTAATTTAAAAGAGAAATTAAAATTAAAATATCTCTCTTGTAAAAGATTTACAAAAGATTAAAGAAAGAGATTAGATCTCTTTCCTTATTTGTAGATTGGAGAGATGTTTTATTTTCTCTTTAAAATTATTCACATGTTAATAAAATTAAAATTATAGATATTTCCTTTTATTAACCATGAAGAGATTTTTAAAGAGAAATTTTATTTTTTTAAAATTTTCGGAAACAAATTAGGAAAGTTTTAATTGTTGATTGAAACTTGTCCAATTTGCTTCCTATTGATTTGGCCGGCCATCATTGTTTAATTGGGAAATATTATTTTATTTTTCTCAATTAAATCATGTCAAGGAAATTAAGGAAAATTTATTGTAATTAAATTTCCTAATTTACCTAGGCCAAGGAATATAAAAGAAGGGGTGAGGGTGCCTTCACAAGACACAACATCTATTATTTCTCTCCCTCTTTTGTTCCTTGGTGTGGCCGGCCATCATCTCCTTCTCTTCCTCTTGTGGTGGCCGAACCTCTCCCTCTCCCTTGGAGTTCTTGTGGTGGCCGGATACTACTCGGAGAAGAAGAAGAAGAAGGAGAGAAAGCTAGCATCTCTTGGAGCTTGGTTAGTATTTTGGTTTTTCTCCTTGGTAAAGCTTTTCTTTTGTGGCCGAACCTTGCTTGGAGGAGAAGAAGGTGGTTGGTGGTTTCTCATCTTGGAAGACCATTGCCCACACAACGTCCGAGGTTAGAAGAGGAATACGGTAGAAGATCAAGAGGTTTTTTCTACAAGGTATAACTAGTAATTTCTATTTCCGCATCATGCTAGTTATTTATGTAAATAATACCAAATACAAGAGGCTTACGTTCTAGTATTTCGAATATGTTTTTTCGAAGTTGTGTTCTTTTGTTTCTTTCTTTCCTTGTGATTTGATTGTTCTCTTTGGTTAACCTAAAGTTATTTTAGGAAATTAAATATTAGCTTTCTATTAAAGGTTTTGTCTAGTCGGTGGTGGTTGCTCCCATATCCAAGAAGGCCATGTGCCTCGCCACGTCAGTACTGGGAACCTTTTATGGAAATTAATATTTAATGGAATTAATAACTGGAAACTTGAGGCGAACGTGTTAAGTCTCAGGAGATTCAAAACCAAACAAAAGAATAGTTAGATGGTAAGTGTAATTTTATAAATCGTATATTGTTTAATATTAAAATATTAACACATTAGCTTTTTAGACCGATCAGTCATAAAGAAAAGATCGGATTTCTTATGCTTTATGTTCATGATCATGATTTAGGTTTATGAGCATCCATATCTACCACTGTATTTGGTATTTAGTTTAATTTATGCACAATGTCATCATAATTGATTAGGTGATAATAATAGGATGTGCTAACTTTGTGGATGCAGGATCCAACTATTATGGCTTTTAGTTATTATGTGTGTGATTGGACCCTTGGACATGTCAAGGGCATTTAATGTGTGTGTATTAAAATACAGCAGGAGCTGTATTTAGTTTTATTAGGATTTTATTTTTGATCTAGATACATGTACATTCCTTTTATGGAATATAGGATCAAAAATGTAAAATTCTATTTATGTCGCGGATCGAATCTTGCAAAGCGTGGAACCTTCTAAGGACCAGAGGCGCAACGGAAATACGACAGCTAGACCCGGTGGCGGTGGCCAAATATGGCAGCAGCTTGGGATGACAACACACGGAGGACAATTAGAGATAAAAGCCATAATAGTTGAAAATTAAATTTTCTATTTATTGCTTTTATATTGTGCTGTGTGTGCATGTTAGTTTACAAGTTTAAGTAGGCTAGCATAGTTAAAATTCCTCATTTATAAATAACTAAGTGGGAGAGGGATTTTTAAATAAATCCCATGGTCTCCATTACTGGTTTGTAAGTGATGTAAACAAGCTTGCGCGTTGGCTCTGAGTGCCTTCCTCCATAACGGATGAGCTTGTTTGCGGATCACTAGAACGGACTGGATGACTATGGAAGTTAATTAAGAGCGTGTGATCTTCCCCAACGGAAGGGCATAATCTTATTAATGGACTTAGTGTCAAGTAATGGTATACACTTAGACACATCTAATAGTATCCTCCCCAACGGAGTCACTATTTGTGTGACCAAATGATACCAACTATTATTTTTATTTGTCAAAAAGTTAGGTTGACAAGATAATAAAATTAATGGGTTAAAACCCTCCTTTTACAAATGTTGAATTTGTATACGTCCACACTAACGTGGCATACAAAATTCACGGTGTTATGAGGTGTTGGTTAATTTAAAATAGTATTGTTTGAGGAATCAATATTATTCTAAATTTAGAGTTCGACCAAAAGTTATTTGTGATTCTTAGGATGTCTTTCAACCCATGTCCATTATACTTCAGAATAGACTTATTGGACCAAATTACATAGATTGGAAAAGAAACACGGACATTGTTCTTCTGAAAGCTATAAATATGTCTTGGTGGGTGCCTCTGATGAACCTCTTGGTGAATCTACCCAAGAGGAGATTGAATATCATAGGAAATGGGTAAGCGGATGAGATGGCGCGGTGTTACATTTTGGCTTTAATGTCAATGTATTGCAACATCAGCATCAAGATTTACCAACAGCCTATGATATTATGAACAATCTCAAGGAACTCTTTGGTCATCAGGATAGGGCTTCTAGGCAAGAAGCCATGAGAAAGATAATGACAGCCACCATGCAAGAGGGTACTCCTGAACGAGATACAGATCCTTGGAGGAGAAATTGATGGGGAAACCCAGATCGATATGATCCTCCAAACGCTACCTAGAAGTTTTGAGCAGTTTCGCCTG
Source organism: Zingiber officinale (assembly GCF_018446385.1). NCBI lineage: Eukaryota > Viridiplantae > Streptophyta > Magnoliopsida > Zingiberales > Zingiberaceae > Zingiber > Zingiber officinale. The sequence goes on along the minus strand of NC_055988.1, from coordinate 96,427,266 downwards.
AACTATAATATGAATAAGAGGATTTATTCATTAGCGGAACTACTGACAGAACTTCAAGCAGCAGAAGGATTATTTCGTCACAATGCTCAAATTCACTATGCTGAAAATGGTTCTACTTCTAAACCGAAAGGAAAGAAGAAGAAGAAACAAGCTGGTTCAGCAAAGAAAGTGAATAAATCTCAGAGTACGGGATTTAAAGCTGGAATGAAGAAGCCGAAGGGCAAGTGCTTCATCTGTAAGCAGGCAGGACATTTAAAGCTCGGTTATCTTGGCTAGTGGTTCGGCTTCGACCCATTTGGAGAAGTAGTCGACTGCCACTAGTAGGAACCTCCGCTGACCGGTCGCCATGGGGAAAGGCCCGACGATATCCATGCCCCATTGGTCAAATGGGCAGGATACTATGGACGCCTTCATTTCCGTCGTAGGCCTATGAGAGAAATTGTGGTACCTTTGACAAGAGAGGCAGGTAACGACAGTCCAAGCGGCGTCTTCCTGTAGAGTTGGCCAGAAGTATCCGGCCAGCAGGATCTTCCTAGCCAAAGACCAATCGCCCGGATGACCCCCGCAAGATCCTTGGTGTACCTCTTGGAGAATGTACTCTGCGTCCTCCGAGCTGACGCACTTTAGCAGCGGTTGGGAGAATGCCTTTTTGTAGAGTTGCTTCCCGATGAGCGTGAATCGGCCGGCTCTTCTCCTCAATAGTTGGGCTTCCTCCCGATCGGACGGCGTGGACTCCGATCGCAAAAATTCAATTATGGATGTCCTCCAATCGCTCGGGAATGTGAGACCTTTCATCCGGTCGATGTGCACCACCAAAGACACTTGCTCGATTGGTTGCTGGATGACGACCGGCGATATCGAACTGGCAAGCTTGGCTAACTCGTCCGCAGACTGGTTCTCGGCTCGAGGGATCTTCTGTATGACAACTTCTACGAAGTTGGTCCTGAGCTTTTCAAATGCCTCCGCATAGAGCCTGTGTCTCGCGTTGTTTATCTCGAAGGACCCTGAGAGTTGCTGAGCGACCAACTGGGAGTCTGAGAACAGAGTCACCCGACTGGCTCCCACGTACCGCGCGGCCTGTAGGCCGGCTATTAGGGCTTCGTACTCCGCTTCATTATTGGTTGTCACAAAATCTGCCAAGGACTGAGCCTTAATCGCTGAGCGGGGTTGATATTGAATGTCGAACTCACTCAGCTCCGTTGTCCACTTGATGAGCCACCCGGACGCTTCTGGATTCAGGAGCACTCTTCCCAGCGGGCTGTTCGTCATCATGATATTGCATGCGCCAAGAAATAAGGGCGCAATCTCCGCGCGGCGAGGATCAAGGCAAAAGCCAATTTCTCGAGACCAGTGTAGCGAACTTCAGCATCCTTTAAAATGTGGCTTAAAAAGTACATGGGCTGCTCTTCGCCGTTCGGCCTTACTAATGCCGAGCCCACAACATGCTTGGTCGAAGACAAGTAAATACGGAGCGGCTCTCCTATAGCCGGTTTGGCCAGCACGGGTAAAGAATTGAGATAAGTCTTCAGCTCCTCGAACGCCCGATCGCACTCCTCATCCCATTGAAACTTGGTAGCCTTGCGTAGAATCTTGAAAAATGGGAAGCTTCGGTCGGCCGTTCGAGAGATGAATCGTGATAGCGCCGTTATCCGACCGGTGAGGCGTTGTACTTCTCGAAGGTTTCTGGGAGGAGGCATATCTTGCAATGCTTTTACCTTGCTGGGGTTCGCTTCTATGCCCTGCTCGGTTACAATGTAGCCCAAATCTCCTCAGTGTCTGGAAAGTTTCTTCCAAATCCGCATAAAGGTCCGTCGCTCGAAAGGATTTGATAAGTATATCGTCCACATACACTTCCAAGTTGTGCCCGATCTGCTCCCGGAATACCTTATTCATCAGCCGCTGATAGGTAGCTCCTGCGTTCTTCAGTCCGAACGGCATCACGTTGTAACAGTAAGTGCCGTCTGCAGTGATGAAACTGACTTTCTCTTGGTCTTCTCGGGCGAGCGGCACTTGATGGTAGCCCTGATGCATCCAACATGCATATCAGCTCGCATCCGATCGTTGAGTCTACCAGTTGATCGATTCGGGGCAAGGGGTAGAAATCCTTTGGGCATGCCTTGTTCAGATCTCGGAAGTCGATGCAGACTCTCCACTTGTTGCCCAGTTTGGAGACCAGCACCACATTTGCGAGCCAGCTCGGGAACTGCACCTCCCGTATGTGGCCGACCTCCAAGAGCTTCTCCACCTCCGTCCGGATGATGATATTCTGTTCGGCACTGAAGTCCCTCTTCCTTTGCTTTACCGGCCGTGCATCCGGTCGGACGTGAAACTCGTGCGGCGCTATGCTCGGCAAGACTCCTGGCAGCTCATGGGTTGACCAAGCGAAAATGTCGCAATTTTTCTGGAGGCATCCGATCAGCTTCTCTTTCTGTCTTGCTTCCAGGTCGGCTATTATGATAGTAGTGGCCTCCGGTCGGGCAGGGTGGATCTGTACCTCCTCCTTTTCTTCATAAACTAGGGAAGGTGGCTTTTCGGTTATAGCGTTTACCTCGACTCGTGGCACTTTTCGAACAGATTTAGCCTCGGCTCGGACCATCTCTACATAGCATCGCCAAGCAACAGGCTAATCTCCTCGGACCTCCCCAACTTGGTCTTCCACCGGGAATTTGATCTTCTGGCAGAAGGTTGAAACGACCGCTCGGAATTCGTTGAGAGCCGGTCGCCCCAGGATAACATTGTACGCCGAGGGAGCGTCGACCACGATGAAGTTGGCGGTCCGCGTTCTTCTGAGTGGCTCCTCCCCCAACGAGATAGCTAGCCGGACTTGTCCGACCGAAAAAACTTCGGAAAATTATGTTGACCGAGCTGCCTGTATCAATAAATATGCGGTGAATAGTATAGTTAGCTATTACCGCTCGGATGATGAGGGCGTCATCATGTGGGACTTCGACTCCCTCGAGGTCCCTTGGTCCAAAGCTAATCTCGGGCCCATTCTCCCGCTCCTGGCTGCAGCCCACCACACGGATCGTCAGCTGCCTGACGTGCGCCTTCCGTGCCCTGTTGGAATCACCTCCGGTCGGCCCTCCAGTGATGATGTTGATCTCGCCCCTCGAGGCATTTCCTCTGTTCTCTTCCTCCCGAGCGGATGGTCGGGGTCGTTCATGCGATGCCCGAGGTTGACTCCTGGGCTGCTGGTGATGTTGCCGCTCGGGGGATCTTCTCTCTACATGCCGACCAGGGCTCTGATGTCGATGTCGCTGATTCGGCGAAGGTGATCGACGACGATAGCTCCTTGGCATAAGATGGGTGATCGGGGGGAGGCTCCGACAGTCGCGGGTGTTGTGAGTTGCGGATTGGTGGAGTGAGCAAAACATGGGAGTCCATACCTTCCCTTTTGGCTTAGGCCGATCGGTCGCTACTTGTTGAATGGCGTGCCACCTCGCTTGCTGATGGGAATGAGCCATCTCTGCGCGGGGTCCTCTTGGCGGTTGATAATTGGAAGGTGGCTTCCGCTCGATAGGGACTGGTGGCTCGGCTGGTGCATCCTTTTTCCTCACCATCTGAGCTTCCTCCACGTTGATGTACTCATTGGCCTTGTTCAACATGTGGTCGTAGCTGCGAGGCAACTTTCTGACGAGCACATGGAAGAAATCCCCGTCCGCAAGCCCCTGTGTAAATGCATTCATCATAGTTTTCGAGGTGGCCGTCGGGATGTCCATGACCACCTGGTTGAAGCGCTGGATGTAGGCTCGGAGTGATTCCCTCGGTCCTTGTTTGATGGTGAATAGGCTAACACTGGTTTCTTGATAGCGTCTGCTACTCGCGAAGTGGTGGAGAAAAGCTGTGCGGAACTCCTTGAAGCTTGTTATTGATCCGTCCGGCAGCCTCCGGAACCACCGTTGTGCCGACCCAAAAAGGGTAGTGAGGAACACTCGGCACTTCACCCCATCCGTATATTGATGTAAAGTGGCGGTGTTGTCGAACTTACCCAGATGGTCATCCGGGTTGGTGGTCCCGTTGTATTCTCCGATCGCCGGAGGTGCATAATGCTTCGGTAGTGGGTCTCTCAGGATGGCGTCGGAAAACTGCCGATTGATCCGCTCGGGGGATGAATCCGTCCGGGGTGCCTTGCCCTTCTTAGCGTCACGGATAGGCGCCTTGTCGGATGATCCCTGGTTGGCTTGGGCCAATTCTGATGGCGTCTGGAATAGTGCTCGATGGAATGGAATAGGGGCGGCCGACGTGTCTCCTGGTGTGCCGGTCTGCCCCTTATTCTGAGCCCACGTAGAATATTGTTTCGGTCGGTCCTCCATTGCCGCTCGGCCTCCAGAGGCGGATGCGGCCTGCTGCGTTATCCTTTCTGCTTGAGCCTTCTGCTGTTGCTCAACCATCTTTGCGACTCGCGCTTGAATGAGTGCTTCGAGCTCCTCAGGAGAGAGCGTTACCAGGAGTTGACGTCCAACTTCTTCCATCTTCTAGGCTCAGATTCAGGTGCGTTCCCACAGACGGCGCCAATTTGATCCTGCCGAGCCGAGAGGGGTTTCCCGGCGACGACCCTTCGACGCTCAAGTCAGGCCACGAAGAAGCAGAGTAACGTTACTGTGGCTACAATGATCAAGATTGCATACCTCTGTCGAACTCTGGGGGTCCTTATATAGGACCCCGGGGAGGCGCGAACACGCTTCTTGATGCATGCAAGCTTCCCCAAACATACCTCAATAGGGTTGTGTCAGAAAAGTACGCCTGATGCCATTCCGCAATTGTCCGAGCATATCCCGGATGTGACGGTGGAAGCTTCTACCGTACGATATTCTGTCCGCTCCAGCTGGCGACCATGCTGTTTATCGGCCCTGAGCCGAGCGGAACGGCCGCTCGGCGCTCATGTCCTCCAAGAAGCCCTATTTACGTGCTCGGCTGGGATTGCAGATTACTGTCCTAGCCGCTCGGCTTAAATACTCTTTTACCTTGAGCATCGGAAACCCGCCCCATGGTCGGGTTGTCTTTTGTCCGGTCGCCTGGGAGACCCGGACCGGGCGCGTGGTCGGCCAGTCTGCTCGGCACGACCTTGGTGTTGACCACCTTGACCGTTGACCTCCACGTGTCGTTAACCTCTCGCCAATGAGGGTTCCCCGTCCTTACCACCAGATCAGCCGTGATTCGACCGGTTAGCCTCAAAGCTTCCTTTAAGTTCCGAGGCGGAGGCATGTCTTGCAAAGCTTGGACCTTGCTGGGATTGGCTTCGATGCCCCACTCAGTGCCTATGTAGCCTAGGAAACGACCTCTCTTTGCACCGAACAGACACTTGCTCGGGTTCAACTTTATTCCATATATCCTTAGCATCCAACAAGTCTCGTTGATATCTACGCATATGTCAACAACTCGGAGGGATTTAATTAGTATTTCAACGACGTATACCTCCATATTACGACCGATCTACCGTCGGAACACCTTGTTCATCAGCTTCTGGTAAGTGGTTCCAGCGTTCTTTAGTCTGAGCGGCATGACGTTGTAGCAATATGTTCCATCGGCTGTAATGAATCTGACCTTTTCCTAGTCCTCGCGGGCGAGCAACACTTGGTGGTACCCTTGATACGCGTCGAGTATGCAGATTAGCTCGCAGCCCGCCGTCGAGTCCATCATTTGGTCTATCCTGGGCAACGGATAGAAGTCCTTTGGGCACACCTTGTTTAAATCACGAAGTCGATGCAGACTCGCCATTTGTTGCCCGACTTGGAGATTAGCACAACATTGGCTAGCCAGCTCAGGAATTGGACTTACCTAATATGGCCGACCTTCAGTAGCTTCTCTATCTCTGCCCAGATGATCACGTTCTACTCCGTGCTGAAATCCCTTTTCCTTTGCTTCACCGACCGAGCATCCAGTCGGACATGAAGCTCGTGCTGAGCCACACTCGGGGAGATGCTGGGAAGCTCATGGCTCGACCAGGCGAATACGTCGTGGTTTTGTTTAAGCCAGGCGACCAGCTCTGCCTTCTTATCCTCCTCCAAGTCAGCGGCGATGAAGGTTGTTGTCTTCGCTCAACTGGGGTGGATCTGGACCTCCTCCTTTTCTTCGTATACCAAGGTAGGAGGTTTTCAGTGATCCCGTTTACCTCTAGTTGCGGAGTCTTTCGAGCGGCCTTTGCCTCGGTCTTGACCATCTCCACATAACAGCGCCGAGTGGCCAATTGGTCGCCTTTGACCTCACCCACCTGATCATCCACTGGGAACTTTATCTTCTGGCAGTAAGTTGACACCACCGCCCGGAACTCGTTGAGGGCCAGTCGGCCCAAGATGACATTGTAGGCCGATGGTGCGTCTACCACTATGAAGTTAGTGGTTTGGGTCCTCCTCAATGGCTCTTCTCCCAGCGAGATGGACAACCTTGCTTGGCTGATCGACAAAACTTCGTTACTTGTGAATCCGTAAAGCGGGGTCGCCATGGGCAGCAACTCGCTTCGATCAATCTGCAGTTGATCGAATGCCTTCTTGAAGATGATGTTCACCGAACTCCCCGTGTCGATGAAAGTCCGGTGAATGGTGTAGTTGGAGATCACCGCTCAGATGATCAGAGCATCATCATAAGGGATCTCTACTCCCTCCAAGTCTCTAATGTCGAAGATAATCTGGGGGCCTTCGGCCTTCTCTTTGCTGCATCCCACAATGTGGATCTCCAACCGCCGAGCGTATGACTTTCGGGCTCGGTTGGAGTCACCATTGGTCGGCCCCTCCGACGATCATGCCTATCTCTCCTCGAGAAGCGTTGTTCTTGTTTTCTTCTTCCCGAGCGAATGACTTATTTTGCTCGGTCGGGATTCTAAAGGGATCAGTGTCCTCCCTTTGCTGATGGTAATGGCGCTCAGGCTCCCTTCTTTCTTCTTCTTGCCACCCGATTGATCAATGCCTTTGTCGCCGATCGGGAGAAGGAGATCGACGACGATATCCCCTTGGGGTTAGTCAGCTGACGATTGGTGTCAGTCCTCGACAGTCCCGCATGTTGTACGTTGCCGACTGGTGGAATGAACAAAACATAGGCGTCCATACCTTGCCATTCGATGCCTTAGGCCGATCGGATGCCACATGCTGTATGACGTGTGCCCTGATCTCCTGGTACGGCCGTGCTCCTTCAGCCCTCGACCCTTTGGGTGGCCGATGGCTGCTTGACGGTCGGCGCTCGATCGACACCGAATGCTAGGTGGACGCCTCCTTTCTTCTGGCCGCCTAGGCCTCTTCCACATTGATATACTCGTTGGCCTTCTTGAGCATGTGGTCGAAGTCCCTGGGCAACTTCCTGATGAGTTACCAGAAAAAATCTCCCTCGGCGAGCCTAAGTGAAAGCATTCATCATTGTCTCGGATGAGACCGAGGGGATGTCCATGGCCACTTGATTGAAGAGCTGAATGTATGCTCAGAGCGGTTCCTTGGGCCCTTACTTCAGGGTAAAGAGGCTGACGCTTGTCTTCTGATAGCGTCGGCTGCTGGCGAAGTGATGCTGAAACGTGGCTCAGAAATCTTTGAAGCTCTGTATTGAGCCGTCCGGCAGTCTTCTGAACTAGCGCTGCGCTGATCCGGAGAGAGTCATGAGGAAGACACGACACTTTACTCCGTCCGTATATTAGTGCAATTGTTGGGAGCTACTCGGAATACCATTCTGTTTCTCCTATAAAAAAAATTTGTACAAGAACAGAACTTTTCCTAGCTACTCATGTGCTCTTTAGAAGTTAAACTTGGATTGAAAACGAAACTTAACATTTTTACTCCAAGTTCGTTCTTCAAAGTTAAACCTGGATTGGAAACGAAACTTAACATCTTTATTCCAAGTTCAACCCTTGTGTTCTTCTGAAGTTAAACCATATTACAGAAGTTGATTAAATATCTATTTCAAGGATTGGCTTCCAGGTCGTTGGCGAGACACTAGGCCTTCTTAGTTATGAGATCATCCACCACTTCCTAGACAAAGTCTTTCAAAGAAATTGAATATTTAAACTTTTCACAGTAACCTTAGGTTCAACTACAGAGATCTCAATCAAAGCACAAGATTGAAACACAAAATCGAAGCACAAAAATGAAAACACGAAATCGCTAACCTCTTGTGTTGGTATTTCAGGATCCATACAAAGAAAACAAAACTAGTTGTGTTGCAGAAAAATAACTACTTGTACCTTTCTTCGTAGACAAAGATCTCTTAATCTTCTGCCGTATACCTCTCCTCTTCTTGGACGTCGTATGGGCGACGATCTACCAAGACAAAGACACCTGAATCCCTTTTGTTTCCAAGCCGCCTACCACCAAAAGATGCAAATAAAGGAACACCTCCTTCTTCTTTTCCTCCAAACCGCCGACCACCAAGGTGCTTCATCTCTTCGTTTTCTTTTCCTCCAAGCTCCGGCCACCAAGAGAAGATTAAGAGGTTGTTGCTTACAAAGAAAGGTATAACTAGTAATTATTTTCTGTATCATACTAGTTTTCTTTGTATAGTTTTTGAAATATCAAACACAAGAGGCATATGATTCTAGTTTTCAAATTTGTGATTCGAGTTTGTGTTTTTTTTATTTTTCAAATTTGTGATTCGATTGTTCCTTTTGGTTAAACCTAAGGTTATATAAGGAAATTAAATATTAGATTTCGTTGAAAGGCTTTGTCTAGGAAGTGGTGGATGCTCCCATACCCAAGAAGGCCTAGTGCCTCGCCATGTTTAACCTGGAAGCCGATTTCTGAAATTAATATTTAATTGAATTTGTAACATGGGTGGATTTGGATCTATAATGTTAAGCATCATTTGCGATCCAAGTCTAAACCACTAAGAACAGATAAGTTAAATTTGGAATCAATAATGTTAAGTTCCGTTTGCGATTCCTAATTTAATTTTTAAAGAACACAATAGGTTGTTAGTAAAGGTTCAGGACTTATACAAAATTTTTGTACAAGGGAACCAGTATGATATTCCGCATAACAACCAACAATTGGTAGCAGAGCTAGGGTTTGCCTTTGTGTGTTTTGGTTTTCAGTTTAATTATGCACATGTCATACATAATTTAGGCAGGATAATAGTAGGATGTGCTAACTTTGTAGTTGCAGACTCCAACTATTATGGCTTATAGATATTGTGTGTGATTGGACCCTTGGACATGTCAAGGGCATTTTATTGTGTGTGCATGATTGTAATATTAAATACAGCAGGAGCTGTATTAGTTATTAGGATTTTACATTTTTGCTTCGATCTAGATTACATGTACATTCCTTTATGGAATATAGGATTGATATATGTAAAATTCTATTTTTGTCACGGATCGTATCCTTGCGAGGCGTGGTACTATTTGTGGACCAGAGGCGCAATGGAAAAAGAAGTAAGATAGATGCGGCGACTAGACCCGATTAGCTAAGCTAAAGATGGCAAGACGCTAGGGTTACACCAAGGACGCATTCTGAAAAGACCATAATATTTGGAAAATTAATTTTCATATTTATTGCTTTTATTTACTGTGATGTGTGTGCGCATAGTTTAAAATTCCTCACATTAAATAACTAAGTGGGAGAGGGATTAGTAAATAAATTCCACGGTCTCTATTACTGGTTTGTAAGTGATGCGACAAACTTGCGTGTTGGCTCTGAGTGCCTCCCTCCCCATCGGATGAGTTTGTTTGCAGATCACTAGATCAAACTTCCTTTATGGATGGTTATAGGAAATTATTTAGGAGCGTGTGATCTTCTCCATCTGAAAAGGCACAATCCTATTTAATGGACTAAGTATCAAGTAATGGTATACACTTAGGCACAATTAATAGTATCCTCCCCATCGGAGTCACTGCTATTATTTGTGCGACCGAAGAAAAAATCAACTATTAATTTTATTTATCAGAAAGTTAGGTTGACAAGAATAAAATTAATGGGTAAAACCTCCTCTTACAAATGTTTGATTTTGTATACGTCCACACTATCGTGGCATGCAAAATTCATGATGTTTTGAGGTGTTGGTAAATTTAAATAGTATTGTTTGAGGAATCAATATTATTTTAAATTTAGAGTCTTGACCAAAGTTTGTTTTATGATTCTTAGGATGACTTTTAACTCACTGGCCATTATACTGAAAGAGAACAAACTTACTGGTCCCAATTACATAGATTGGAAAAGAAACCTGGACATTGTCCTAACTGCTGAAGGCTATAAGTTTGTACTATTGGAGGTCTGCCCAAATGTGCTTAATAGTGATTCTAGTCAAGAGGAGATTGAGGCTCATAAGAAATGGGTAATGCAGATGAGATGGCGCAGTATTACATTTTGACTTCAATGTCAAATGTGCTGCAACATCAGCATCAGGATTTACCAACTGCTTATGACATGATGAACAATCTCAAAGAACTCTTCGGACATCAGAATCGGGCTTATTGGTTAATCCTAGGAAAACATACCGGTTCCACTGTACAAAAATTTTTGTACAAGTGTCGAACCTTTCCTTAAATAACCTATTGTGTTCTTTAGAAGTTAAATAAGGAATCGCAGATGGAACTTAACATCATTGATTCCAAATTTAACTTATCTGTTCTTAATGGTTTAGATTTGAATCACAAGCGGAACTTAACACTATTGATTCAAATATACCTAAGTTATTAATTCCATAAATATTAATTTCCAAAATTGGCTTCCAGGACTACATGGCGAGGCACATGACCTTCTTGGATATGGGAGCAACCACCACCGCCTAGGCAAAGCCTTTTAAGGAAAGCTAATATTTATTTCCTTAAATAACTCTAGGTTAACCAAAAAGAACAATCAAATCACAAATTCGAAAAAGAAGAAAACACAAACTCGAAAAATAAATTCGATAAACAAGATCTAATTGTTGGTGCAGTTAGCACTAACGGTCTAACTCAGGTTTTGATGAATGACAAATCAGGTTAAGTTAGGTTCGTTGTTATCTAACACTCTGATCGAGTGTGCAGGATAAGTCCAGCTAGGTCGATGAGCGACGCGAAGTGGCGAGTCCAAGCGGCTCGACGGCGCTGACCTGACGCTAGCGAGAAGTCCGTCGACGGCTGACCGGACGCTACGAGAAGTCTAGCTAGTCTCGACCGGGATAGCTAGTCAACGTCAACCGGGCTCGGGCGGACGGTGGTAAGTAAGTAAAGGTGTCACCGGAGGGAGGGATGAGGATCGTTCGAAGGGACATTAGGCGTCGATCGGCTTAGATCCATTTCGGATGTCTAAGTCGAGATCGTGACTAGATTCCGGTCTCGGAAAAGACGGAATCTAAGTCATACTCTTTTATCCATCCGTTGAACTTAGCGTACTAATAATACAGGATGTATATTTGCCTCGGACTAACTTTGTTTGCAGAGAAGGAGGAAAGGATGGAGTCCACCGGATCCGAAGGGGATTCTATCCAGGTCGAAGCCACGCGTGAGCATCTCGGTTTGGATATTTGTCAGCGAGCCTGAAGGAATCCAGGCGGCAGGATATAAAGAAGCCCCGGGAGCTGATCAATCAATCGAACTCTTCTCTGCTGTCTTGCTCGACGTTTAGTGCGACGCCAACAAAGCTCCGACACTACGCCCCTTCTTTTCCCTTTTTGTCGGTATTTGTTTTTCATTAGCATTCCTGTACGGTTCTTTTGTAATCATCATTTCAATTGCTAGTGATTGCCCAACGAAAGTGGTCAAGGACCACGGGCCTTCGAGTCCGAACGAAGTAAAACCATTGTGTCTATTTTACTTTTCCGCTGCGTTTATACTCGATATTTTCGAATCGATATTCACCCCCCTCTATCGAATCTAACGGTCTTACAAGTGGTATCGGACGCTACGATTTGGTGCAACCACCAATCTGATTTTTTTCTTTCAATTAATTCTAAAACTGGTGTATGTTTAACTTAAATTAGTGCAACACGAATCTAGATTTTTTCTCAAGACTTTACTAATCCAAGACCAAGTCTTGGGATATTTTTTGTTATTTGTACTGAATGTCCCAACAAGAAGGATTCAGCAAGTACGACATCCACTCTTCAACGGGACGACTTTCCATGAAGAAGCGCATGGAGGTTTACCTCAAAGCAGACTTCGACCAATGGATGAGCGTTACGAGACCCTACAAGATTCCTGCAGACACCTCCGGGAATACCTTGGTGGGCGGCGACTTGAAGAAGAAGGCGTCAACGAAAATAAAGCAATCAACACTCTGATGCGGATTGGCAAGAAGAACTAAGCAGTCGGTCCACACAAGAACGCTAAAAGTGGGACAAGTTGATCGGCGAGGGGGGACGCCAAGGTAACCAAACGAGACTTGCTCTTAAATAAAATTTTAATATAAAAATGCAGGAAGGTGAAAAGGCGAATCAACTTCACGCGAGGATCAAGGACATCCTCAACGGGCTCCATGCGATAGGCCATCGATGGAAAGCAGAGACTTAATAAGGTACGCATTAGCGCTTTCCACGTAATAGTTTGTGGGCATCAATAGTGGATGCCTACAAAATTTCTAAAATCTCTAAGTTAAAGTTAGATGAACTTTTCGTGAATTGGAATTACACGAACAAACTAATGCTGGAGCCGAGAAAGGTATAGCCTTATTTGCAGGTTCCTCCAAAGAAAAGAAAAGCAAGCCCGAATCAAGAAGACTCATCAAGATTACGAAGACGAAGAACACCGGTGAACTTGGTAAGAAAAATGTTCACCAGAGTAAAAAGAGCTTCAGCAAAAGGACCTTCAAAGATCGGTTCTCCTCGAAAAAGGCGTGACTTGCTACGGATGCAATAAAAGGGACACTACAAGCGAATGCCCAAAATCAAGTTCGACAAACCAAGCCAACCAAAGAAGGCACTCAAAGCGTGGGACGACTCTCGGACGAATCGGAAGAAGAAGAGCAGAAACATCGAGCCACCTCGCACAGAAGACGAGTCGAAGATGAAGACGGGTCCGAACCGAAACAAGCCACGAGTCCGTACTCGACTCGAATGTGGTATATTTTAATTTAAACAAAAATTTTTTTAGAATTATTTCCTGTTTAAATAGTAAATTAACTAAAGTAGAAAATGAAAACAAATCACTTCTTGAGGAAAATCAAAACCTCAAGGAACAAATCAAAAATTCAAATCCAACTCAAGATCTAACACTTGAGGAGGAGAATTTATCATTAAAAAATGAGATTAACAACTTAAAAGAAATGTTAGAAAAATTCACAACAAGATCAAAAAATCTAGACTTAATCCTAAATAATCAAAAAGCATGTTATAATAAAACTGGACTAGGATATAAGTCGAATTCAAATAAAACCTTCAAATCATTAATAACCCAATATAAATCAACCAATCTAGCTTGAGTTCCGAAAGCGTGTCTGAGCACGCAAGTATGACTTAATCAATATTATATACCTAAAGAAAAAATATATTATATAAAATCGAATAAACCAAACCAAAATACAAAATACAAACCTAAATCAAATTCAAAATCTAAACATTTTAAAAATCAACAAAATTATCACCAAGTTAACCATAACTATAAAAAGAATCGACACAAACCTAAAACCAAAATCTAAATTAATGGCCAATAATTCAGGGGGAGACTCTAGAATAGCTGGCACCTCCAAAACTAACCTACCCGGTAAGATACCCAACAAGGTAATTAGGATTAGTTAAAAAGAGACCAAGTTTAACTTGACTCGTAAAGTTTTTGGATGATAGTACGTTAGGAAGCTTGGGCATCGCATGTCTAGAAAGATATGGCTTGATCTGGTGCATTTACAAATCCTAACCGGTTAGACCAAGATTTAGTACTAAGTTCCGTTGGATAGGACTATTCGAAAACCTCGAAGGTTGGTTACTTCTAATGATGTCCATGTGACTCACCAAGCTTAGAAGTTTATCCAAGAATGTCTATTGGAAACCAAAGCTGAATCTGAGTTAAACCAAAACTCATCAAACCAATTTCATCTCACAAAATCATAGGATTCACGATTGATAAGATCGGGTGAGATGAATAAGGCTTAATTTTAAACTTAAAAATTAATTTTAAAAATTAATTTCAAATTTTAATTTTAAACTTAAAATTAATTTCAAATTTTAATTTTAAACTTAAAATTAATTTCAAATTTTAATTTTAAACTTAAAATTAATTTCAAATTTTAATTTTAAACTTAAAATTAATTTCAAATTTTAATTTTAAACTTAAAATTAATTTCAAATCTTAATTTTAAACTTAAAATTAATTTCAAAATTTAATTTTAAACTTAAAATTAATTTCAAAATCTTAATTTTAAACAAATTTTAATTTTAAACTTAAAAATTAATTTCAAATTTTAATTTTAAACTTAAAAATTAATTTCAAAATTTTAATTTTAAACTTAAAAATTAATTTCAAATTTTAATTTTAAACTTAAAAATTAATTTCAAATTTTAATTTTAAACTTAAAAATTAATTTCAAATTTTAATTTTAAACTTAAAAATTAATTTCAAAATTTTAATTTTAAACTTAAAAATTAATTTCAAATTTTAATTTTAAACTTAAAAATTAATTTCAAAATTTTAATTTTAAACTTAAAAATTAATTTCAAAATTTGAATTTTAAACTTAAAAATTAATTTCAAAATTTTAATTTTAAACTTAAAAATTAATTTCAAAATTTTAATTTTAAACTTAAAAATTAATTTCAAATCTTAATTTTAAACTTAAAAATTAATTTCAAAATTTTAATTTTAAACTTAAAAATTAATTTCAAATCTTAATTTTAAACTTAAAAATTAATTTCAAATTTTAATTTTAAACTTAAAAATTAATTTCAAAATTTTAATTTTAAACTTAAAAATTAATTTCAAATTTTAATTTTAAACTTAAAAATTTTTATTTTAAAACTTAAAACTAAAAGGACTAACGTTAAATCCCACTTACTGTAGGAAACCAAGTGGATTTTGGACAGTGGTTGCTCCAAACATATGACCGGAGATCACACCAAGTTCACGCAACTCACTTACAAAAGCTTAGGAACAGTTGCCTTTGGAAACAACGGCAAACTCAAGGTAATTGGTATAGGTAATATTGAATTAAAAATAGACTTTATAATTACAAATGTTTTACTTGTTGAAAATTTTAAATATAATCTTCTAAGCATAAGTCAATTGTGTGATACTAGGTATAAGGTCAAATTTCTAGCCACAGAGTGTTTAATCAAACATCTAGATAATCCTACCATAAGCCTAAAAGGTTTTAGAAAAGACAACATCTATGCCATCAACTTAACCACTTCTTCCAATAAGTGTTATTTAACACAAAAAGAAGAAACATGGTTATGGCATAGAAGAATGTCACACACCAATTTTTGAAATATAAGCAAACTAAATGGACTTGTGAGGGGTTTACCAAAATTACCTAACTTAGATTCAACCATATGTAATGCTTGTCAACAAGGCAAACAAACTAAATCCACTCACAAACAAACAAATCAACCACAAACGAACTCAATATTAGAACTTATACATTTAGACCTTTTTGACTCCCATGGAGTCAAATCCATAAATGGAAACTTATATTGTTTAGTAATTATAGATGATTATTCTAGGTTTACTTGGGTAAAATTCTTAAAACATAAAGATGAAACTTGTGAAATCTTTATAAACTTCTGCAAACAAATTGAAAATGAAAAAGGGATTAAAATCAAAAGAATCAGGAGTGACAACGGGGGAGAATTTAAAAATCACAAATTTAACAGTTTTTGCCTTAAAAATGGTTACCATCATGAATTTTCATGTCCTAAAACCCCCCAACAGAATGGGATTGTAGAAAGAAAAAATAGAACCTTACTTGAGGCCTCTAGAACAATGTTAAATGAGTATAACCTACCTAAATACCTTTGGGCAGAAGCTGTCAGTACATTCTGCTATGTACATAACAGAACAACAATAAATAACACGTCATTAGTTTAACGAAAGTCTAACTTTAAACTATTGCTAACCACATCAAAAAAATATGATCGGACTCAATCACTTGGTACTTGATTGCACCAACGAAGTTATCTATGACTAGAGAGGAATTAAATTGTTTTTCTAAAAATAATAATGATTGTACATTTATGTGTGTCAGAAAAGATGCTTCTACTTTTGATGGTAGAATGGAACCTAATATATTTTTACATTAGTTAGACAACGTTAAAAATTATTTTAACCAATATAACATGGCCTCTACTACCGAATAGATACAATTTGCTAATTTTGCACTTCTAGTTAAAATTATATAGTTGTGCTCAAATAAGCCTTCTGATAACTCAATTTTAAGCAAGTCCTCAAATGTTGAAGAGCTCCTTAATGAAACTATAGATGAATCCCCTAAAGATGAAACCTTAAGAACACTTTAATAACATTTTAGAAAAATCTTCTAATGGCATTTCGATGAACAACAAAAATAATATAACATTAGAAGAATCTTCTATTGACTTAACCTCCTTAGAAAATAATAAACTTGATCCTTGTTTATGTTATCCAAAGAAGCCAAAAAAAAAATAAACTAGTAATATAAGATAGCACCTTAAACATCAACATATCACTTGGCATCATTTTTTCAATAATTACTTAAAATTTTAATGTTCATTAATCAATTTAGTTTTTTTATTTGCTTTTATCTACCCAATTGACAAATTCAGTATTCCACTTAACAAATGAGAGTTATATATCAATACTAAAAATAAAATTGTACGGAGTAATGGTATGAAAGGCTAACATCCTACTTAACATCTAAAGGATTCAAACAAGGTCAAATTGACCCAACCTTGTTTGTTAAATCATTGAATTCAAACATATTTATTGCACAAATTTATGTAGATGATATAATATTTGGTTCAACAAATTCAGATTTTTTAGAGGAATTTATTAATCTAATGGAAAAAGAATTTGAAATGAGCCTAGTAGGAAAATTAACTTATTTCTTAGGATTACAAATCAAACAAACAAATGAGGGAAATTACATTTATCAACACAAATACACTAAAGAATTACTTAAAAAATTCGGAATGGAAAATACAAAAGAAATAAAAACACCTATGGCAGTGAACACAATCTTAGATAATGACCCAAATGGAAAATCAGTTGACCTAAAATATTATAGGAGTGCAATAGGTAGCCTACTGTACTTAACTGCAAGCCGACCTGATATTTTATTTGCAGTTAGTATGTGTGCTAGATACCAAACTTGTGCTAAGGAATCCCACTTGACACAAGTTAAAAGAATTTTTAGATATCTTAAAGGAACAACAAATGTAGGAATTTGGTATCCTAGAACCAATAATTTTGAACTAATAGGGTATTCTGACTCAGATTATGCTGGATGTAAATTAGACCGCAAGAGCACAAGTGGAGGATGCCAATTATTAGGTTCATCACTTGTTAGCTGGTTTAGTAGAAAGCAACATTGTGTTGCTCTATCTACAACTGAGTCAGAATACATAGCTATAGGTGAATGTGTTGCACAATTACTATGGATGATGCATACTCTAAAAGATTTCAACTTAAACATTACAAATGTAAAAGTATTAATTGACAATATAAGTTCAATTAACTTAACCAAGAACCCTGTGCATCATTCAAGAACCAAACATATTGAAGTTAGGCACCACTTTATCAGGGATCATATTACTAAAGGTGATATTGAACTCAAATACATTGAGTCAAATCAAATTTAGCTGATATTTTCACAAAACCACTCCCTGAAAGTGAGTTTAGCAACTTACGCCGAAAATTAGGAATGTGCTCAATAGACTAGGAATTTTAAATTTCAAAATTGTTTTCAAAAATCACTCTTTCAAATTATAAGTCAAATTTGGTTGTTTTCAAAACCTTCCACTTTTAGACTTTCAAAAACAGTTTTGGCCTTAGACTAGCTTGGAATCCATAGAAAGCATGCACCCATAGGGCTAGTTTTTGAGCATCTCACCAACACCTTAGCTTTACCTTGCGTGTGTTTGACAAACATAGAAAGGGGTGAGATGCATAGGCCAACTGTCTGGACTTAAGATGCTTATCTCAGTGCATCAGCATAAGTCTGGACGTTAAATACAAATCAGACAGTAATCAGATTAAGTTCATCAGTCAAGTCAAACACTGACTGCTTATAATCAACTTAATCTGACTAACCAAGTGAAAACTACTATTTTCTGATAGTTAGTTAGTAACTAATTGGTTAGACAGCTGTTTAAATTTTAGTATCAAGTTCAGGGGGAGAAATTAATTAAAATGTTATGTGTTTGAAAAATTAACTTGTGGTTGAACATCAGTTTACAAAGAGTTAAAATTTAACTAAGTATTTGAAAAACTTGGAAGTTTAATCCCACCTAATTTTCAAACCTGATTTTAAAAGTTAACTATTGAAAATTAAACTTTCCAAATTTCACTTTTATCAAATTAGCCTTAATTTTTCAAATTTAGCTTGATTAACTTTGAAAATTGTTTTCTTGAACCAAACTCAGATTTTTATAGTACCTCTACACTATGATTGTTCACCCTTGTGTCTTTTTGATGAATGCCAAAGGTTAGTGGTTAAGTTATAACAACTAAATGCCAACTTGAAAACTAACTTAAACCTTAAAAACCCCTCGAAAATCATGCTTGATTTGCGATATTATCACTAACTTAACCAAGTGTCATTCCATCAAAAGGAGATTGCGCGCTTAGCACTAACGGTCTTCGTTTTGATGAATGACAAACGTCAGTTAGGGTTCGTTGTTATCTAACACTGATCGAGTGTGCGAGGATAAGTCCATAGTGACGTACCGGGATAGTCGCGAGGAAGCCAGCGGTCGACTGAACCGGACGCAGGCGTAGTCAGGTCGACGGGACCGGACGCTGACGCGAGAAGTCGACCTGGTGTTGACTCGACGGGATGAAGTCCAGAACCGGTCGCAGACGGACCGACGCGCGGTGGTCAGCAGGTAAGTCAAGTCGAGGGAGAGGATCGCGAGGATGCGTTGAAGGGACATTAGGCGCGATCGTGCTTAGATCCATTTCGGATGTCTAAGTCGAGATCGTGACTAGATTCCGGTCTCGGAAAGACGGAATCTAAGTCATACTCTTTTTATCCATCTGTTGAACTTTAACTGTGCTAACAATCTGTTTTACAGGATGTATATTTGCCTCGGACTAACTTTGTTTTGCAGGAAAAGGGAGTTTTCTGGAACAAGGTGGTCCGGGCGCCCGGAGGGGATCCAGGCGCCCGGAAGGGATCCGGCCGCCCGGAAGGCGAATTCTATCCAGCCAAGTCGTCGTCACGTGGAGCATCTCGGTTTGAGCAGCTACGTCACATTCCAGGCGCCCGGAAGGAATCCAGGCGCCCGGAACATCATATAAAAGAAGCCCCAGGCAGGAGCTTCAGAATCAATCAATCAAGCTGAGAACTCTTCTACTGCTGGTCTTGCTGCTCGACGTTCAGTGCGACGCCAACAAAGCTCCGACACTACGCTTCGTTCTTTTCCCTTTTTGTCGGTATTTGTTTTCAGTTTTCATTAGCATTCCCTGTACGGTTCTTTTGTAATCATCATTTTGAATTGCTAGTGATTGCCCAACGAAAGTGGTCAAGGACCACGGGCCTTCAAGTAGGAGTCGTCACAGGCTCCGAACGAAGTAAAATCATTGTGTCTATTTTACTTTTCCGCTGCGTTTATACTCGATATTTTCGAATCGATATTCACCCCCCCCCCCCTCTATCGAATCTAACGGTCTTACACTAATTGCCTCTTGTATTTAGAATTCATACAAAGAAAAATAACTAGTATGATGCGGAAGAAAAATACTAGTTATCCCTTCTCTTTGTAAGCTAATGACCTCAAGATCTTCTGCCGTATTCCTCGCCTCGCCTTAGACGTCGTGTGGGTGACGATCCTCCAAGATGAACACCACCCAAAAGAATCCTTCCTCTTCCTCTAAGATTCGGCCACTACCACCACCAAGGAGAAGAGAGCAAAGGCAAAAGGAGATGGGAGAGGGCCAGCCACCAAGAGGTCTCCAAGCAAGAGAATAAGAGTTGTATCTCATGAAGCCCCCTCACCCCTTCTTTTATATTACTTGCCCAAGGCAAATAAGGAAAAACCTTTTACAAAAAATAAAATCATCCAAGAGTTTTTTATTTTCCCTTTTTATTTTCCCTTTTCTTTCCTCTTGATTGAATCAATCACCAATCAATGGATGTGATCAATCTTATATGGTTTAGGATTAAGTTTGGCCGACCCCTTGCTTGGGCACCAAGCAAGGTGGCCGGCCACCATATTTAGGAAAGGAATAATAATTTTTTATAAAATTTTACAAGAGAAAAAAATAACTCTTATAAAATTTTACAAGCTCTCTTTCCTAAAGTAGGAGTTAAAAAAGGAAAGTTTCTAAAAATTAAAACCATGTTTTAAATTTAAAAACTCTCTTATAAAATTTCCTTTTTTAACATGATGATAGAAAATTTTAATTTTAAAACTTATCTCCCTTTTTTCTTAAACCATGAGGATGGTTAAAAAAGGAAAGTTTTAAAACTTTTAAAACTCTCTATTAAAACATGTGACCTAATTCAAATAAGGAAAGTTTTAAAAATTAAAATCTCTCTTTTAAAACATGTAGTTTTCTACAAAGAGAAGATTTTAAAAATTCAAAACAACCCTCCTATTTGAATTAATCTTGGCCAACCCCTACAAGCTTGATCACCAAGCAATAGGGTCGGCCCCTATAAGAGGATGTGGCCGACCTTTGCTTGGTCACCAAGCAATGGTCCGGCCCCCTTCTTGGACACCAAGAAGAGCCTTACATTTGGATAGACTTGAGGCTATAATGAGTCTACGACAGGGACCTAGATGAGAAATTGGTTTTGGCCTTCCGATGATCTTAAGTATCCCGTGCTCGCCCCGAACACACAACTCAAGTTCATCGATAATAACTCATTTCACTAAAGAGTTATTATCGCACTACCGCACTAATCCCAAATTACATTATGGGCTCCTTCTTATCATGAGTGTGTTAGTCTCCCTGTGTTTAAGATTACGAATGTCCACTAATTAAGTAAGTTACTGACAACTCACTTAATTAATATCTAGCTCCAAGAGTAGTACCACTCAACTTTATTGTCATGTCGGACTAGGTCCACCTGCAGGGTTTAACATGGCAATCCTTATGAGCTCCTCTTGGGGACATTTTCAACCTAGATAACTAGGACACAGATATCTTCTATAATCAACAACACACACTATAAGTAATATCATTTCCCAACTTATCGGGCATATTGATTTATCAAGCTAAACCTCACCCTTTGATAAGTCAAAGAAATAAATATTAAATATATGTGCTTGTTATTATATTAGGATTAAGAGTACACACTTCCATAATAACTAAGGTTGAGTTCTTTTACTAAGTCAGTACAAAAAGAACTTACCTAAATGATCCTACTCAATACACTTAAAGTGTATAAGTGTAATTTATTAGTCAAGATAAACTAATACTTAATTATACTACGACTATACTGATGATTTGTTCCTTTCCATCTTTGTCGCGAGCAACTGTTTATAATTTATAGAGAACCGACAACATGATCTTCTGAGTGTGACACCACACACCATGTTATCTACTTTATAAATTAATTGAACAACTATATTTAACAAATAAGTATAGACATTTGACCAATGTGATTCTTTTATTTCAAAAATAAATGTTTACAAAAGCTAGGCTTTTAGTATACACTCCAACAATCTCCCACTTATACTAAAAGACTAAGCTGCCATATCTGCTGCCATACATCTGATTCCCATCCCCTCCACATGCCGATCAAAAGTTTTTGCCGGAAGGGCCTTAGTGAAAGGATTTGCCAGGTTATCTGCTGATGTAATCTTGGCGACGACAACTTCTCCTCACTTGACGATGTCTCGTATCAGGTGGTACTTGCGCTCTATATGTTTACTTGCCTTATGAGCTCGTAGTTCATTCGAGTTTGCAACTGCAACGGTATTATCACAATAAATTGTGATGATCTTGGGCAAACCAGGAATCACATCTAAGTTCATTAGAAAGTTCCTTAGCCATACAGCTTCTTTGGCTGCCTCAGAGGCTGCTACATACTCAGCTTCCATGGTTGAGTTCGAGACGCATTTCTTCTTAACACTCCTCCATGTAATGGCTCCACCTCCTAGAGTAAACACATAGCCTGATGTTGACTTACTGTTGCCCCTATCTGATTGGAAGTCCGAATCCGTGTAACCCACAGGGAGCAAATCGTCTGCTTGGTAAACTATCATATAATCTCTAGTCCTTCTCAGGTATTTTAATATATGCTTTACCGCAATCCAATGCCCTTGTCCAGGGTTACTCTGATATCTGCTAACCATGCCCACGGCAAAACAGATATCAGGTCTCATACACAGCATTGCATACATAAGGCTTCCTACAGCCGAAGCATAAGGAATTGCCTTCATGTCCTCAATCTCCTTTGATGTCTTCGGGGACATCTCTTTAGATAAGGATACTCCATGCATAAAAGGTAAGAAACCTTTCTTGGAGTTTTGCATGCTAAAACGAGCAAAGATTGTATATATATATAAAGCTTGGGGTATGCACAACATTCTTTTCTTGCGATCCCTTATAACTTTGATCTCAAGAATGTGTGCACATTCTCCTAAGTCCTTCATATCAAATTGTTTGGACAACCATACCCTTACGTCCGATAATACCTTGACATTATTACCAATTAACAAAATATCATCTACGTACAGTACAAGAAATACCACCACGTTTCCGTTACACTTCTTGTATACACAAGACTTATCCGGACATTAAATAAATCCATATGACTGGATTACTTCATTAAACCGGATGTTCCAAGATCTTGAAGCTTGCTTCAGTCCCTAAATGGATCGATTGAGCTTATACACTAGATGCTCTTTGCCCTTTTCAATGAACCCTTCTGGTTGCTTCATATGGATGTTTGCTTCAAGACTTCCGTTAAGGAAAGCTGTCTTGACATCCATTTGCCAAATCTCATAATCTATATGAGTGGCAATGGATAAGAGTATCCGGATAGACTTAAGCATGGCTACCGGTGAAAAAGTCTCCTCATAATCGATTCTCTCTTTCTGAGTATACCCTTTCACAACAAGCCTTGCTTTGAAGGTTTCTACTTTCCCATCTATCCCTCTTTTCCTTTTGTAGATCCACTTGCATCCAATGGCTTTTACACCATCAGGTGGTTCTACAAGCTCCCAGACTTTATTAGAATACATAGATTCTATTTCGGAATTCATTGTCTTTTGCCAAGATACTGCATCTATATCTTGGAGTGCTTCGTCATATGTCCGGAGATCAGGTTCATGTTTACCCGGGATCAAGTCCGAAGACTCTCCCAAAAACATGAATCTCTCAGGTTGTCTTACAACCCTCCCACTACGACGAGGCACCGTCTGTGGTTGTGTATCATGTGTGACACGTGTTGCAGTCTCTTGTAGTACTTCATCTTGTACTGTTGGTACTGAAGTAGACGTGTTCTCTCTAAGTTCTTCTAGAACAATTTTGCTACTGGGCTTGTGGTCTATTATATAGTCTTCTTCTAAAAACTGGACATTAGTGCTAACAATGACCTTCTGGTCTTTAGGACTATAAAATAAACCACCCTATGTTCCTTTAGGATAACCTACAAGCACACGAACTTCTGTACGAGATTCTAACTTATCAGCATCTGGATTTAGCACATGTGCTGGACTACTCCAAATCCGAATATGTCTTAGACTAGGCTTTCGCCCATTCCACAATTCTGTGGGAGTAGAAGATACTAATTTAGAAGGTACTAAGTTCAGAATGTGTGCTGTCGTTTCCAGGGCGTATCCCCAAAATGAATTTGGTAATTCTGAATAACTCATCATCGATCTAACCATCTCCATAAGAGTCATATTCCTTCGTTCTGCCACACCATTCTGTTGGGGTGTACCAGGTGCGGATAATTGGGATTGAATCCCAGTCTCTGATAAGTAATTCCTAAACTCTCCTAAGAGGTATTCGCCACCACGATCAGACCGTAGTGTCTTGATACTTTTACCTAGACATTTCTCCACATCAGCCTTGTACTCTTTGAACTTATCAAAGCACTCAGACTTGCGGCGCATCAGGTAAATGTATCCATATCTTGAATAATCATCTATAAAAGAGACAAAATATTCAAAACCATCTCTAGCCTGGATAGACATAGGATCACACAAATAAGAATGAACTAATTCTAACGCTTCTTTGGCTCTATACCCCTTGGCCTTAAAAGGTCTCTTGGTCATTTTACCTTCTAAGCAAGATTCACATGTTGGAAAGTTTTCCAACTCTAATGGACCCAAGAGTCCATCGACAACAAGCCTTTGAATCCTACTTAAGTTAATATGACCAAGCCTTAGATGCCAAAGATGCGTTTGGTTTATTTTCGAAAGTTTTTTTCTCTTATTTGAGTTAGAAGATGTGTTATTAATTTTCATATTTTTCTTTGTGGGAGAAATTGGATTTAAAGTATATAAATTGCCAACCAATGCACTAGAACAGATAATCACTTTATTTCTCTTAATAACCACATCGTTACTAAAGGAAACTGAATATCCATCCAAATACAGTTTAGAAACTGAAATTAAATTCTTTCTAAAACTGGGTACATAAAGACAATTTCTTAAAACCAAATTTCTATTCCTATTAAAAGATAAGTAGACGTCTCCCACTGCAACAGTCGCCACCTTAGTAGCATTGCCCATGTAGACGGTAATCTCTCCTTCAGTTAGTCGTCGGGTTTCTTGGACACGAAAACTTATCGCGTCGCAGAACCCCGAATCACACAAAGCTGTAGATCCATGCAAAAAATGAACTAGAGTTATATACCTTTATTGTTCCGATTCCTACGAGGATAGTCCGCCTTCTAATGTCCGACTTCTTGCGATGAAGCACTTGCCCTTCGGCTTCTTCATTCCACTTTTTGTCCCGAGGTTTATTCTCTTTCTGAAAAGACCTGCTTCTTCTTCTTCTTTGATTTAGAAGTAGAACCATTTTCAACATAGTGAATCTGAGAACTTTGACTAAATATACCTTCCACGCCTATAGTTCGGAAGTTCCGCCAACGATACTCTCTTTTGTTCATGTTATAGTTCAGTGAACTGCCAAAACTGGGTAGCGTTTGGAGAATTATATCGACTGGTTTCCATCGATTTCTCCTCCAAGGACTTGTATTTCATTCGGATAAGCCATCATTTTGAGGATATGATCCTTAGGTGTCCCTCGCATGATGGCTGTCATTAGCTTTCTCATTGCCTCTTGCCTGACGGTCTGACTCTGGTGCCCAAAGAGTTCTTTGAGATTGTTCATTATATCATAAGTTATTGGTAAATCTTGATGTTGATGTTGCAATTTATTTGACATAGATGCCAAAATGTAACACCGCGCTATCTCATCAGCTTTTACCCATTTCTTATGATACTCAATCTCCTCTGGGGTAGAGTCACCGTCAGGTGTATCAGGGCAAGCCTCAGTCAGTACAAACTTATAGCTTTCAGCAGTAAGGACAATGTCCAGGTTTCTTTCCAATCTATGTAGTTGGGTCTAGTAAGTTTGTTTTCTTTTAGTATAATGGCTAGTGGGTTGAAAGTTATCCTAAGAATCACAAAAATAACTTTGGTTAGAACTCTAAATTTAGAATAATATTGATTCCTCAAACAATACTATTTTAAATTAACCAACACCTCAAAACACCGTGAATTTTGTATGTCATGATAGTGTAGACGTATACAAATTCATCATTTGTAAAAGGAGGGTGTAACCCATTAATTTTATTATCTTGTCAACCTAACTTTTTGACAAATAAAATTAATAGTTGGTTTCCTTCGGTCACACAAATAATAGCAGTGACTCCGATGGGGAGGATACTATTAGACGTGCCTAAGTGTGTACCATTACTTGACACTAAGTCCATTAATAAGATTGTGCTCCTTCCGATGGGGAAGATCACACGCTCTTAATTAATTTCCTATAGTCATCCTAAATGGAAGTTTGATCTAGTGATCCGCAAACAAACTCATCCGATATGGAGGAAGACACTCAGAGCCAACGCACAAGTTTGCTTGCATCACTTACAAACCAGTAATGGATATCGTGGAATTTATTAAAATAAATCCCTCTCCCACTTAGTTATTTAAAATGAGGAATTTTAAACTATCCTAGCATACATCACATGCATATAAACATCACAGTAAATAAAAGTAATAAATTTAGAAATTTATTTTCCAACTATTATTCCATCATCAAGATGCTCCAACCTTAGCTACCTCATCATCTTTAGCCACATCGGGTCGAGTTGTCGCATCCATCTTGCATATCATGCCTCGGGTGCTCCAAAGTACCACGCGCAAGAATCCGATCCGCAAAAAATAGAATTTTACATATATCGATCCTATATTCCACGAGAGAATGTACATGTATTCTAGATTGAACAAAATAAAATTTAAAATTAATACAGCTCCTGCTGTATTATACATACAATCATGCACAAATAATGCCCTTGACATGTCCAAGGGTCCAATCAATAAGCCATAATAGTTGGAGCCTGCAACCAAAGAGTTAGCACATCCTACTATTTTCCTACCTAAATTATATATGACATGTGCATAACCTATTTGAATTCAAAAAATACACAGAGGTAAACCCTAGCTCTGATACCAATTGTTGGTTAATCCTAGGAAAATATACTGGTTCCACTGTACAAAAATTTTTATACAAGTGTCGAACCTTTCCTTAAATAACCTATTGTGTTCTTTAGAAGTTAAATAAGGAATCGCAGACGGAACTTAACATCATTGATTCCAAATTTAACTTATCTATTCTTAATGGTTTAGATTTGAATCGCAAGCAGAACTTAACACTATTGATTCAAATCTGTTGGAGTGTATACTGAAAGCCTAAGCTTTGTAAACATTCATTATGAATAAAGAATCACATTTGGTCAAATTTTCTAAATTTAGTTGTAGTTGTTCAATTAATTTATATTGTAGATAATATAGTATGTGGTGCATGTAAGATGATATTATCGAGTCTTATAAATTATAAAAGCTCACGACCAAAATGGAAAGGAACAAACCATTAGAAGTTAGTGTAATTAGGTATCAGTCTGATGCATTACACTAGTACACTTAGTGTGTATTAGGACCATTTGAGGTCGCTTTCTTTTACTGACTTTATAAAGAAACAAAGACCTCGTTATGAAAGTGTGTGCTCTTAATCCTCGATATAATAACAAGCACATATATTTGATATTTATTTCTTTAATTTGTCAATGGGTGAGGTTTAGTTCGATGAATCAATAAGCCGATAAGTTGGGAAATGGTATCACTTATAGTGTGTGTTGTTGATTATAGAAGGAAACCGTGTCCTAGAGATACTAGGTTGATAATGTCCCAAGAGGAGCTCATAAGGATTGCCATGTTAAACCCCGCAGGTGGACTTA
Source organism: Zingiber officinale (assembly GCF_018446385.1). Taxonomy (NCBI): domain Eukaryota; kingdom Viridiplantae; phylum Streptophyta; class Magnoliopsida; order Zingiberales; family Zingiberaceae; genus Zingiber; species Zingiber officinale. The sequence continues at coordinate 96,399,824 of NC_055988.1, read as the reverse complement.
CACGACGATAAGGTTGAGTGGTACTACACTTGGACTTAGATATTAATTAAATGAGTTGTCAGTAACTCACTTAATTAGTGGACATTCGATATCTTAAACAGGGAGACTAACACACTCATAATAAGGAGCCCAAAATGTAATTTAAGATTGGTGCGGTAGTTCAATGATAGTTCTCTAGTGGAATGAATTATCATTGATAAAATTAAGTTGTGTGTTCTGGCAACACGGGATGCTTAATTTTATCGGGAGACCAAACAATTCCTCCTCTCGTCCCTATCGTAGCCTCTTATTTATAGAGTTCTATACCACCTATACCCACCATACCCACCATACATAGGTAGGCCACCAGCTTGGGAACAAGCTAGCTGCCTGGTATAGATTGGTGGCAGCGGCTCTAGCAAGCTAGTGGGGGCCGGCTAAATTAAATTAAAAAGGAAATTTAATTTTAATTTTTATTATGTGGAAGATATAATTTATTAAAGAGAATTAAAATTAAAATATCTCTCTGATAAAAGATCTACAAAAGATTAAAGAAAGAGATTAGATCTCTTTCCTTATTTGTAGATTGGTAAGATATTTTATTTTCTCTTTAAAAATTATTCACATGTTGTAAAATTAAAATTATAGAAATTTCCTTTTGATCAACCATGAAGAGAAATGAAGAGAAATTTTATTTTTTAAAATTTCCGGAAACAAATTAGGAAGTTTTAATTGTTGATTAAAACTTGTCCAATTTTGTTTTCATTGATATGGCCGGCCACTTGATTTTAATTGGAGAAATTTTATTTTATTTTTCTCAATTAAATCAAGTCAAGGAAATTAAGGAAATTTTATTGTAATTAAATTTCCTAATTTGCCTAGGCCAACGAATATAAAAGAAGGGGTGAGGGTGCCTTCATGAGACACAACATCTATTATTTCTCTCCCTCTTTTGTTCCTTGGTGTGGCCGGCCATCCTCTCCTCTTCCTCTTGTGGTGGCCGAACCTCTCTCTCCCTTGGAGCTCTTGTGGTGGCGGATACTACTTGGAGAAGAAGAAGAAGAAGGAGAAGCTAGCATCTCTTGGAGCTTGGTTAGTATTTTGGTTTTTCTTGGTGAAGTTTTCCGAACCTTGCTTGGAGAGAAGAAGGTGGTTGGGGGTTTCTTGTCGACATCGCCACGTCTTAGAAGAGGAACAGGTAAGATCAAGAGGTTTTTCTACAAGGTATAACTAGTAATTTTATTTCCATCATGCTAGTTATTTATGGAAATAATACCAAATACAAGAGGCTTACGTTCTAGAATTTCAATATGTTTTTCGATGTTGTGTTCTTTTGTTCTTGTGATTTGATTGTTCTCTTTGGTTAACCTAAAGTTATTTTAGGAAATTAAATATTAGCTTTCTATAAAAGGTTTTGTCTAGTCGGTGGTGGTTGCTCCCATATCCAAGAAGGCCATGTGCCTCGCCATGCAGTGTATGGAAATTAATATTTAATGGAATTAATAACTTAAGGTGATTTGGATCGACGTGTTAAGTTCCGCAGAGACCCAAGTCAAAACCTAAAGAACAAATAGATTAAGTTTTGGATCAAACGTGTTAAGTTCGCAGCGATCCAAAATTTAATTTAAAGAACACATGGTAGCTAGGAAAAGGTTCGGACCTTTTACAAAATTTTTTACAAAGGGAACCTATAGGTTTTCCGAATAGCAACCAACAATTGGTATCTAGCTAGGTTTTGCCTCGTGTATTTGGTATTTAGTTTAATTACATACATAATTTAGGCGGGTTAATAGTAGGATGTGCTAACTTTGGGACGCAGATCCAACTATTATGGCTTTAGTTATTGTGTGATTGGACCCTTGGACATGTCAAGGGCATTTATCTGTGTGTTCATGATTGTATTAAAATACGCAGGAGATGTATTTAGTTTTATTAGGTTTTTTTTTGATCTAGATACATGTACATTCTTTTATGGAATATAGGATCAAATGTAAAATTCTATTTATGTCATGGAATCTTGCAAAGCGTGGAACCTTCTAAGGACCAGAGGCGCAAGAACTAGGAGCAAGATGGATCGCAGATGCTAGATCCGGTGGCGGTGGCCAAAATATGGCAAAGGGATGACACATAACACAATTAGTGATAAAAGCCATAATAGTTGAAAATTAAATTTTCTATTTATTGCTTTTTTTATTGATGTGTGAGCATGTTAGTTTACAATTTAGTAGGCTAGCATAGTTAAAATTCCTTATTAAATAACTAAGTGGGAGAGGGATTTTAAATAAATCTCATGGTCTCCATTATCGGTTTGTAAGTGATGCAAACAAGGTTGCGTTGGCTCGAGTGCCTTCCTCCATAACGGATGAGCTTGTTTGTGGATCACTAGAACTTCCATTTTGGATGACTATAGGAAGTTAATTAAGAGCGTGTGATCCCCCAACGGAAGGGCATAATCTTATTAATGGACTTAGTGTCAAGTAATTAGACACATCTAATAGTATCCTCCCCACGGAGTCACCGCTATTATTTGTGTGACCAAAGACACCAACTATTAATTTTATTTGTCAAAAGTTAGGTTGACAAGATAATAAAATTAATGGGATAAAACCCTCCTTTTACAAATGTTGAATTTGTATACGTCCACACTAACGTACAAAATTCACGGTGTTTTGAGGTGTTGGTTAATTTAAAATAGTATTGTTTGAGGAATCAATATTATTCTAAATTTAGGGTTCACCAAAAGTTATTTGTGATTCTTAGGATGTCTTTCAACCCACCGTCCATCATACTTCAACAGAATAGACTTCTTGGACCAAACTACATAGATTGGAAAAGAAACCCGAAATTGATTATTATAATTAAAAAATAAAGATTATCCGATGCACCAAACTCTCGTGATGCGAGGAGATAGAAAATGATATATGGTACGTAATGTTACCATATTTTTGTCAAATGTATTGCAACATCAAGATCCAAATTTTCCATCATATGATATTAATACTCAAGGAACTCTGGTCATCAGGGATAGGGCCAGGAAGCATGAAAGATAATGACGACCCAATGCAAGAGGGTACTCGTGAGGATCATATCCTAAAGATGATGGCTTTTCACGAGACAGATCTGAGATCGGAGGAGAAATTGATGAGGAAACCGATCGATATGATCCTCAAACGCTACCTAGAAGTTTTGAGCAGGCCCGAACTATAATATGAATAAGAGGTTTTATTCATTAGCGGAACTACTGACGGAACTTCAAGCAGATCACAGTGCTCAAATTCACTATGTTGAAAATGGTTCTTCTACTAAAGAGGAAGGAAGAAGAAGAAACAAGTCAAAGAAGAAAAGAAAGATGATAATTTGGACATACTGGAATGAAGAAGAAGGGCAAGTGCTTCATCCGTAAAGGCGGACATTGGAAGGCGATCTCTCGTAGGAACCAAAACAAAGGTATATCTCATACTCTAGTTGTTGAAACATGTTTAGCTGTTATCTACCAACACACTGTGTATGAATCGATCATGTCTTGATTGCAAAACGCGAGCTTATCTGAGCGAATTCATCTCGTGGGCAATGCTACTAAGGTGGCACCATTGCGAGTGGGAGACGCCTATTTATCTTTTAGTAGAAATAGAAATTTGATTTTAAGAAATTGTTTTATGTACCAGAAAGAATTTAATTTTAGTTTCTAAACTGTTTTTAGATGGATATTCATGTCTTTCAATAACGATGTAGTTATTAAAAGAAATAAAGTGATTATCTGTTCGTGCATTAGTTGGAAATTTGTATACTTTAAATCAATTTCTTCCACAAAGCAAAACATGGAAATTTATAACTCATCTTCTAACTCTAATAAGAGAAAAGAACTTCGGAGATGAACCAAGCATATCTTTGGCATCTAAGGCTTGGTCATATTAACTTAAGTAGGATTCAGAGGTTTATAGCCGATGGACTTTTGAGTTCATTTGAGTTGGAAAATTTTCCAACTTGTGAATCTTGCCCGAAGGTAAAATGACCAAGAGCCGTTCAAGGCCAAGGGTATAGAGCCAAAGAAGTGTTAGAATTGGTTCATTCTTATTTGTATCTGTCTGTGCAAGAGGAGGTTTTGAATATTTTGTCTCTTTCATAGATGATTATTCAAGATATGGATACATTTACCTAATGCGCCGCAAGTCCGAGTGCTTTGATAAGTTCAAAGAATACAAGGATGATGTGGAGAAACATCTTGGTAAAAGAAACACTACGGTCAGATCGTGGTGGCGAATACCTCTTAGGAGAGTTAGGAATTACTTATCGAGGCCGATTCAATCCCAATTGTGCGCACTGGAACACCCAAATAATGGTGTAGCGAAGGAATATGACTCTTATGGAGATGGTTAGATCAATGATGAGTTATTCATTACCAAATCGCTTTGGGATATGCTCTAGAAAGATAATGCCGTTACGAACTTAGTACCTTCTAAATCGGTTTCTTCTATTCCCATAGAATTGTGGAATGGGCGAACCGACTAAGACATATTCGATTTGGGTAGTCGGCACATGTGAACCGGATCGATAAGTTAGAATCTGAAGTTCGTTTGTAGGATATCCCAAAGGAACGAAAGGTGGTTCATTTTATAGTCCTAAAGACTAGAAGGTCATTGTTAGCACCAATGCCCAGTTTTTAGAAGAAGACTATATAATGGATCACAAGCCAAAGTTGTTTTAGAAGAACTCGAGAGGACACGCCTACTTGGTTAACAACGAGATGAAGTACCACAAGAGACGCAACACGGTCACATGATACACACAACCACGTGACTGCCTCGTCGTAGTGGGAGGGTTGTAAGCAACTTGAAAGATTCATGTTTTGGGAGAGTCTTCGGATTTGATCCCGAACCCTGGACATATGATGAAGCACTCAAGATATAGATGCAAAATTCTAAAATAGAGTATATGTACTCTAATAAGGTCCGGGAGCTTGTAGAACCACCTAATGGTGTAAAGTCCTTGGATGTAAGTGGATCTACAAAAGGAAAAGAGGGATGACGGAAGGTAGAAACCTTCAAAGAGGCTTGTCATAAAGGGTACAGAAAGAGATCGATATGAGGAAACCTTTCACCGTGAGCCATGCTTAAGTCCATCCGGATACTCTTATCCATTCGCTCATATGGATTATGATTTGGCAAATGGATGTCAAGACGCCTTTCCTTAATGGAAATCTACATGAAGCAACCGGAAGGGTTCATTGAAAAGGCAAAGAGAATCTAGTGTGCAAGCTCAATCGGTCCATTTATGGACTCAAGGTCTTGGAACATCCGGTTTAATGAAGTCCGGATCGATTTATGGATTCATTGTCCGGATGAGTCTTGTATATATAAGAAGTGTAACAGAAACGTGGTGGTATTTCTTGTACTATACGAGATGATATTTTGTTAATTGGCAACAATGTCAAGGTATTATCGCGTAAAGGGTATGGTTGTCCAACAATTTGATATGAAGGACTTAGATTGTGCACACATTCTTGGGATCAAAGTTATAAGGGATCGTAAGAAAAGAATGTTGTGTCTATCCCAAGCTTCATATATAGATAGATACAATTGCTCTCGTGCTAGTAGCATGGATTCCAAGAAAGGTTTCTTACCTTTACATAGAGTAGCTCTATCTAAAGAGATGTCACCAAAGACGTCGAAGGAGATAGAGGACATGAAGGCAGTTCCTTATGCTTTCGGTGTAGGAAGCCTAATGTATGCAATGCTATGTATGAGACCCGATCTGCTCATATGGTTGAGATATTAGAGTAACCTGGACAAGGACATTGGCTAATATATATTGAAGTACGAGAAGGACTAGAGATTATATGCTAGTTTACCAAGCGATTGATCCGCTCCCAGTGGGTTACACGGATTCAGATTTCCAATCGATAGGGATAACATAAGTCTACATCAAAGTTATGTGTTTACTTTAGGAGGTGAAGTCATTTCATGGAGGAGTGAGGCAATCCTTTTGACTCAACCATGGAAGTCGTAGATGGCAGTTCCGAGGCAAATGAAGAAGGATGTGCGTGAACTTTCTAATGGACTTAGATGTGATTCTGGTTTGCCAAAATCATCACAATTTATTGTGATAATAGCGGTGCAACTCAAGGAACCACGAGCTCATAAGGCAAGTAAACATATAGAGCAGTACCTACACGAGATATCGGAAGCGAGGAGAAGTTGTCATCGCCAAGCACGTAATAAACGCGATCCTTTCACTAAGGCCCTTGGAAAGCTTCGATCGGCATGTGGAGGAATGAATCGATGTATGGTAGATATATGGCACTTAGTCATTAGTATAAGTGAGATTGTTGAGTGTATAACGAAGCCTAAGCTTTGTAAACATTCATTATGAATAAAGAATCACATTTGGTCAAATTTACATTTAGTTGTAGTTGTTCAATTAATTTATATTGTACATAATATAGTATGTGGTGTCACATGAGATGATATTATCGGTACCTTATAAATTATAAGTAGCTCACGACCAAAATGGAAAGGAACAAACCATTAGAAGGTCGTAGTGTAATTAGGTATCGTTTATCTTGATCATAATTACACTAGTACACTTAGTGTGTATTGAGTAGGACCATTTGAGGTCGCTTTTATACGACTTTATAAAGAAACAAAACCTCGGTTATTATGGAAGTGTGTGCTCTTAATCCTAATTTATAATAAGCACATATTTGATATTTATTTCTTTAATTTATCAATGGGTGAGGTTTAGTTCGATGAATCGATAAGGATAAGTTGGGAAATGGTATCAATTATAGTGTGTGAGAAGGAAACGTATCCTAGAGATACTAGGTTGATAATGTCCTCAAGAGGAGCTCATAAGGATTGTCATGTTAAACCCCGGGTGGACTTAGTCATGACGATAAGGTTGAGTGGTACTACTATGGACTTAGATATTAATTAAATGAGTTGTCGAACTCACTTAATTAGTGGACATTCGATATCTTAAACATGTGGAGACTAACACCTATAATAAGAAGGAGCCAAAATGTAATTTGGGATTGGCGGTATTTCAATGATAGTTCTCTAGTGGAATGAATTATCGATAAAATTAATTGTGTGTAAGTCGAACACGGATGCTTAATTTTATCGAGACCAAACCAATTCCTCCTCTCGGTCCCTATCGTAGCCTCTTATTTATAGAGTTCTATACCCACCTATACCCACCTTCTATACCCACCCAATAGAGGTCGTTAGCTTGGGAAAAGCTAGGCCGGCCTAGGCTAAGATGGGTGGTCGGTCCCTAGCTTGAACCCAAGCTAGTGTCGGGCTAAAAGCCTAAGCTTTGTAAACATTCATTATGAATAAAGAATCACATTTGGTCAAATTGTCTACATTTAGTTGTAGTTGTTCAATTAATTTATACGTAGATAACATAGTATGTGGTGTCACATGCAGATGATGTTATCGGTACCTTATAAATTATAAACAGTAGCTCACTACCAAATGGAAAGGAACAAACCATTAGGTCGTAGTGTAATTAGGTATCAGATTACACTAGTACACTTAGAGTGTATTGTATAGAGACCATTTGAGGTCGTTTCTTTATACTGACTTTATAAAGAAACAAAGACCTGGGTTATTATGGAAGTGTGTGCTCTAATCCTGATATAATAACAAGCACATATATTTGATATTTATTTCTTTAATTTATCAATGGGTGAGGTTTAGTTCGATGAATCAATAAGCCTGATATTAATTATAGTGTGTGTTATTGATTATAGAAGGAAATGTGTCCTAGAGATACTAGGTTGATAATGTCCCCAAGAGGAGCTCATAGGATTGTCATGTTAAACCTCGCAGTGGACTTAGGTCGACACACGATAAGGTTGAGTGGTACTACTCTTGGACTAAGATATTAATTAAATGAGTTGTCAAGTAACTCACTTAATTAGTGGACATTCGATATCTTAAACACAGAGACTAACATACTCATAATAAGAAGGAGCCCAAAATGTAATTTGGGATTGATGCGGAGTTCAATAATAGTTCTCTAGTGGAATGAATTATTATTGATAAAATAGTTGAGTGTTAGGAACACGGGATGCTTAATTTTATCGGAGACCAAAACCAATTCCTCCTCTCGGTCCCTATCATAGCCTCTTATTTATAGAGTTCTATACCCACCAATACCCACCTTCAATACCCACCAATGAGGCCGGCCTAGCTTGGGAACAAGCTAGGGCCCAGCCTATATATATAGTGCCGGCCACAGCTTGAACCCAAGTTAGTAGGGCGGCCAAAATAAATTAAAAGAATTTTAATTTTAATTTTATTATGGAAGAAATAATTTATTAAAGAGAATTTAAATTAAATTATCTCTTGTAAAATTTACAAAGATTAAAGAAAGAGATTAGATCTCTTTCCTTATTAGATTGGTGAGATATTTTATTTTCTCTTTAAAAATTATTCACATGTTGTAAAATTAAAATTATAGAAAATTTTTTTATTAACCATGTAGAGATTTTTAAAGAGAAATTTTAATTTTAAAATTTCTAGAAACAAATTAGGAAGTTTTAATTGTTGATTGAAACTTGTCCAATTTGTTCTCCAATGATGTGGACCAATGTAGATTTAATTGGAAATTTTATTTTATTTTCTCAATTAAATCATGTCAAATTGAGGAAATTTTATTGTAATTAAATTTTTTCCTAGGCCAAGAATATAAAAGAAGGTGAGGGTGCCTTCATGAGACACAATATCTATTATTTCTCTCCTCTTTTGTTCCTTGGTGTGTGATCATCCTCCTCTTCCTCTTGTGGTGGCCGAACCTCTCTCTCCCTTGGAGCTCTTGTGGTGGCGGATACTTGGAGAAGAAGAAGAAGGAAGAAAGCTAGCATCTCTTGGAGCTTGGTTAGTATTTTGGTTTTCTCCTTGGTGAAGTTTCCTTTGTGGGAACCCTTGGAGGAGAAGAAGGTGGTTGGTGGTTTCTCTCCTAGATTGCCTCACAACGTGAGGTTAGAAGAGGGTAGAAGATCGAGGTTTTTTTTCTACAAGGTATAACTAGTAATTTTTATTTCCGCATCATGCTAGTTATTTATGGAAATAATACCAAATACAAGAGGCTTACGCTCTAGAATTTCGAATATGTTTTTCGATCTTGTGTTCTTTGTTTTTCTTTGTGATTTGATTGTTCTCTTTGGTTAACCTAAAGTTATTTTAGGAAATTAAATATTAGCTTTCTATAAAAGGTTTTGTCTAGTCGGTGGTGGCCATATCCAAGAAGGTCATGTGCCTCACGACTGGGAACCAATTATGGAAATTAATATTTAATGGAATTAATAACTAGGAGACTTGGATCGAACGTGTAAAGTTCCGCAGAGATCCAAGTCAAAACCTAAAAACAAATAGATTAAGTTTTGGATCAAACGTGTTAAGTTCATGCGATCCAAAATTTAATTTAAAAGAACACATGGTAGCTAGGAAAGGTTCAGTACAAATGGAACCTATAGGTTTTCCAGTAGCAACCAACAATTGGTATCGAGCTAAGGTTTTGCTCTGTGTATTTGGTATTTAGTTTAATTACACATGTCCATAATTTAGAAGTTAATAGTATGAGCTAACTTTGTGGATGCAGGATCCAACTATTATGGCTTTTAGTTATTATGTGTGTGATTGGACCCTTGGACATGTCAAGGGCATTTATCTGTGTGTGCATGATTGTATTAAAATACAGCAGGAGATGTATTTAGTTTTATTAGGATTTTATTTTTGATCTAGATACATGTACATTCTTTTATGGAATATAAGATCAAAATGTAAAATTCTATTTATGTCGCGGATCGAATCTTGCAAAGCATGGAACCTTCTAAGGACCAGAGGCGCAGCGGAACTAGGAGCAAGATGGATGCGACAGCTAGATCCGGTGGCGGTGGCCAAATATGGCAGCAGCTAGGGATGACAACACACGGAGGACAATTAGTGATAAAAGTCATAATAGTTGAAAATTAAATTTTCTATTTATTGCTTTTATATTATGCTGTGTGAGCATGTTAGTTTACAAGTTTTAGTAGGCTAGCATAGTTAAAATTCCTCATTTATAAATAGCTAAGTGGGAGAGGGATTTTTAAATAAATCTCATGGTCTCCATTACTGGTTTGTAAGTGATGCAAACAAGTTCATGCGGGCCTTCCTCCATAACGGATGAGCTTGTTTGTGGATCACTAGAACAGACTTCCATTTTTGGATGACTATAGGAAGTTTATTAAGAGCGTGTGATCTTCCCCAACGGAAGGAGCATAATCTTATTAATGAACGTAGTGTCAAGTAATGGTATACACTTAGACACATCTAATAGTATCCTCCCCATCGGATTCACTGCTATTATTTGTGTGACCAAAAGACACCAACTATTAATTTTATTTGTCAAAAAGTTAGGTTGACAAGATAATAAAATTAATGGGATAAACCTCCTTTACAAATGTTGAATTTGTATACGTCCACACTAACGTGGCATACAAAATTCACGGTGTTTTGAGGTGTTGGTTAATTTAAAATAGTATTGTTTGAGGAATCAATATTATTCTAAATTTAGAGTTCGACCAAAAGTTATTTGTGATTAAATAATACATAAATTAAATGAATAAGTTTAAATAATTCATTATACTAAACAAATAAGTTTAACATATATATTTAGTGTGTTAATGTTTATGAAAAGGATTATGAGTTTCCATAGATTGATATAGTTGATACTTACATAAGTGTTTATCTAAAGAGTGTAAAATGCCTTAGGTCGTTTGAGCTGAGTGAATAGTGATATTACATTTTGTTTCAATGAATAGAGATCATGAACAAATATTCTATGTTCGTGAATAATATTCACAACTTACATGTGATGTTGTATGTTGTTGGGCAAAGTCTTCTATGGTTAATCTCTTCTTCACACAATCGAAACTACTTTGGAGGGGCCATCGAGGTAATTGTTTCACCTTGATTGGCAATGAATAATACTCACAAATAAAATTTATGAAATATGTGCATTAATCAAACTCTCGTCAATATCATAAATAATAAATAAATGATAAAAATAAATAAATAAACATTTATTATTAAGCTTAATAATCAATTAAATAAGTTATAAATTTTAAACAATCAAATAAATTTAAATTCAAAACATAATAACATATAAATAAATCAACCTCAAGCTAGTAAATAAAAAAATCAACCCAAACTTAAGTAACTATTTCAACGATTTAGTTCATCTTTGACTCAGTTTAATTTAATTTGATCATCTTATCAAATAATTTTGAATACCATAAATTAAGTTTAATTTGACTTGACTCATTTACGGACAAGTGAGCTTATAGCCGTAAGTTCATGATGACTTCACGAAGTTGTCGAGGGATCGCGATTAGGCAGTGATCCATGGAGAGAGCATTAGGGTTGCTATTACGTGCATGAACGGATTTGATTTTAAGAAATTGTCTTTATGTACCCTTTAGAAAAAATTTAATTTCGCTAAACTGCTTTTAGATGGATATTCGGTTTCTTTCAAGAACGATGTAGTTATTAAAAGAAATAAAGTGATTATCTGTTCGGTGCATTAGTTGGCAATTTGTATACTTTAAATCCAATTTCTTCCACAAAGTAAAACATGGAAATTTATAACTCATCTTCTAACTCTAATAAGAGAAAAGAACCTCGGAAATGAACAAGCATATCTTTGGCATCTAAGGCTTGGTCATATTAACAAGTAGGATTCAGAGGCTTATAGCCGATGGACTTTGAGTTCATTTGAGTTGGAAAATTTTCCAACTTGTGAATCTTGCTTGGAAGGTAAAATGACCAAGAGGCCGTACAAGGGTATAGAGCAAAGAAGTGTTAGAGTTGGTTCACTCGATTTGTGTGGTCCTATCCGTGGAAGAGGTGGTTTTGAATATTTGTCTCTTTCAGAGTTATTCAAGATATGGATTTACCTAATGCGCCGCAAGTCCGAAGTGCTTTGATAAGTTCAAAGAATACAAGGCTGATGTGGAGAAACGACAAGGTAAAAGTATCAAGACACTACGATGTGGTGGCGAATACCTCTTGGAGAGTTTAGGAATTACTTATCGAGGGATTCAATCCCAATTGTGGCACTGGAACACCTCAATGTAATAGTGTGGCAGCGCAAGGAATAGGACTCTTATGGAAATGGTTAGATCGATGATGAGTTATTCAGAATTACCAAATTTGGGGATATGCTCGGAAACAACAGTATACGTTCTAAACTTAGTACCTTCTAAATCGCTTCTACTCCCATAGAATTGTGGAATGGGTGAAAGCCCACTAAGACATATTCGGTTGGTAGTCCAAAGACATGTCTCGAAACCAGACATCATAAGTTAGAATCCCGCATGAAGTTCGTGTTTGTAGGATATCCCAAAGGAACGAAAGGTGGTTCATTTTATAGTCCTAAAGACCAGAAGGTCATTGTTAGCACCAATGCCGGTTTTAGAAGAAGACTATATAATGGATCACAAGCCCAAGAGCAAAGTTGTTTTAGAAGAACTTAGAGAGGACACGTCTACTGCAGGACAAGATGAAGTACCACAAGAGACCGCACGTGTCACACATGATACACAACCACGCATTGCCACGTCATAGTGGGAGGGTTGTGAGGCAACTGAAGATTCATGTTTTGGGAGAGTCTTGGATTTGATCCCTGGTAAACATGAACCCGATCCCCGGACATATGATGAAGCACTCCAAGATATAGATGCAAAGGCGATGAATTTCGAAATAGAGTCTATGTACTCTAATAAAGTCGGGAGCTTGTAGAACCACCTGATGTAAAAGTCGTTGGATGTAAGTGGATCTACAAAAGGAAAAGAGGCGGCGCACGTGAAGGTAGAAACCTTCAAAGCTAGGCTGCGAAAGGGTACACCGCGAAGAGGGAATCGATTATGAGGAAACCTTTTCACCGTAGCCATGCTTAAGTCCTTCCGATACTCTTATCCATTGTCATATGGATTATGAGATTTGGAAAATGGATGTCAAGACTTTTCCTTAATGGAAGTCTTGAAGAGAACATCCATATGAAGCAACGGAAGGGTTCATTGAAAGGGCAAAGAGCATCTAGTGTGTAAGCTCAATCGGTCCATTTATGGACTGAAGCAAGCTTCAAGATCTTGGAGCATCCGGTTTAATGAAGTAATCCATGTATGGATTTATTCAATGTCTGGATGAGTCTTGTGTATACAAGAAGTGTAACTGAAACGTGGTATTTCTTGTACTATACGTAGATGATATTTTGTTAATTGGCAACAATGTCAAGGTATTATCGACGTAAGGGTATGGTTGTCCAAACAATTTGATATGAAGGACTTAGGAGGTGTGCACATTCTTGGGATCAAAGTGATAAGGGATCGCAAGAAAAGAATGTTGTGTCTCGGTCCCAAGCTTCATATATAGATACAATCCTGCTCGTTTTAGTATGCAAGATTACAAGAAAGGTTTCTTACCTTTTAGGCATGGAATAGCTCTATCTAAAGAGATGTCTCCAAGACATCAAAGGAGATAGAAGACATGAAAGCGGTTCCTTATGCTTCTACTGTAGGGAAGCCTTATGTATGCAATGCTATGTAGACACGATATTTGTTTTCCGGGCATGGTCGTGAAGATATCGAGGTAACCTGGACAAGGACATTGGACTGCGAAGCATATATTAAAGTACACGAGAAGGACTAGAGATTATATGCTAATTTACCAAGCGATGATTTGCTCCTGTGGGTGCTTGCATTGATTTCCAATCGATAGGGACAATAGTAAGTCTACATCTATGTGTTTACTTTAGAGGTGGAGCCATTTCATGGAGGAGTGTTAGCAGAAATGCGTTTCAATGTGGCAGTCTCCGAGGCAGCTAAAGAAGCGATATGGCTTTCTAATGGACTTAAATGTGATTCTGGTTTGCCCAAAATCATCACAATTTATTGTGATAATAGCGGTTGCAACAAACTCAAGGAACCACGAGCTCATGCAAACACATAGAGCGGCACCACCATACGACACGAGATATCGTGAGCGAGGAGAAGTTGTCATCGCCAAGATTCGGCACACAGATAACCGGCATCCTTTCACTAAGGCCCTTCCGAAAGCTTTCGATCGATGTGGAGGAATGGGAATGATGTATGGTAGAAGATATGGCGAGCTTAGTCATTAGTATAAGTGGGAGATTGTTGGAGTGTATACTTGAAAGCCTAAGCTTGTAAACATTCATTATGAATAAAGAATCATATTTGGTCAAATTGTCTACATTTAGTTGTAGTTGTTCAATTAATTTATCATAGATAACATAGTATGTAGTGTCACATGCGAAGATGATGTTATCGCGACTTTATAAATTATAAGCAGAGCTCACGACCAAAATGGAAAGGAACAAACCATTAGAAGGTCGTAGTGTAATTAGGTATCGTTTTATCTTGATAATTACACTAGTACACTTAGAGTGTATTGAGTAGGACCATTTGAGGTCGTTTTTTATACTGATTTTATAAAGAAACAAAGACCTCGGTTATTATGGAAGTGTGTGCTCTTAATCCTGATATAATAACAAGCACATATATTTGATATTTATTTCTTTAATTTATCAATGGGTGAGGTTTAGTTCGATGAATCAATAAGCCCGATAAGTTGGGAATGTTGGTTGCTACTCGGAAAATCTATAGGTATGCAATCAGTTCGAACTTTTCAGCTCTACCATGTGTTCTTTTAAATTAAATTTTGGAGAACTTAACACGTTTGATCCAAACTTAAATCTATTTGTTCTTTTAGGTTTTGACTTGGATCTCTGCGGACTTTACGTTCGTAACCCAAGTCTCCTTAAGTTATTAATTCCATTAAATATTAATTTCCATATTGGTTCCCAAGACGATAGGCACATGGCCTTCTTGGATATGGGAGCACCACCACCGACTAGACAAACCTTTATAGAAAGCTAATATTTAATTTTCTAAAATAACTTTAGGTTAACCAAAGAGAACAATCAAATCCAAGGAAAGAAAAACAAAGAACACATCGAAAAACATATTCAATTCTAGAGCGTAAGCCTCTTGTATTTGGTATTATTTCCATAAACAACTAGTATGATGCGAAATAAAATTACTAGTTATACCTTGTAGAAAAACCTCTTGATCTTCTATCCTCCTTTCTGACCTTCACCCTTCCGTTGTATGGGAAACCACCAACCACCTTCTTCTCCTCCAAGAAGGTTCGGCCACAAAGGAAGAACTTCACCAAAGAAGAAAATCAAAATACTAACCAAGCTCCAAGAGATGCTAGCTTTCTCCTTCTTCTTCTTCTTAGTACTATCCGCCACCACAAGAACTCCAAGAGATGAAGTATTCGGCCACCACAAGAGGAAGAGAGGAGAGGATGATGGCCCCACAACACCAAGGAAAGGAGGAGAAAGCAATAGAGGTTTTTCATGAAGGCACCCTCACCCCTTCTTTTATATTCCTTGGCTTAGAAATTAGGAAATTTAATTACAATAAAATTTCCTCAATTTTTGACATGATTTAATTGAGAAAATAAAATAAAATTTCCCAAATAAACCTACATTGGCCGGCCACATCATTGAGAACAAATTGGACAAGTTTCAATCAACAATTAAAACTTCCTAATTTATTTTGGAAGTTTTAAAATAAAATTTTCTTTAAAAATCTCTTCATGGTTGATAAAAGGAATTTCTATAATTTTAATTTTATCATCATGTGAATAATTTTAAAGAAAATAAAATATCTCACCAATCTACAAATAAGGAAAGAGATCTAATCTTTCTTTAATCTTTGTGATCTTTTATAAGAGAGATATTTTAATTTAAATTCTCTTTAATAAATTATTTCTTCCACATAATAAAAATTAAAATTAAAATTCCTTTTAATTTAATTTGGTCGGCCCCCACTAGCTTGGGTTCTGGCCAGTCATATTAGGCCCTAGCTATTCCTCAAGCTAGCCTTGACGCCTACTGGGTGGGTATAGAAGTGGGGTATAGGTGGGTATAGAACTCTATAAATAAGAGGCTACGATAGCGAGAGAGAGAAATTGGTTTTGTCTCCGATAAAATTAAGCATCCGTGTTGGCCGACAACACAACTTAATTTTATCAATGATAATTCATTCCACTAGAGAACTATCAATGAACTACCGCACCAATCCTAAATTACATTTTTGGGCTCCTTCTTATTATGAGTGTGTTAGTCTCCCTTTGTTTAAGATATCGAATGTCCACTAATTAAGTGAGTTACTAACAACTCATTTAATTAATATCTAAGTCCAAGAGTAGTACCACTCAACCTTATCGTCATGTCGGACTAAGTCCACCTACAGGGTTTAACATGACAATCCTTATGAGCTCCTCTTGGGGACATTATCAACCTAGTATCTCTAGGACACAGTTTCCTTCTATAATCAACAACACACACTATAAGTAATACCATTTCCCAACTTATCGGGCTTATTGATTCATCGAACTAAATCTCACCCATTGATAAATTAAAGAAATAAATATCAAATATATGTGCTTGTTATTATATCAGGATTAAGAGCACACACTTCCATAATAACCGAGGTCTTTGTTTCTTTATAAAGTCAGTATAAAAGAAACGACCTCAAATGGTCCTACTCAATACACTCTAAGTGTACTAGTGTAATTATACAGTCAAGATAAACTGATACCTAATTACACTACGACCTTCTAATGGTTTGTTCCTTTCCATTTTGGTCGTCAGCTACTGTTTATAATTTATAAGGTACTGATAACATTATCTTCTGCATGTGACACCACAAGCTATGTTATCTATAATATAAATTAATTGAACAACTACAAACAAATGTAGATAATTTGACCAAATGTGATTCTTTATTCAAGACAAATGTTTACAAAAGCTTAGGCTTTCAGTATACACTCCAACAGGGAAATGGTATCATTTATAGTGTGTGTTGTTGATTATAGAAGGAAACTGTGTCCTAGAGATACTAGGTTGATAATGTCCCCAAGAGGAGCTCATAAGGATTGTCATGTTAAACCTTAGTCTGACATGCCGATAAGGTTGAGTGGTACTACTCTTGGACTAAGATATTAATTAAATGAGTTGTCAAGAACTCACTTAATTAATGGACATTCGATATCTTAAACACGAGACTAACATACTCATAATAAGAAGGAGCCCAAAATGTAATTTGGGATTGCGCAGTAGTTCAATAATAGTTCTCTAGTGGAATGAATTATTATTGATAAAATTAAGTTGTGTGTTCAAGAACACGGATGCTTAATTTTATCGGGAGACCAAACCAATTCCTCTCGGTCCCTATCGTAGCCTCTTATTTATAGAGTTCTATACTCACCTATACCCACCTTCTATACCCACCTAATAGGGGGCCGCCTAGGTTCATGGGTGGCCGGCCCTAGCTTGAACCCAAGTAAGGCCGGCCAAAATAAATTAAAAAGAATTTTAATTTTTATTTTTATTATGTGGAAGAAATAATTTATTAAAGAGAATTTAAATTAAATTATCTCTCTTGTAAAATTTACAAAAGATTAAAGAAAGAGATTAGATCTCTTTCCTTATTTGTAGATTGGTGAGATATTTTATTTTCTCTTTAAAAATTATTCACATGTTGTAAAATTAAAATTATAGAAAATTTCTTTTATTAACCATATAGAGATTTTTAAAGAGAAATTTTAATTTTAAAATTTCCGGAAACAAATTAAGAAGTTTTAATTGTTGATTGAAACTTGTCCAATTTGTTCTCCAATGATGTGGCCGGCCAATGTAGATTTAATTGGGAAATTTTATTTTATTTTTCTCAATTAAATCATGTCAAGGAAATTGAGGAAATTTTATTGTAATTAAATTTCCTAATTTGCCTAGGCCAAGGAATATAAAAGAAGGGGTGAGGGTGCCTTCATGAGATAACCTCTATTATTTTCTCTCCCTCTTTTGTTCCTTGGTGTGGCCGGCCATCCTCTCCCTCTCTTCCTCTCCCTTCCTTGGAGCTCTTGTGGTGGCCGGATACTACTTGGAGAAGAAGAAGAAGAAGGAGAGAAAGCTAGCATCTCTTGGAGCTTGGTTAGTATTTTGGTTTTCTTCTTTGGTGAAGTTCTTCCTTTGTGGCCGAACCTTGCTTGGAGGAGAAGAAGGTGGTTGGTGGTTTCTCATCTCGGTAGATCGTTGCCCACACAACGTCCGAGGTTAGAAGAGGAATACGGTAGAAGATCAAGAGGTTTTTCTACAAGGTATAACTAGTAATTTTTATTTCCGCATCATGCTAGTTATTTATGGAAATAATACCAAATACAAGAGGCTTACGTTCTAGAATTTCGAATATGTTTTTTCGATGCTGTGTTCTTTTGTTTTTTCTTTTCCTTGTGATTTGATTGTTCTCTTTGGTTAACCTAAAGTTATTTTAGGAAATTAAATATTAGCTTTCTATAAAAGGTTTTGTCTAGTCGGTGGTGGTTGCTCCCATATCCAAGAAGGTCATGTGCCTCGCCACGTCAGTACTGGGAACCAATTATGGAAATTAATATTTAATGGAGACTTGGGTCGAACGTGTAAAGTTCCGCAGGAGATCCAAGTCAAAACCTAAAAGAACAAATAGATTAAGTTTTGGATCAAACGTGTTAAGTTCCGCAGTCGATCCAAAATTTAATTTAAAAGAACACATGGTAGCTAGGAAAAGGTTCAGACCTTTGTACAAAATTTTTGTACAGTGGAACCTATAGGTTTTCCGAGTAGCAACCAACAGCTAATGGGGGCCGGCCAAATTAAATTAAAAAGGAAATTTAATTTTAATTTTTATTATGTGGAAGATATAATTTATTAAAGAGAATTAAAATTAAAATATCTCTCTTGTAAAAGATCTACAAAAGATTAAAGAAAGAGATTAGATCTCTTTCCTTATTTGTAGATTGGTAAGATATTTTATTTTCTCTTTAAAAATTATTCACATGTTGTAAAATTAAAATTATAGAAATTTCCTTTTTATCAACCATGAAGAGATTTGAAGAGAAATTTTATTTTTTAAAATTTCCGGAAACAAATTAGGAAGTTTTAATTGTTGATTAAAACTTGTCCAATTTTGTTTTCATTGATATGGCCGGCCACTTGATTTTAATTGGGGAAATTTTATTTTATTTTTCTCAATTAAATCAAGTCTAGGAAATTAAGGAAATTTTATTGTAATTAAATTTCCTAATTTGCCTAGGCCAAGGAATATAAAAGAAGGGGTGAGGGTGCCTTCATGAGACATAACATCTATTATTTCTCTCCCTCTTTTGTTCCTTGGTGTGGCCGGCCATCCTCTCCCTCTCTTCCTCTTGTGGTGGCCGAACCTCTCTCTCTCCCTTGGAGCTCTTGTGGTGGCCGGATACTACTTGGAGAAGAAGAAGAAGAAGAAGGAGAGAAAGCTAGCATCTCTTGGAGCTTGGTTAGTATTTTGATTTTTCTCCTTGGTGAAGTTTTCCTTTGTCGCCGAACCTTGCTTGGAGGAGAAGAAGGTGGTTGGTGGTTTCTCATCTCGGTAGATCGTTGCCCACACAACGTCCGAGGTTAGAAGAGGAATACGGTAGAAGATCAAGAGGTTTTTCTACAAGGTATAACTAGTAATTTTTATTTCCGCATCATGCTAGTTATTTATGGAAATAATACCAAATACAAGAGGCTTACGTTCTAGAATTTCGAATATGTTTTTCGATGCTGTGTTCTTTTGTTTTTTCTTTTCCTTGTGATTTGATTGTTCTCTTTGGTTAACCTAAAGTTATTTTAGGAAATTAAATATTAGCTTTCTATAAAAGGTTTTGTCTAGTCGGTGGTGGTTGCTCCCATATCCAAGAAGGCCATGTGCCTCGCCACGTCAGTACTGGGAACCGATTATGGAAATTAATATTTAATGGAATTAATAACTTAAGGTGATTTGGGTCGAACGTGTTAAGTTCCGCAGGAGACCCAAGTCAAAACCTAAAAGAACAAATAGATTAAGTTTTGGATCAAACGTGTTAAGTTCCGCAGGCGATCCAAAATTTAATTTAAAAGAACACATGGTAGCTAGGAAAAGGTTCAGACCTTTGTACAAAATTTTTGTACAGTGGAACCTATAGGTTTTCCGAGTAGCAACCAACAATTGGTATCAGAGCTAGGGTTTTGCCTCTGTGTATTTGGTATTTAGTTTAATTATGCACATGTCATACATAATTTAGGCAGGTTAATAGTAGGATGTGCTAACTTTGTGGATGCAGGATCCAACTATTATGGCTTTTAGTTATTATGTGTGTGATTGGACCCTTGGACATGTCAAGGGCATTTATCTGTGTGTGCATGATTGTATTAAAATATAGCAGGAGCTGTATTTAGTTTTATTAGGATTTTATTTTTGATCTAGATACATGTACATTCCTTTTATGGAATATAGGATCAAAATGTAAAATTCTATTTATGTCGCAGATCGAATCTTGCAAAGCGTGGAACCTTCTAAGGACCAGAGGCGCAGCGGAACTAGGAGCAAGATGGATGCGACAGCTAGATCCGGTGGCGGTGGCCAAATATGGCAGCAGCTAGGGATGACAACACACGGAGGACAATTAGTGATAAAAGCCATAATAGTTGAAAATTAAATTTTCTATTTATTGCTTTTATATTATGTGAGCATGTTAGTTTACAAGTTTTAGTAGGCTAGCATAGTTAAAATTCCTCATTTATAAATAACTAAGTGGGAGAGGGATTTTTAAATAAATCCCATGGTCTCCATTACTGGTTTGTAAGTGATGCAAACAAGTTGGCTCTGAGTGCCTTCCTCCATAACGGATGAGCTTGTTTGTGGATCACTAGAACAGACTTCCATTTTTGGATGACTATAGGAAGTTAATTAAGAGCGTGTGATCTTCCCCAACGGAAGGGGCATAATCTTATTAATGGACTTAATGTCAAGTAATGGTATACACTTAGACACATCTAATAGTATCCTCCCCATCGGAGTCACTGCTATTATTTGTGTGACCAAAAGACACCAACTATTAATTTTATTTGTCAAAAAGTTAGGTTGACAAGATAATAAAATTAATGGGATAAAACCCTCCTTATACAAATGTTGAATTTGTATACGTCCACACTAACGTGGCATACAAAATTCACGGTGTTTTGAGGTGTTAGTTAATTTAAAATAGTATTGTTTGAGGAATCAATATTATTCTAAATTTAGAGTTCTGACCAAAAGTAAAAACAAGAGGAAGATTTTAATTTTTATAAAAATTATTCCCTTATTTGCCTTGGGCAAGTAATATAAAAGAATGGGTGAGGAGGCCTCATGAAACAACAACTCTTATTCTCTTAGTTGTCGGCCCTCTCTCCCTCTCTTCTCCCTTTGCTCTCTTTTCTTTTGTGGTGGTGGTGGCTGAAAGTTTGAGATGGAGGAGGAGTGTTTGGGTGGTGTTCATCTTGGAGGATCGTCGCCCATACGACGTCCAAGGCGAGGCGAGGAATATGGCAGAAGATCTTGAGGTCATTATCTTACAAAGAAAAGATATAACTAGTAATTTTTTTCCGCATCATGCTAGTTATTTTTCTTTGTTAGAATTCCAAACACAAGAGGCATTAGATCTAGTTTTTCGAATTAGTAATTCGTGTTTGTGTTTTTCTTTGTTTTTCAAATTTGTGATTCGATTGTTCTTTTTGGTTAAACCTAGAGCTATATAAGGAAATTAAATATTAGCTTTCCTTAAAAAGCTTTGTCTAGGAAGTGGTGGTTGCTCTCATATCCAAGAAGGTCTTGTGCCTCGCCATGTTTAACCTAGAAGTCAATTTTGGAAATTAATATTTAATTAAATTTATAACGTAGGTGGATTTGGATCAATAGTGTTAAGTTCCGCTTGCGATCCGAGTCTAAACCATTAAGAACAGATAAGTTAAATTTGGAATTAATAATGTTAAGTTCTGTTTGCAATTCCTAATTTAACTTCTAAAGAACATAATAGGTTATTTAGGAAAGGTTCAACACTTGTACAAAATTTTTGTACAGTGGAATCGGTACGATCTTCCTAGGACTAACCAACAGTTGTATGGCTCAAGAACTTTCTAATGGACTTAGATGTGATTCCTGGTTTGCCCAAAATCATCACAATTTATTGTGATAATAGCGGTGCAGTTGTAAACTCGAAGGAACCACGAACCCATAAGGCGAGTAAACATATAAAGCGCAAGTACCACCTGATACGAGACATCGTCAAGCGAGGAGAAGTTCTCGTCACCAAGATTGCATCAGCAGATAACTGATATCCTAAGACCCTTCTGGCAAAAACTTTTTGAAAGGCATGGGAATCAGATGTATGGCAGCAGATATGACAGCTTAGTCTTTTAGTATAAGTGGGAGATTGTTAGAGTGTATACTAAAAGCCTAGCTTTTGTAAACATTTATTTTTGAAATAAAAGAATCACATTGGTCAAATATCTATATTTATTTGTCAAATATAGTTGTTCAATTAATTTATAAAATAGATAACATGGTGTGTGGTGTCACATACAGAAGATCATGTTATCAGCTCTTTATAA
This sequence comes from Zingiber officinale, assembly GCF_018446385.1. Classification (NCBI taxonomy): domain Eukaryota; kingdom Viridiplantae; phylum Streptophyta; class Magnoliopsida; order Zingiberales; family Zingiberaceae; genus Zingiber; species Zingiber officinale. The sequence goes on along the minus strand of NC_055988.1, from coordinate 96,377,297 downwards.
ATTATAAACAGTTGCTCATGACTAAGATGGAAAGGAACAAACCATTGGTAAAGTCGTAGTGTAATTAAGTATTAGTTTATCTTAACTAATAAATTACACTAGTACACTCTAAGTGTATTGAGTAGGACCATTTTAGGTAAGTTCTTTTTATACTGACTTAATAAAAGAACTAGACCTTAGTTATTATGGAAGTGTGTACTCTTAATCATAATATAATAACAAGCATATATATTTAGTATCTATTTCTTTAACTTATCAAAGGGTGAGGCTTAGTTTGATAAATCAATAGGCCCGATAAGTTGAGAAATGATATTACTTATAGTGTGTGTTGTTAATTATAGAAGAAACTGTGTCCTAGTAATCTAGGTTGAGAATGTCCCCAAGAGGAGCTCATAAGGATTGTCATGTTAAACCCTGCAGGTGGACTTAGTCCGACATGACAATGAGGTTGAGTGGTACTACTCTTGGACTTAGATATTAATTAAGTGAGTTGTCAGTAACTTACTTAATTAGTGGATATTCGTTATCTAAACACAGGGAGACTAACACACTCATGATAAGAATGAGCCCATAAATGTAATTTGGGATTGGTGCGGTAGTGCAACAATAACTCTCTAGTGGAATAAGTTATTGTTGATGAACTTGAGTTGTGTGTTCGGGGCGAACATGATAAACTCAAGCTCATCGGAAGGCCAAACCCAATTTCTTCTCTAGGTCTCTGTCGTAGCCTCATTAGTGTCTCAAGTCCATCCAAATAAAAGCCCTTTTTGGTGTCCAAGAAGGAGGTCGGCCCATTGCTTGGTGACCAAGCAATGGCCGGCCACCATCTCCTTAAGAGGGTCAGCCCTCTTGCTTGGTGATCAAGCAAGTAGGGGTCGGCCATAATAAATTCAAATAAGAGGAGTTTTTTAAAATTTTAAAATCTTCTCTTTGTAGAAAACTACAAGTTTTAAAAGAGAGATTTTAATTTTAAAAACTTTCCTTATTTGAATTAGGCCACATGGTTTAATAGAGAGTTTTAAAAGTTTTAAAACTTTCCTTTTTTTAACCATCTTCATGGTTTTAGAAAAAAGGAAGAGAAGTTTTAAAATTAAAATTTTCTATTTTTGTAAGCATGTTAAAAAAGGAAATTTTTGAAGAGAAGTTTTAAATTTTAAAACATGATTTTAATTTTTTAAAACTTTTCTTTTTTAACATCCACTTTTAGAAAGAGAACTTGTAAAATTTTATAAGAGGTTTTCTTCTTTTATAAAATTTTATAAAAAATATTTTTCTTCCTCTTTAAGGGGACGGCCACCCTTGCTTGGTGCCCAAGCAAGGGGCCGACCAAAAAAAATCAAACCAATCAATGATTTGGTGATTGATTTAATCAAGAGGAAAGAAAAGGAAAAATAAAAAGGAAAAAGGGAAAAGGAAAAACAAGAGGAAGATTTTAATTTTTGTAAAAATTCTTCCCTTATTTACCTTGGCCAAGTAATATAAAAGAAGGGGTGAGGAGGTCTCATGAGAACACAACTCTTATTCTCTTGCTTGGTGATCCTCAAGTGGCCAACCCTCTCTCTCCCTATCTTCTCCCTTTGCTCTTTTTTTTTTCTTTAGTGGTGGTGGCCGAATACTAGAAGGAGGAGAAGCTCTTTTGGGTGGTGTTCATCTTGGAGGATCGTCGCCCACACGACGTCCAAGGTGAGGCAAGGAATATGGCAGAAGATTTTGAGATCATTAGCTTGCAAAGAAAAGGTATAACTAGTAATTTTCTTCCGCATCATGCTAGTTATTTTTTTTGTTAGAATTCCAAACACAAGAGACATTAGATTCTAGTTTTTCTAATTTGCTTTTCAAATTTATGTTTTTGTTTTTTGAATTTGTGATTCGATTGTTCCTTTTGGTTAAACCTAGAGTTATATAAGGAAATTAAATATTAGTTTTCCTTAAAAGGCTTTGTCTAGGAAGTGGTGATTGCTCCCATATCCAAGAAGGCTTTGTGCCTCGCCATGTTTAACCTGGAAGTCAATTTTAGAAATTAATATTTAATTAAATTTATAACATAGGTGGATTTGGATCAATAGTGTTAAGTTCCGCTTGCGATCCAAGTCTAAACCATTAAGAACAGATAAGTTAAATTTGAAATCAATAATGTTAAGTTCCGTTTGCGATTCCTAATTTAACTTCTAAAGAACACAATAGGTTATTAAGGAAAGGTTCGACACTTGTACAAAATTTTTGTACAGTGGAACCGGTACGATCTTCCTAGGACCAACCAACACATCTGAGGCTTATTTTTTTTACTTTAACTCTTGCAAAATATGTTAGTCCAAAATAACAAAGAATACTTACAAAACAGAGTTAGCACACATAATAAAATTATGAATTAGATCCTGTCTAACATGACCAAGATTTAGTCTTAGTCTCAACTTAAATTTTTAAAATGGATCTAATTTGAACCAGCGTCTATAGTCCCACTAGGGCACATCCTCACTGGGATTCGTCCTTGCTAGTACTTATCCTCATTAGATCTCTCTTCTCTAATTGTTTACCTGACCTTACCTGTCAAATATCAAGTCTTCTAGACCTATTTGAACTTTCTTTAGTCATGCTTAGTGTCTAATCAACCTGATCGACTAAGACTTATCTGTAATACTGAGTTAGCACAATAAATATAAAATACTAAGATAAAGCAATGTTAGTAGCTTTCAAGATTCGTTGGTTCAGTCGGCCACGCATGGTCGACTTGAAACTATTCAATCACACATGCTTAGAGTTCACTCTAAGATTTCTCATTACCTAGGGCTACCTCCCCAGGGTTTTCTACTACCTAGATTCACTTATTAGGATTTTTCACTACTTAACTTCACTTACTAGAACTTTCACTAGATAGTTTCACTCATATGATCTAGCTTCACTCATTAGGATTTTCACCAGCTGACTTCACTAACTATAACTTTTACCACCTAGCTTTAATCACTAAGACTTTCACTACCTGGTTTCACTCATCAGGACTAACCTTTGCCTAACCTGTAGTTAGGACTAGTCACTCAGTAGACTTCTCACATGTTTAACCTTTAGTTAGGACTTACTCTTGCCTAACCTCTAGTTAGAATTAGTCATTTAGTAGACTTCTCAGCTGCCTAACCTCTGATTAGGGTTTACCCTTACTAGTCATCTAGTCCTGACTAGACTTCTTTCTTCCAAACATCAACTTCGGTTTGGATCAACCCTTGGTCAAATTGACCAGACTTAGGTAAATTATCAAATATTGAAACCGTAGAGGTTGATTGCACTAATAGTAAGTTATACGGTGTTAATATAACTTGTCAAGATGAATATTATTGTCCATAACTCCCAAATGGCTAAAATTTATTTATAGAAAGTCCAAGTCTCACATTACTTGGTTCCATTGCAAAGGAGATAAATGTTATATCAAGATGTTTCCATGTAGGGGAGTCATAAGGATGATACATTATATCTCCTTCGTGTGCATGCTCATGATGTCGTCGCATTTGACTTGTTGTTGCAGGAGATGCATATGAGCATTGATGTTTAGCAATTTACGGGAAGTAACACATAACTTTCAATGGAATATTTGTCTTCTTCTTTCCAGGCATGTGACTACGTTGATCATAATGAGGGTGATTACACATCCTACATTCCATTTGTTCGCTATCTTCATTCCAAAAAATCATACAATTATTGATACAATAATTAATCTTCTCTATAGGTAAATCTAAACCTCTCACCAATTTATTTATACTATAGAAGCTATCAATCATTAGGTGATCAGCAGTAGATATCAATTGACACATGTCATCATAACATCGTTTAGGGAAATGATATTCTGCTTTCATATTCAATAATCTTACAATAACTAGCTGATAGTTGAGAATGCTTAGAAGAAATATCTTCTCATACTTCTCTTTCATTAGCCTTTAACATGTCATATAATTTCTAAACTTCTGGTATTAATATTTCATCTGCTTAGTATGAATGATCAATTGCATTCATTATATCGTAAACTATTTATTGCATTGCATTCACATGCCTTGATAATTCCTCTAGAACTATCGGGCAGGATGATGAAATAACAGAAGGTCCAATTGGATCAAATACATAAGGTTCTCTATAACAATATCAATTGTAATAATTTAAAATAAAATTATTTCTACATAAATGTATGTTTACGATTTCTTCATCACAGAAAGTTGTATTTCTATATTTATAATGCTTATACAAACACTTTAAATCTGCGCTATTCATATATTCTAGATAAGACTTAGTGAATTTTACAAAATCTTCAACTCCATCAAAATATTATGAGGCGATGAAACTGAAACTATTTTATAACTTATTGTATATCTATATTTTATTCATATACATTGTATTATAATGAGAATAAAGTCATCATTAATAAACGTGCAAACAAAACATGAATAAATAAAATATTGTGACATTTTAGTTCTAGGTATACGAGGAAAAAAGAACCTCATTCTTCTAGTCAAGATATTCTACATAATGTAAATATTCTACTAAAAAAAATTTTTAGTTCAAAATAACCAATATATAGAATTAGAACAAGTAATCGTGACATTACTAAATGTGTAAAACTAAACATGCATATAGAGTAAACCTAATTTTAAAAACTTAAACTACTTATAATATCAATAACACTTAAATTAAAACTAAACATTAAGTTTGAACCTAAAAAAAAAAGCATAGTATACCTGAAAATCATATAGATCAAAAAAATATAGGAGTATACCTGAAGATAAAAAAAATTTAGCTATTTTTAATCATATTACATAATACCTTAAATACAAAATGAGATACAACAACCATCGGCCAAAATTGAGGCCTGAATTAGCTGAGACTGCGGCTAAGTTCGCAGCCAGAGCTTGTTGAGGTCAGGGTCGACTAAGCTTATGGTCATGGCTAATCTCACGGCTAAGCTTACTATCGTTGGTCGGCCACACGCAGCATCAGCCGGCCATGCAATCTGTGGTAGCCTCAAGGTCGCCTGGATGAGACCCGCACTCGTAGAGAGAGGAGACGAAAAGATCTAGCTTACCTGCGTATCGAAGAAGACCATGTGTGCCGGAGAAGCTATCGACCGACGATCAGAGTGAGAGAATAGGAGAGTTTGGGAGAAAAGATAGGGAATAAAATGGCTAGGAAATCCTAAAATTGTGAATTTTGTAATGGAATATAAATATTGTCGCTAACTGGGGATGAAATTTAGGATTTAAAGTTTTTCGTCGCCTCAATAGTGACAATATTAGAGATAAAATTTATTTTCCATCGTTAATTAATGACAAATTTTGTTTTCCATTGTTATGTTTGCTGTTATTCGTAGGATTTTTTTAGTGTTAGAAATGGTGTTGCCTCCACTGTTAAAAGATATAAGAGCTCAGAAAATATAATATACTTGAAGATAACAAAAAAACAACAAAAAATTAATTATACTTAGTCACATTACATAATATTTTAAATACATCAATGAAACTCTTTCAATATTCCACTTATCCTTTTGAACCTAATAATGAAATAAGGATATAGTAATCAATTACTTGTATAAAAAAATATAAGAATTCTATTAAAGAATCTAGGTTGAAAGTTATCTCTTAAAATGCACATATTTTAAGAAACTACCATTGAATGCATAAAAACCATTGAATGCATAAAATGCACATATTTTAAGAAACTACCATTGAAGCATTATGCATTGCATCACATTACACTACAAAAAAAAACTTGGATTACTGACGGACTTATCGACAAAAATATCTTTTCGTTGGTAATCCGTGATTAAATTTTTTTTCTGTCAAGAATTCATCGGTAATTCCTAAGGATTACCAACGGAATAATTTCAACGGAATAATTTGTCAGTAATCCATAAAAGGAATTATTGATGGAACACGTATTCCATCGGTAATTTCTAAGGATTACCAACGGAATAACTATTCTGTCGATAATTCCTTTTATGGATTACCAATGGAATAGTTTATTCCATCGATAGTATAATATTTTACCGATGGAATAGTGACTCCGCCGATAATCCAAATTATTAAGATTTTTTGGCCTCGAATTTCTCTTTATGCACGCGCGTAGAAAATCTCCCCAAGCTCCTTCGACTCCGGCGATTCTCCAGTAAATCCTCCCCCTTTCTTCCTCTTCCCGAGGTTGTTCCGGCCGCCAACCACGTGCTTGCAGCTGTGTCGTCCACCAGCTGCTTGCTGGCGGATGTGTCGGCCGCCAACACGCGGCTAGTAGCTATGCCGGCCGCCAACACACGAATATGGGTTGTGTCGACCGCCATCATGTGGCTAGTCACTATGTCGGCCGCTAGTTGTGTGTTGGCGTCTGTGCCAACCGCTAAGCTAGTAGCTGTGTCGGCACACGGCTGTGTTGGCTATGTTGGCTGTCAGCCGCGTGCTAGCGGCTTTTCCGGATCAAATCGACTAGGTCGTTGGCACCCATTAGCTATTTTGTTGATGTTAGGAGCTTTACAGCTAGCTTAGTCCTATCGTGAAATTGTACTATCTTGTTATTGTTTATTATTAATTTTAGCTCCGATTTTTCAGGTATACTGTATTTGCTGCTCTTTTTCGACTGCCCTACTCATTTTTAGGTATAATTTATTTACATCTAAGATAATTTTAAACATCATTTCTTTGTTATTTAGGTTGATATATATTATAAGTTCAATGTGTGGTTTCACAAATTATATTTTAATTCTTAATTGAATAGTTTTAACAACTCATGTACTTTATAACAAACTGTATAAAATTGTATTCTCATTAGGCGACAATGTCTATGAACAAAGCTTGGATGTACAATCAATTAGACAAATAATTTATTAGAGATAACTTTATTGCTGAAGTTGAAGAATTTGTGAACTTTGCTAAGAGTCATCTGGAATATATGAATGGTGCTGAGTTACGGTGTCTGTGTAACCATTCAAAATGTAGCAATAGAGCCTTCTGTGATGAGGATACTGTGAAAGTACATATATGTAGAAATGGTTTTGCGTCAAATTACTATAATTGGTATTGCCACGGAGATCCTTATTTGTATGAACCAATTGAGCCTTCTGGTGGTTCGTCATCTGCCATAACTTTTACTACATTTGAATCATCAACTAATGATATTGCAAGGCAATCAATGGTTCACGATGCGATGAATGCTGCAGTTGATTATTCCAATATAGATGAAATACCAACACCTGGATAACAACAACTATATGAAATATTAAAGGTTAGTGAAAGAGAAGTGTGGGAAGACATTCTCTCTAGTCATTCTCAACTATTAGCTACTGCAAGGTTATTGAATATGAAAAAAGAACATCATTTTTCAAAAAGATGTTACAATGACATATGTCAATTGATGTCAGAATTACTTCCTGCTGATAATATAATGACTGATAGTTTTTACAGTACAAAAAAATTGGTTAGAGGTTTAGGTTTGCCTGTAAAGAAGATTGACTATTGTATAAACAATTGCATGATATTTTAGAATGAAGACAACGACCTAAGTGAATGCAAAATCTGTACTCACCCTCGTTATAAACATGATACTTGTATACCAGAGCAGAAGAAGAAAAAAATTACTTGGAAAGTGATGTATTATTTTGTTGGGGTTGTAAGGTTGCAAACATAGTCCCACATTGAAAACACATGGGAAAGATTATGGGTTTATAAGAAAAAGATATCTCCATTGGCATTAGGCCTTTTAGGTAAAGCCCAAGAGCAAAACCATGAGGGCTTAGGCCCAAAGTGGACAATATCATACCATTGTAGAGATATCTAAATTCTTTTCAATCCTAACAATTGGTATCAGAGTGAGGTCGTGCTTCACCGGACTAACCACCAGAAGAAGCACGAGTCAGAGCCATGATCCAAGATCGAATCATGTGGGTGAAACCTTGAACAAAGTAGAAGAGACCCTGAGTAGGTCAAGAGTGATCCGATGCTTGAGGGAGACCCTGTGGTCCTTTGTTTGAGAGGGGATTATTGGGGTTGCAAGGTTGCAAACATAGTCCCACATTGAAAACACATGGGAAAGATCATGGGTTTATAAGAAAAAGATATCTGCATTGGCATGAGACCTTTTGGGTAGAGCCCAAGAGCAAAACCTGAGGGCTTAGGCCCAAAGTGGATAATATCATATCATTGTGGAGATATCTAAATTCTTTTTGATCCTAACATATTTTTCATTAACTACTAGACTACAACGTTTGTATGCATCTGCTGCTACAGCTTGCCACATGATGTGGCATCATGAGCATGAGCAGGGTGGAGGTATAATGTGCCCTCCTTATAATTTCCCTACATGGAAATATCTTGATGTTGTATTTTTTCTCTTTTGTAATGGAAAAATATAATGTGAGATTGAAACTTTCTGCAGATGGATTTCAACTATTTGGTTATTATATTAACAATGTATAATTTGGTGATGTGCATAAAAGAAGATTTTATATTCCTTACAGTGCTTATTCCTGGTCCACTCAATCCCAAAGAGAAGATAGATATTTTTTCACAAACTTTAATTACCGAGTTGAATGAATTATGGAATGTAGGGTCGGTGGCTTATAATGTTGCAAGTAAAATTAATTTTAGATTGCATGTTGCATTATTATGGGTGATCAGTGATTTTTAGCATACTCAATGTTATCGGGATGGAGCACAACTGGTAAATTAGCATGTCCACACTGCATGATAGAATCTGATGCATTTTTAATACCATACTATAAGAACATACGTACTCTTAAACTGTGAAGAGGGCAAACTATACATAAAATAAGTTAACTTCTCTAGTCAAACATTTATCCCTTGTTTAATTAGTTTGCTTGATATCCCAATTTTTATATAATTACCTTCTTTCCCAGCTTGTACTAACAATAACTATATTTACAAAATCTATCAATTAGTTCAAGTGAGGTAACTGCAAAGTTAGAGACCGAATTTGTATTATGGTTTCAAATATATGTAAGTTAGAGAATTTGTGAAATTTTTTAGTTCATGTCTATTAAGAAGTGCCCTAATTTATATCATAACTATTTTTATAGGTGAAAGACCGTAGAATATCAAATGTGCAAGATGATAGGATAATGAATATTGCATCATGACCCTTCCGTAAAATAAAGGTGTACTCTGGTTACTATGTTAATGGCCTCAAATTTCATGTGACACAATGAGATTCACAAAGATTAACCAATAATTCTAGTGTTTACGTCAAAGGATTTATTGACAACAATAACACTAAATTTGATTACTATGTTAGACTTGACGAAATTATAGAGATTGAATATTATGCATTACCTATAAAGAGGTGTGTGTTGTTTAAATATTCATGGTATGATCCGACCCCAAGAATAGGTACTAGAATATATCCAAATTATAATTTAGTTAAGGTTAATACAAATAAAAGATTGAACAAGTTTAAACCTTTCATTTTTGGAATACTCATGGGTCAAGTTTTTTATCTTGAATACACTACGAAGAGAAGAAGATCTAGTGAATGATTGTCTATTTGTCGAATCAAACTTCGCTCAACCATAGAGATGTCGAACACAATCACTGCTCAAAACCATGATGCATTTCAGAATGGCGAAGTGGAGAGAGATTCAGTTGATTCATAACTCCAATCTACTTTTCAATTACTTGAAGATGTTAATGTCACTTACGAGGAGATAGATGATGGAGAGATGTCCAGCAGTGAGGATTTTGTTAAACTAACAGAGTCTAGCGATGATGACTTAGAAACTATTAATGTGGATTAGTCATATGTTAATGATGATTAAATATTAGTATTATTATTTATCAAGTAAGTGATACTTCCATATTATTTTGTATTTATATTATCTTGATAGTAAACTTTATTATGATGTATTGTAATATAATTTCGTAGATATTATTATGGCTGAGCAGCAGGCAGTAGCACCCATGGCTACAAGGTTCTACTAGTTATTGGGGACTCATAAGTATTTTTTTTTAGTAATTCAAGTTCATATATCACTTCTTTTATAATATTTCTCATACCTTAATATTTTAATTTTTCTTATAGGTTTACACCTGATGGCCACAGAGTTGCCACATATATTATTGGCGTATGTGTCAGCCAAGATATGGAGTGCATGAACGGTCACCTGGTCTGTAGAAAGGTATAAAGAAAATGCTAAAAAGGCTAGAGCAAATAGAAATATAGAGTCAGGTGGCCCGAGCACCGGAACCACTCGATATACGTCAGGTTCTAGATTTATTATTGAGCATAGCATGAATCTGGTGAGTTTAATTTAAAGTTAAATAAGTAAATTTTATATTTATTATTAAATTTGTATAATTTTGTACCAAATTATTTGTGTATGCAAGAATATGATCTAACCCATCAACTTACTTATATGGAGGTCTTTCTTAAGACCCACAAGAAGAAGAATGACATATTTGTCGATACTAGATCTAAGGCTATACACGTAAGATTATTTATTTATTATATTTAATTATTTCTATCTTGATTAACTTTAGTAATTATGATCAAATTTAATAATATTCATATTATATTTTTCCAAACATGATCAAATAACATATATAGTGGCGCAGACATCTCAGCCACTAGTGAGGGGGGGGGTCACAGTCTCTATCCACCAATACACTAAATGAGATTTATTATGATATTGTCAGTGGACCAACAAAAAACTCTACCCTCTACGGCCTTGGCTCCCAGACCAAAGTCGCATTTGATCGTTTGAGGCCTCCTAAGAGTTATGATGGATCTTCTTCCTCTTCTTTTAAGATGTAATCTTTAAGATAGGAAAATCAAGAACTGCACACTCAAATTGTCTCAATGGATAAGAAGATGGAACAATGAATGACTACTGAGATGCAGAGGAGAGATGATGAGGATAAGAAGTAGGGGTGTAAATGAACCAAATCGCTCATGGGCTATTCCAAGGTCGATTCAATAAAAGTTCGCTTGAGCTCGTTTAATGAGGCTCGTTAAGATAAACAAACTAAGCTCAAGCTTCACAATATTCGACTCATTAGCTCGTGAACATGTTCATTAAGTTTATGAATTAACTTTTAAATAAAAAAATAATAGTTTTGATATTGAATTTATAAATTTTACACTCTACTTATAAAACATATAGATAAATATATTAAATTTATTTATTATAATAAAATTGTAAATTTTAATAAGAAATTATAATTTTCTCTAAATATATAATTTAGTTTTTAATGAATATTTAAATTTATAATTTATATTTATTAAGTTCGTTTAGGCTCGATAAAAGTTCGAATAAGTTCGTGAGCCATGAATATATTCGTTAAATAAATCTCGAACTCGGCTCAGCTCGGCTCGACTCGATTATAAACGAGTCAAACTCAAACATTCAAGAGTTCAACTCGGCTCGACTCGATTACACCCCTAATAAGAAGTGACGTGAGGATCATGATGCTCTCATGGCTCATATGCGAAGATTTATAGCTAATTTTCTCCGCCACCAGTTCCCTGTGATTATGATTCACAGGAGACTCAGAATCCATTAGTTTAGTTGATTAAAATTTTCTGAGGTTTGTTCAACTTAAGCCCATTTTTTTTTATCATACATAAATCATACAAAATATATTTATCATATAGAAATTAGCTAATTTCTAAACATTGTATTACTACATATTTCAGGAGTCCAAGCCTATTAACATTGATGATCATTGATCCAGCGATGACATAGGGGGGCCCACCGTTGAGGAGGTTCAACGATCGGATGGTCGTCAAAGCTAGGGGACGGTCAGCTAAGAGATGGTCCGATCGGCGGGCCCAATAGGCCGAGCGGCAGACGGATCTCGTGATGGTAAGGCCGAGCCCACAACCTGACCAGGCTAAAGAGTTCAAAGAAGTGGGGCTGAGTCTAGGACGAGCTGAGAGAAATAGGCCCAGTCGATCGGAATATATATACATCCGAAGAATGCCATAGAGAGGGCCGGCCGGATAGATCAAAGGAAGTACCATCAGATTAGCAGCTGACATTCAAGAAGGGAAGGGAGATATGTCTTAACATCCTTTTGGGAGTCAATGTCGCCAGCTAATGGCGCGAAGGGACAGGAAATCGTACGGAAGAAGATTACGCCGCCTTGGCGTAAATGCGTCCGCCCCGTTAAGGTAAGGTGTCAGAGAGCCTTTCCCGATGTTAGCTATTGAGGAAAGCTTGGGAAGTCATGTCCGCCTGGGAAGTGTGCAGTCAACCCATCGAAGTTCTATATAAGAAGAGAAGTAGTCACCCGCGGAGGTACGCGCAGATTCGTCTCTGAGCACTACCATTCACTTCTTCATTTTCCTTCATCTCTCTCCCTACCGTTGTGTGACTTGAGCGTCGGAGGGCCATCGCCGGGAACCCCTTCCCGGCTTGGCACTAACGACTTGTGATTGCAGGAGCAAGGTGTTTCCACCGCGCACGGAGGGCCACATCAGCGATATTTCCCGGCAGCCGTTCGCTCAGCTTCGGGGCAGGATCAAATTGGCATGGCATACCCTCAGAGCAATGGTCAAGCCGAAGTAGCCAATCAAAAGATCCTGCGAATTCTTCGGGTTCGGCTCGATCACATGGGGGGCAGCTAGGTCGATGAGCTACCCAGCGTGTTATGGGCGTTGCGTACGACTCCCAAGGAAGGAACCGGCTTCACGCCATTCCATTTAGTATATGGAGGAGAGGCGATCGTCCCAGTGGAGGTCGGGATTGAGTCCGATCGGGTGCTTCGTTACGACGAAGAAAACGAGGGAAGGCAACGGATGGAGCTTGACATGGTTGACGAAACGCGCGACAAAGCAGCCGCCCGGCTAACAGCTTACAGACAAAGAATGCGTCAAAACTATAATCGCCGGGTAATCCCCAGATCCTTCCAGGTGGGTGACCTAGTATGGAAAAGGGTCAAGCCGGTCGGGGACGTCAAAAAGCTAGAAGCTCCATGGACGGGTCCATTCAAAGTCATAGAAAGGCTGCGGTCGGGGGCATACTACTTAGAAGATGCGGAGGGAAGGAGGTTGGAGAGACCGTGGAGTGCAAATAACCTCCAACCTTACAGAGCCGGATGAGAGGTGAGTGAATGAATTCATGTACACATGCATGTATGTATTTTTCCTTGGACGCAGGTAGAAAACAATCGGATTGCTCCTAAACTTCTTCCTATTAAAACGCTTCATCGACGGTCGAGCGGTGACCTTAAACCCTCGCTTCATCGACGGTCGAGTGGCAACCTTAAACCCTCGCTTCATCGACGGTCAAGTGGCGACCTTAAACCCTCTATTCATCGACGGTCGAGCGGCGACCTTAAACCCTCGCTTCATCGACGGTCGAGCGGTGACCTTAAACCCTCGATTCATCGACGTTCGAGCGGCGACCTTAAACCCTCGCTTCATCAACGGTCGAGCGGCGACCTTAAACCCTCGCTTCATCGATGGTCGAGCGGCGACCTTAAACCCTCGCTTCATCGACGGTCGAGCGGTGACCTTAAACCCTCGCTTCATCGACGGTCGAGCGGCGACCTTAAACCCTCGCTTCATCGACGGTCGAGCGGCGACCTTAAACCCTCGTTTCATTTGCAGTCGGGCAAAGATTTTCAACTCTCGCGTGATCGATCGACAAGTAAAAGCAAGATGATTGCCAAAGTATATTCAAAGACGAGCAAAATAGAAAATCATCATAGATCAGATAGAAACGAGTCACGTCATAAGAGTTTAGGCCGACCGGATACACGCGGTGGCTGACTACTACAACTCAAAAAACCACTTGGTGAATCAAACCAACAAAAACCTCTTCAAGAGTTCACTCCAAATAATCCAACGCATCGTCGGGGATAGAGGCATTAAGCTGGTCGCGGTCAATAGTGGAGCGGGGCAGATTGGCAGGCAAATGCCCCTTCTTCTTGAGTTGTTCAAAAATGTTGTCCACGGCGCAGCCGAAAAGCCGAAGAATGCGGTCGACGAATCTATTCATGAAGGTGTCAGACCGGATGTAGGCCACCTTCATCACTTCAAATCGGCTGGGCTCATTTTCTTTGTGGGTCTCCAGAGCCGACTGGGCGCTCTCTAGGTCCACCTTCACCATCGCAAGGTCAGCGTCCTTGTCAGATAGCTGGCTTCTCAGAGTGGCTTCCTCAGACTCGCGAGCCTGCCGCTCGGATAAGAGCAGGCCTTCAACATTTTTTAACTTGTCTTCGCTTTACTTTAATTTCTGCTCGAGGGCCCGGGCTTCCACATTCTTCTTCTCTAAATCCTCTATAGCCTTTTGCTTGCGGTTGGTGGCCAGGGTGATCTTGCCTTCAAAGGTGGATATCTCTTTTTTAAGTCAGTCAATGTACCCGACGTGCTCAGCGCTCTTGCCCCGCTCGGCAGTCAATAGTTCCTCGCTCCTAGCCAGGTCGGCCTAAAGCTGAGCCACCTGGGTGTCGTTTAAACCATGAGTGGTTCCCGGCTGGCCGGGGGCTTCCTGTAACCGTTTCAGCTCATCCATCACAAAGGTGAGCCTCTGGCTCATAGCTAGGTCGTCTACCCAAAACTATGGAAGTCAAAAGCAGAAGCAGAAGCGGGTCAGAAGCAAGGCTAGATTAATAAGTGCGGAAGTCAAAAGTGAAACTTACCCCGGTGATCTGCTTAGTATAACTATTTGCTAACACGCCAGGAGGGGCGGCGGCCGCCCGGGCGCGGGCATCTTCCCATATCTCCGCCAAGTGGCCTTTGATGATAATCCGGTGTTCAGTCTGATCAGTGGAGCCGCCCGGCGCTGAAAGGTCATCAGTCGAAAGGTGGAGCGTGGTCGTAACGTGCCTCCGACGAGCCGTGGCCGGATGAGAAGAGATCGATCGGCCCGCGTGAGAGGAGGTGGGCATGGGGTTGATGCTTGACCTCAGGATTCGGCCTTGAGCCAATAAGGGTGGCAGACTGACGGCAGGAGAATCAACAAGAGGGTCGGAAGGTGTACGGTCGGACGATACGCGGACAGCCTCCGACGATACCGGGCCAGAAACGCCAGGTCGATCGGCTGCCCTTTCGACTGAAGACGCAGAGCAAGCGGCTTTTTTCGCCCGACGTCTTTTGCGTGCATTCTCGAGCGGCGCCCCAGATTGTGAGCCCTCCTTTGGAATCAGTTGAGCTGCCGTAGGCTCTACGATCGACTCTTTCACCGCCACAGATCCGACCGACACTACGTTCGACTCCCCTCTAGCTTCCTTAGTAAGCCCCTGATTGGATATTAGCGGTTCGGGAAGATCTGATAGTTGAAATCCCTGCTCGGCCAAGACTTCAACCACTACCTTGTCAACATCAGCGGTGGTGAGTTTCGATTGTCCGATCAAGCGTGCCCTCATCATGATGTCAGCTGCAAAATAAAGAGAGAAATCAGTTAGATAAAGATGAAAAAGGAAAAGGGATTATGTACCTAAGTTGACTGGCTCGGACGGGTTGATCGGACTAAGGCCGAAAAGTGCCAAAACTCCCTCCTCCAGCAACTTTCACAGCCGAAAAGGGATTATTTGTCATAAAGATTTATTAACAAGATAATTAATGGGTAAACCCCTCCTCTTACAAATGTTTAATTTTGTATATGTCCACACTATCGTGGCATGCAAAATTCACGGTGTTTGAGGTGTTGGTGAATTTAAATAATATTGTTTGAAGAATCAATGTTATTTTAAATTCAAAAGTTTTGACCAAATATTTGATCAAAGAAAGATCAACTATTAATTTTATTCATCATAAAGTAAAGTTGACGAGATAATAAAATTAATGGATAAAATCTCTTCTTTGATTTTGTATACGTCCACACTATCGTGGCATACAAATTCATGGGGATTTTAAGGAATTGATCTTGACCAAATATTTTTGTGATTCTTAGGATTTAAAATGTTTGTCAATTCCCTAGTTGTTATACTATAGAAAAGACTTAGTAGTCCCGATTGTAATGATTGGAAATAGGACTTGGATATTAAGGTAGTCTATCTTTTTAGAACTAAAGAACAATATAGGTGTATTTAATTCATTAGTTGAAACATGTTTAGTGGTGTTATCTACCAGAACCTGGAGTGTAGATACAGATGCCATTAATCATGTCCGTAATTCATTGCAGTAAATGAAAATAAAAACACCGTCCACATGGGCACTGCTATAAAAATGGCAGCTGTTGCAGTGGGAGATGTTTATCCTTTGATAAAATATGGATTTTAAGTAATTGTCTTTACGTACAAAGTTTAGAAAGAACTAGTTTTCAGTTTCTAAACTATTCAAAGAACTTGATATTCTGCCTCTTTTAATAACAAAGTTGTTATTAAGAAAAAAAGGGAAGTTATCTGTTCTGGTACGTTGGTTGGCAATTTATAAATCCAATAACTCTCACGATGCAACAAATGGAAATTAGTAACACATCTTCTAACTTTAAGAGAAAGAAACCTTCGGAAATGAACCAATTATATCTTTGGTATCTAGGGCTAGGTTATATTAACTTGAGTAGGATTCATTGGTAGCTGATGAACTTTTGGGTTCATTGGTAGTGGAAATCTTTCCAACCTGCGAGTCTTACTTGGAAGGAAAAATAACCAAAAAGCTTTTAAGTATAAGGGGTATGGAGCCAAAGATACATTGGAATAGGTTCATTCTGATTTGTGCGATCCTATGACAAGAGTAAGTATCGAATATTTCGTCTATTTTATAGACAACTATTCAAGATACGGATACATTTACTTGATGTGTCGCAAGTCTAAGTGCTTTGATTAGTTCAAAGAGTACGAGGCTGATGTAGAGAAACGTCAAAATAAAAGTATCAAGACACTACGGTGAGATCGTAGTGGCAAGTACCTCTTGGGAGAATTTAGGAGTCACTTATCAGAAGTAGGGATTCAATCCCAACTAACTGCACCTGGTACATCCCTACAGAATGGTGTAGAAAAAGGAAGGTATAGGACTCTTATGAAAATAAGTAGATTGATGATGAGTTATTTGGAAAATTACCAAATTCATTTTAAGGATATACTCTTGAAACGGAAGTGAAAATAGTACCTTCCAAAGTCAGAACTCTCTACTCATATAGAATTGCTAAATAGGCATAAGCCTATTTTGAAGCATATTCGGATTCGGGTAGTCCAGCACATATGCTGAAGAGAGACAATGATAAGTTGGACAGGAATTCACTTGTTTGAAAGTTATGATAGAGAAATGAAAGTAGGTTTATAGTCTTAAAAATCAGAAAGTCATTGTTAGCATCAATGACCGATTTTTAGAAAAGGACTATGTAATAAACCACAAGCCCATAAGTAAATTTGTTCTTAAAAAAATTATAAAGGACATATCTAATCTAGTACCAACTGTACAAGATGAAATATCACAAGAAACTGCAACACGTATCATAAATGATACATAGACAGTGGCTCATCGTAGTGGGAGGGTTGTCAAGCAAACCTAAAAGATTCATGTTTTGGGAGAGTTTTTGGACTTGATCCCAAATGAACATGAGTCTGATCCCGGACATATGATGAAGCACTCCAAGATAAAGATGCAGCATCTTGGCAAAGAGCAATGAATATAGAATTAGAATATATGTATTCTAATAAAATCTGGAAGCTTGTAGAACCACCAAATGGTGTAAAAGCCATTGGGTAAAAATAGGTCTACAATAGGAAAAGATGGATAGACAGGAAGGTGGAAACTTTCAAAGCAAGGATTGATGAAAAAGGAAACTTTTTCACTGGTAGCTATGCTTAAGTCTATATGGATTCTTTTATCTATTTGACAAGTGGATGTCAAGACAGCATTCCTTAATGGAAGTCTTGAAGAAAGCATCCATATATAGCAACTAGAAGGGTTCATTGCAAAGGGCAAAGAGCATTTTGTGTGTAAGCTCAATCAGTTTATCGACTGAGGCAAAGCTTCAAGGTCTTGGAACATCCAGTTTATCAAAGGAATCCAGACCTATGGATTTATTTAGTAACCGGATAAGTCTTGTGTATAAAAAAGGTGTGATGGAAATGTTGTGATATTTCTTGTACTATACGTAGATAACATTTTTTTTTATAGTTGGAAACAATATCAAAATGTTGTCAGAAGTAAGGGTATGGTTGTTCAAACAATTCGAAGGACTTGGGAGAATGAATATATTCTTAGGATCAAAGTAATAAAGGATCGCAAGAAAAGAATATTTTAATTATCCCAAGCTTCATATATCGAAAAAAAATCCTTGCTCGTTTTAAGCATGCAAAACTCCAAGAAAGGTTTCTTACCTTTTTAGCATGGAGTAACTTTATCTAAAGAAATGTCTCCGTAGACATCAAAGGAGATAAAGGACATGAAGGCAGTTCCTTATGCTTCGGCTGTGGGAAGCCTAATGTATGCAATGCTGTGTACGAGACTAGATATCTATTTTGTCGTGGGCATACTTAGTAGACATCAAAGCAACTCTGGACATGGACATTGATCTATGGTAAAGCATATATTGAAGTACCTTAGAGGCACTAGAGATTATATACTAGCTTATAAGGCAGATAATTTATTCCCTATGGGTTGCATGGATTTTAACATCCAATCGGAAAGGGAAAATAGTAAGTCAACCTCGGGGTTTTGTGTTTACTTTAGGAGGTAAAGTCATAACTATGGAAGAGTGATAAGCATAGGTGTTTTTCTGGACTCCATCATAGAAGCTTAGTATATAGCAAGCCTCTGAGGTAGCCATAAAAGCTGAATGACTCAATAACCTCAAGATAGACTTAGATATGATTTCTGGTTTGTCCAAAGATTATTACAATTTATTGTAATAATATTGGTGCAGTAGCAAACTCGAAGAAACCATAAGTCTATAAGGCAAGTAAACACAATAGAGCGCAAGTACCACCCAATAGGAGAAATCATATAAACGAGGAGAAGTTGTTGCCGCCTAGATTGCATCAGGTGATGACCTATAGATCCTTTCACTAAGGTCCTTAAGGCAAGAGCTTTTGATGGGCATGTTGAAGGGTTGGGAATCAGATGTATGGTGGCAGATATGCCAGCTTAGTCTTTTAGTATAAGTGGGAGATTGTTAGGATGTATACTAAAAGACTAGATTTTGGTATAAACATTTATCTAGAAATAATAATCACATTGGTCAAATGTCTACATTTACGATAAATGTAGTTGCTCAATTAATTTATATTGTAGATAACATACTGTGTGGTGTCACACACAGAAGATCATGTTATCGGTTCCTTATAAATTATAAACAGTAGCTCACGACCAAGATGGAAAGGAACAAACCATTGGAAGGTCGTAGTGTAATTAAGTATTAGTTTATCTTAACTATATAATTACACTTGTACACTTAGAGTGTATTGAGTAGGACCATTTGAGGTCGTTCCTTTTATACTAATTTTATGAAGGAACAAAGACCTCAATTATTATGGAAGTGTGTGCTCTTAATCCTAATATAATAACAAGCACATATATTTGATATTTATTTCTTTAATTTATCAATGAGTGAGATTTAGTTCGATAAATCAATAAGCCCGATAAGTTGAGAAATGATATCACTTATAGTGTGTGTTGTTGATTATAGAAGGAAGCTGTGTCCTAGTGATCTAGGTTGATAATGTCCCCAAGAGGAGCTCATAAGGATTGTCATGTTAAACCCTACAGGTGGACTTAGTCTGACATGATGATGAAGTTGAGTGGTACTACTCTTGGAGCTAGATATTAATTAAGTGAGTTGTCAGTAACTTACTTAATTAGTGGACATTTGTTATCTTAAACACAGGGAGACTAACACACTCATAATAAGAAGGAGCCCAAAATGTAATTTGGGATTGGTGCGGTAGTTCAATAATAGTTCTCTAGTGGAATGAATTATTATTGATAAAATTAAGTTGTGTGTTCGGGGCGAACACGGGATACTTAATTTTATCGGGAGACCAAAACCAATTCCTCCTCTCAGTCCCTATCGTAGCCTCTTAATTATAGAGTTCTATACCCACCTATACCCACCTTCTTACCCATTCCATAGGGGCCGGCCAAGCTAGGGTCGGCCAAAGTTTGGTTCATGGGTACTTCAAGTTGGCCGGCCCTAGCTTGGGTTCAAGCTTGGTGTGGCCGATCCAAATTAAAATAAAAGGATTTTTATTTTTTAAAATTTTCTTATGTGGATAACATGATTTAAAAGAGAGTTTAAAATTTTAAATCTTTCCTTTTATAAGATTCTACAAAAGATTAAGAGAAAAGCTAAATCTCTTTCCTTATTTGTAGATTAAAAGGTTGATTTTAATTTTGGTAAAAACTTTCCTTTTAACCATGTTCATGATTTAAAAGAAAGTTTAAAATTAATAATTCTCTTTTATTAGTGTCTACAAAAGATTAAGAAAAGATTTGATATCTTTCCTTATTTGTAGATTGAAAGGAGATTTTAATTTTTAGAGATAACTTTCCGGAAATTATCCACATGTTTAAAGAAAGATTTAATTTATAAAATTTCGTTTTAACCAATCATGAAGGGATTAAAATTATTGGAGAAATTTTTTATAAAATTTCTGGAAGCAAATAAGGAAGTTTTAATTTGTGTTTAAAATTTTTATTTGCTTGGAGATTTGGTGTGGCCAGCCATTATAATAATGAGAATAAAAATTATTTTTAATTAAATAAAATTTTCCTTTTCATGGTAAAGGAATTAAGGAAGTTTTTATTAAAATTTCCTTATTTGCCAAGATCAAGGATTATAAAAGAGGAGGTAGAGGAGCCTTCATGAGTGAACAACCTCTATTCTTTTCCTCCCTCTCTTCTTTGGTTTTGGTGGCCGGCCCTATTTCTCTCCTCTCCTCTCTTCTTGGTGGAGCTCTTGTTTGTGGCCGGATCAAGGAAGGAGAAGAAGAAGAGAAAGCAAACATCGTCTCTAGCATCCCTTGGAGCATTGGTGGTGACCGAAATTCTTCATCCTTGAAGAAATTTATTGTGGCCGAAATCTAGAAGAAAGAAGGAAGGTGGAAAGGTGGTTCTCATCTCGGAAGATCGTTGCCCATACAACGTCCGAGGTTAGAAGAGAAATACGGTAGAAGATCAAGAGGTCTTTATCTTCAAAAGAAAGGTATAACTAGTAATGTTTTTCCGCATCATGCTAGTTTTATTTCTTTGTAAAAATACCAAATACAAGAGGCATGCGATTCTAGTATTTCGAATTTATTTTCGATGTTGTGTTCTTTTGTTTTTTTCCTTGTGATTTGATTGTTCTTTTCGGTTGACCTAAAGTTATTTAAGGAAATTAAATATTAGCTTTCCTTAAAAGGCTTTGTCTAGTTGGCAGTAGTTGCTCTCATATCCAAGAAGGTCATGTGCCTCGCCACGTCAGTACTGGAAGCCAATTTTGAAAATTAATATTTAATAGAATTAATAACCTAGGTGATTTGGATCGAAAGTGTTAAGTTCCGCAGGAGATCCAAGTCTAAACCTAAAAGAACAAATAAATTAAACTTAGGATCAAATGTGTTAAGTTCCATAGGCGATCCGAGTTTAATTTAAAAGAACACATGGTAGCTAGGAAAAGGTTCAGACCTTTGTACAAAATTTTTATACAGTAGAACCATTAGGTTTTCCGAGTAGCAACCAATAATTGGTATCAGAGCTAGGGTTTTGCCTCTTTGTATTTGGTATTAGTTTAATTATGCACATGTCATACATAATTTAGGCAGGATAATAGTAGGATGTGCTAACTTTGTGGATGCAGGATCCAACTATTATGGCTTATAGATATTGTCTGTGTGATTAGACCCTTGGACATGTCAAGGGCATTTTATTGTGTGTGCATGATTGTATTATAAAATACAGCAGGAGCTGTATTTAGTTTTATTAGGATTTTATTTTTTGATCTAAATACATGTACATTCCTTCGAGGAATATAGGATCGAAAAATGTAAAATTCTATTTATGTCGCGGATCGAATCTTGTAAGGCGTGGAACCTTTTGAGGATCAGAGGCGCAGCGGAACAATGAGCAAGATGGATGCGACAACTAGACCCAGTGGCGGTGGCCAAAGATGGCGACACACGGAGGACAGCAATAGATAAAAGCCATAATAGTTGAAAATTAGTTTTTCTATTTATTGCTTTTTATGCTGTGTTGTGTGTGCTTGTTAGTATGCATGTTAAGTAGGCTAGCATAGTCAAAATTCCTCACTTTAAATAACTAAGTGTGAGAGGGATTTATTTTAAATAAATTCCACGGTCTCCATTACTGGTTTATAAGTGATGCAACAAGTTTGCGCGTTGGCTCTGAGTGCCTTCCTCCATATCGGATGAGCTTGTTTGCGGATCACTAGATTAAACTTTCATTTTGGATGACTATAGGAAGTTAATTAAGAGCGTGTGATCTTCCCCATCGGAAGGGGCACAATCTTATTAATGGACTTAGTGTCAAGTAATGGTATACACTTAGGCACGTCTAATAGTATCCTCCCCATCGGAGTCACTGCTATTATTTGTGCGACTGAAGAAAACCAACTATTAATTTGTCAAATAAATAAGTTGACAAGATAATAAAATTAAAAATCCCTCTTACAAATGTTTGATTTTGTATACGTCCACACTATCGTGGAATACAAAATTCACGATGTTTGGGGTAATTTTATTTGTCATAAAGATTTATTGACAAGATAATTAATGGGTAAACCCCTCCTCTTACAAATATTTAATTTTGTATATGTCCACACTATCGTGGCATGCAAAATTCACGGTGTTTGAGGTGTTGGTGAAATTAAATAATATTGTTTGAGGAATCAATGTTATTTTAAATTCAAAAGTTTTGACCAAATATTTGATCAGAGAAAGATCAACTATTAATTTTATTCGTCATAAAGTAAAGTTGACGAGATAATAAAATTAATGGATAAAATCTCTTCTTTGATTTTGTATACGTCCACACTATCGTGGCATACAAAATTCATGGGGATTTTAACGAACAACTCTGGAACTCCCCGGGGTGAATGACTAGGGCGAATGAAGCCTTTGTCAAGTAACTCCTGTAGTTGTTCTTGTAACACCTTCAGCTTTGCTGGAGACATGTGATACGGAGCTTTTGAAATTGGACCGGTTCCAGGAACCAATTCAATCTCAAATCCACTCATTTATTGGGAGGTAGTCCAGGTAGATCTACTGGGAATACCTCAGGATATTCACAGACCACCCGAACCCCCTCTTTCTTACCTTCTTTATGTTCTTCTGCACTTACTTGACTGGGGCTCCGGGCTCCCCACTGTCTTGTCTTCTATCTTGGCTGGCTTGAACTCTATAAACTCCTCATAGTGCTTGTTGGTGATAGAACTCTTCATAGAACTCTAACTGAAAATCTGCCCAGCTCATCTGATCGGCTGCTCTCTTGGTCTTTATCCTCTCCCACCACATACGAGCATCTCCAGACAGGCAGAAAGAGGCACACTTGACCTTCTCGATGTCAAGAAGCTCCATAGTGCTCTCTAGTGTTTTAAACCAAGCCTGGGCATCCCAGGGCTCAGTCGTGGGGGTGCTGTGACGGCTCCCTGGGTAGCTGGTGGAGTCTCAATTATCACTGGAGCCTCTGTAGTGATAGCTGGAGGAGGGGGAGGAACTGCTGGCTGGTTTGCCATCAGATTGGCAATCACTTGCTGCTGTTCTACTACTTGTCTCTAGAGTTAGGCAACAACTTCAGAGAGATTGGGCTCAGTTGATATAAGATCTTCGTTCTCCTGATCTTGGTTCTCAGTACGAACGGTACAGGGACATCCTTTTTCTTAACATCTAATTATGAAAAGAAAAAGACTTGGTATCCTCTCTCTAACCCTTCTAATCATACATAAATATGAATAAAGAAAAGGGAAACTAAATCTTCTATCTTACTTTAGTACTAAAAAAAAAACAAGTACTCTATACTGTAGTTAATAATAAGGAAAGCAGAATAAAGAAAGGATTTAAATACTTTCTTACTTGGAGACGGCGAGGATGATGCTGATGTGTGTGTAATGCTGGAGAATGGAACACTGCTCTGATACCAACTATAACATCCCACCTTACTTACTACTACTCTCTAAGGCCGACCGTTACCTATCTATACTCTACTTACTAGTGTCATTGATGCTATTATTAGAATCAGTTAGATTTATCACGGTTCAGAGGAATTTCTACCGAAAAATTTTCAGCAGAGTCTCCCCTGTACCGGTGACCAAATCTATAATACAAACAAAGTATACGCAGCCACAGACGGCTGGAACATATTTTCCACAACCATGCAGTAATAAAATCACAATAAAAACAAAGAAACTACTCTAGCAATAGCAACGACTACAGCACTCCACAAATAATAAAAGAGACTAACTAGACATGCGGAAATAAACTCAACTACAATCTCAAATTTAATATAACATTAAAAAAGAACTAAAAGAAAGTCTTGACAATTTTGCTAGCTACTTCTGGATCTCTCCACAGTCCAGACATCACACACCTTCATCACCACCACCATCCTGTCGCCTCCCTTTCATATCTTAGCTTTTCCTTTATCTGCAGTAGGAGGAAAGAAAACAAAACTATAAGCGAAAACGCTTAGTAAGTACTAATCTATCTCACAAAAACTCGAAGTGCATAAAAGTAATGCAATAATACTGAAACTGTAATGCTAAAGCAAAGCTGCATGTACTCATGGTATACAGAAATAAAACTGAATACTAAACATGCTCACTAACTGACAGGAAAGTAATGAAACTACTACTGTAGGCTTAGAATTAAAGAATTAAACTTTTATTGATTCTAAGCATAAACTTGTTTCATTTTCTTATATCCTTATACTAGAAATTAATCTTTTAATTTCTCTTTCACTTTCTTCTTCTTGTTCTTCTTACTTTTCTTGTACTAGAAATTAATCTTTTAATTTCTCTTTCACTTTCTTCTTCTTGTTCTTCTTTTCTTTTCTTTTCTTCTTTAGGCCCAGGCTTAGTACCATCTTTGTTTGCGCGCTCTCTAATAGTGACTGAGGTAGCGAGCCTCTAGTCCTATGAGGTAAAGACCTTGGTCTTACCAGGGCCAAGACCTTGGAATTGGTCACCTGAATTTATTTAACGACAACCTTGGAAGTCGGGTACTAGCCTCTTACTTTAATTTACTAGTTATCTCCTTTTAACTAGACCTTGTTTCTTTTCTTTACTCTTTTTTTCTCATAATCCTTTATTAGAGTTTATTAGAATCATTTAGATATACCTAACAAGTGTAGGATTACAATTAACTAAACATGGTATATAAAAACAATACAAGGGAAACAAATCTAAACTCTCTCTAAGCATGTTATAAAACAAAGCAAAAGAAAAGCAAATCTGAACTTTCTAAACATGCTGTAAAACAAAGGAAAAGAAAGCACATCTGAACTTACTAATCATGCTATAGAATAGAGCAAAAGAGAGCTAGTTTGAACTTTTAAAACATGCTGTGATAAGAGCCAAGAAAGCTAATCTAATCTTACTAATCATGCTACAATATAGAGCAAAAAGAAAACTAATTTGATCTTGCTAATCATGCTACAAAATGGAGCAAAAGAAAATTAATTTGAACTTACTAATCAAGCTATAAAATAAAGCAAAGAAAGCAACTTTAAGCTTACTATACATGCTGTAAAATAGGGCAAAAGAATGCAAGGAATTGAAACTAGCTAAGCATGCTATAAAAATAAAGCAAAGCCAATCAAACTACAAGGTAAACTTAATAGTAGTTCATGTTCAAGAAAACCATTAAACTAACACTACATACTTTAAATAAAGGCCATTCTTGGATAATAAACTACTCAAGCTTATTTAAGAAACTTTCAAGCCTAAAACAAAGCTGTGAAATTCGAAATTTTAGGTTAAAAGGTTAAGGAACTAAACAAATGAAACGCCAAGTAATCAAATTCTGAAATGTTAGAAAGGTAGCACCACAAGCTAACTCCAAATTATAAAACAGGGTTGTTCATGTTAATCCAGGAAACTAGGAACTCAGAACTGGAATGCTGGGAACTAGGGCTGACTAGCTTTATTGAGTTGGCACAGAAAGGACTAAACAGTAAGCTCAAGGAGGGCTGTTCGTTCCACTATACATCACAAGAAAAGAAATCTAACTAGACCTACTAATACAGAGCTGTTCTTTTCAAGTTTAACAGGGAAACTATAGCAGGAAATGTTCTAATCTGCATGGTATAAGAAGCAAACAGCATTGACAGAACAACATGAACATGCTATCACTTAACTGCATCAGAAATTAACAGCATAAGCAAGAAATGTTGTCACCTTCTCTAATCTACATAGTATAAAGAACTAACAGCATACAGAACATAAGAAACAGAACTTCACTATTCCACTGCAAAACAACAACGACGACGACAACACTAGAACCCTATTATACCTAGCCGTGCATCAGGAATATTCATACACCATTGAAAACGAACCCTGACTCAGAAATCAGAGATGAATAGGAAATTAACCTCGAAGCTACTCCTACCACAAGTGAGTAGTACTTACCGAGCGTTCTTGGACTTACAACTGAGAAGGAGGAAGAGATTCTAGGGTTCCAAGCTTGAAAATTTGCGGCTTCTTCTTATGCCCGCGCTGACCTTGCCGAGAGAAGTTCGGCTTGGTGAAGGATCCGTGGAGGAGAGAGCTTCGCCGCCCGCCGGAGTGAAGCCTAGCGCCGTCGCCTTGGTGTATTTTCCGCCCACACAATTGCCGCACGCGAAGGAGAGAGGAAGAAAGGTTCGGGCGGCTGAGGGAAAGAAAACCTAAATTTTCTTTTAAACCCAGGCTTAATTATTCACTACAACTTATATACATCTTGCTCCCTATATGGTTAACAAAACCAGCGTAGCTCAGCTGGTCGGTTGCGTCCGGTTAGGTCGGGTTCGACCCGAGGTCACGGGTTCGAGCCTCGCCTTCAACGGTTTTTTGTCAAAATTTCTTTCTTTTTGTAAACATACTAAACGACCTTCAAAAATTGCATAAAAATACTCTAAAAATTTCTAAAATTATCTAGAATATTTTAAAATCATTTCCAAATATTTTTATGGACATTTGGAACTCGAAATAGGGAAAATTAGGTCGTTATAGGTTTATAGTCTTAAAAATCAGAAGGTCATTGTTAGCATCAATGACCGATTTTTAGAAAAGGACTATGTAATAAACCACAAGCCCATAAGTAAATTTGTTCTTAAAGAAATTATAAAGGACATATCTAATCTAGTACCAACTGTACAAGATGAAATATCACAAGAAATTGCAACACGTATCATAAATGATACATAGACAGTGGCTCATCGTAGTAGGAGGGTTGTCAAGCAAACCTAAAAGATTCATGTTTTGGGAGAGTTTTTGGACTTGATCCCAAATAAACATGAGTATGATCCCGGACATATGATGAAGCACTCCAAGATAAAAATGCAGCATTTTGGCAAAGAGCAATGAATACATAATTAGAATATATGTATTCTAATAAAATCTGGAAGCTTGTAGAACCACTAAATGGTGTAAAAGCCATTGGGTAAAAATAGGTCTACAATAGGAAAAGATGGATAGACAGGAAGGTGGAAACTTTCAAAGCAAGGATTGATGAAAAAGGAAACTTTTTCACTGGTAGCTATGCTTAAGTCTATCTGGATTCTTTTATCTATTTGGCAAGTGGATGTCAAGACAGCATTCCTTAATGAAAGTCTTGAAGAAAGCATCCATATATAGCAACTAGAAGGGTTCATTGCAAAGGGCAAAGAGCATTTTGTGTGTAAGCTCAATCAGTCTATAGACTGAGGCAAAGCTTCAAGGTCTTGGAACATCCGGTTTATCAAAGGAATCCAGACCTATGGATTTATTTAGTAACCGGATAAGTCTTGTGTATACAAAAGGTGTGATGGAAACGTGGTGATATTTCTTGTACTATACGTAGATAACATTTTTTTTGGTAGTTGGAAATAATATCAAAATGTTGTCAGAAGTAAGGGTATGGTTGTCCAAACAATTCGAAGGACTTGGGAGAATGAATATATTCTTGGGATCAAAGTAATAAGGGATCGCAAGAAAAGAATATTTTAATTATCCCAAGCTTCATATATCAAAAAAAAAATCCTTGCTCGTTTTAAGCATGCAAAACTCCAAAAACGGTTTCTTACCTTTTTAGCATGGAGTAACTTTATCTAAAAAAATGTCTCCGTAGACATCAAAGGAGATAAAGGACATGAAGGCAGTTCCTTATGCTTCGGCTGTGGGAAGCCTAATGTATGCAATGCTGTGTACGAGACTAGATATCTATTTTACCGTGGGCATAGTTAGTAGACATCAAAGCAACTTTGGACAAGGACATTGATCTGCGATAAAGCATATATTGAAGTACCTTAGAGGCACGAGAGATTATATGCTAGCTTGTAAGGCAGATAATTTGTTCCCTATGGGTTGCATGGATTTTAACATCCAATCGGAAAGGGACAATAGTAAGTCAACCTCGGGGTTTTGTGTTTACTTTAGGAGGTAAAATCATAACTATGGAAGAGTGATAAGCATAGGTGTTTTTCTGGACTCTATCATTGAAGCTTAGTATATGGCAAGCCTCTGAGGTAGCCATAAAAGATGAATGACTCAATAACCTCAAGATAGACTTAGATATGATTTCTGGTTTGTCCAAAGATTATTACAATTTATTGTAATAATATTGGTGCAGTAGCAAACTCGAAGAAACCAAAAGTCTATAAGGTAAGTAAACACAATAGAGTGCAAGTACCACCCAATACGAGAAATTATATAAACGAGGAGAAGTTGTTGCCGCCTAGATTGCATCAGGTGATGACCTATAGATCCTTTCACTAAGGTCCTTAAGGTAAGAGCTTTTGATGGGCATGTTGAAGGGTTGGGAATCAGATGTACGGTAGCAGATATGGCAGCTTAGTCTTTTAGTATAAGTGGGAGATTGTTAGGATATATACTAAAAGCCTAGCTTTTGGTATAAACATTTATCTAGAAATAAGAATCACATTGGTCAAATGTCTACATTTACGATAAATGTAGTTGCTCAATTAATTTATATTGTAGATAACATGGTGTGTGGTGTCACACATAGAAGATCATGTTATCGGTTCCTTATAAATTATAAACAGTAGCTCACGACCAAGATGGAAAGGAACAAACCATTGAAAGGTCGTAGTGTAAATAGGTATTAGTTTATCTTAACTATATAATTACACTAGTGCACTTAGAGTGTATTGAGTAGGACCATTTGAGGTCGTTCCTTTTATACTGACTTTATGAAGGAACAAAGACCTCAGTTATTATGGAAGTGTGTGCTCTTAATCCTAATATAATAACAAGCACATATATTTGATATTTATTTCTTTAATTTATCAATGGGTGAGATTTAGTTCGATAAATCAATAAGCCCGATAAGTTGGGAAATGATATCATTTATAGTGTGTGTTGTTGATTATAAAAGGAAGTTGTGTCCTAGTGATCTAGGTTGAGAATGTCCCCAAGAGGAGCTCATAAGGATTGTCATGTTAAACCTGAAGGTGGACTTAGTCTGACATGACGATGAAGTTGAGTGGTACTACTCTTGGAGCTAGATATTAATTAAGTGAGTTGTCAGTAACTTACTTAATTAGTGGACATTTGTTATCTTAAACACAGGGA
The DNA here is from genome assembly GCF_018446385.1 of Zingiber officinale. Lineage (NCBI taxonomy): Eukaryota > Viridiplantae > Streptophyta > Magnoliopsida > Zingiberales > Zingiberaceae > Zingiber > Zingiber officinale. The sequence continues at coordinate 96,347,671 of NC_055988.1, read as the reverse complement.
GACTAACACACTCATAATAAGAAAGAGCCCAAAATGTAATTTGGGATTGGTGTGGTAGTTCAATAATAGTTCTCTAGTGGAATGAATTATTATTGATAAAATTAAGTTATGTGTTCGGGGCGAACACGGGATACTTAATTTTATCGGGAGACCAAAACCAATTCCTCCTCTCGATCCCTATCATAGCCTCTTAATTATAGAGTTCTATACCCACCTTCTTACCCATTCCATAGGGGCCGGCCAAGCTATCTTGGAGACCAAGCTAGGGCCGGCCAAAGTTTGGTTCATGGGTGCTTCAAGGTGGCCGGCCCTAGCTTGGGTTCAAGCTTGGTGTGGCCGGTCCAAATTAAAATAAAAGGATTTTTATTTTTTTAAATTTTTCTTATGTGGATAACATGATTTAAAAGAGAGTTTAAAATTTTAAATCTTTCCTTTTATAAGATTCTACAAAAGATTAAGAGAAGAGCTAAATCTCTTTCCTTATTTGCAGATTAAAAGGTTGATTTTAATTTTGGTAAAAATTTTCCTTTTAACCATGTTCATGATTTAAAAGAAAGTTTAAAATTAATAATTCTCTTTTATTAGTGTCTACAAAAGATTAAGAAAAGATTTGATATCTTTCCTTATTTGTAGATTGAAAGGAGATTTTAATTTTTAGAGATAAATTTCCGAAAATTATCCACATGTTTAAAGAATGATTTAATTTATAAAATTTCCTTTTAACCAATCATGAAGGGATAAAAATTATTGGAGAAATTTTTTATAAAATTTTCGGAAGCAAATAAGGAAGTTTTAATTTGTGTTTAAAATTTTTATTTGTTTGGAGATTTGGTGTGGCCGGCCATTGTAATAATGAGAAGAAAAATTATTTTTAATTAAATAAAATTTTCCTTTTCATGGTAAAGGAATTAAGGAAGTTTTTATTAAAATTTCCTTATTTGCCAAGATCAAGGATTATAAAAAAGGAGGTAGAGGAGCCTTCATGAGTGAACAACCTCTATTCCTTTTCCTCCCTCTCTTCTTTGGTTTTGGTGGCCGGCCCTATTTCTCTCCTCTCCTCTTGTTAGCCGAAACCTATCTTCTTGGTGGAGCTCTTGTTTGTGGCCGGATCAAGGAAGGAGAAGAAGAAGAGAAAGCTGTTGGTTGCTACTCAGAAAACCTAGAGGTTCTACTGTACAAAAATTTTGTACAAAGGTCTGAACATTTTCCTAGCTACCATGTGTTCTTTTAAATTAAATTTTGGATCACCTGCGGAACTTAACACGTTTGATCCAAAACTTAATCTATTCGTTCTTTTAGGTTTTGACTTGGGTCTCCTGCGGAACTTAACACGTTCGACCCAAATCTCCTTAAGTTATTAATTCCATTAAATATTAATTTCCATAATTGGTTCCCAGTACTGACGTGGCGAGGCACACGACCTTCTTGGATATGGGAGCAACCACCACCGACTAGACAAAACCTTTTATAGAAAGCTAATATTTAATTTCTTAAAATAACTTTAGGTTAACCGAAAAGAACAATCAAATCACAAGGAAAAATAAAACAAAAGAACATAACATCGAAAAACATATTCAAAATACTAGAATCGTAAGCCTCTTGTATTTGGTATTATTTCCATAAATAACTAGTATGATACGGAAGGGAAAAATTACTACTTATACCTTCTAAAAAGACCTCTTGATCTTCTACTGTATTCCTCTTCTAACCTCGGACGTTGTGTGGGCAACGATCTTCCGAGATGAGAAATCACCAACCACCTTCTTCTCCTCCTAGCTAGGTTCGGCCACAAAGAAGCTTTACCAAGGATGAAGAACAAAACACCAACCAAGCTCCAAGAGATGCAAGCTTTCTCTCCTTCTTCTTCTTCTTCTCCAAGTAGTATCCGGCCACCGCAAGAGCTCCAAGGGAAGAGAGAGGTTCGGCCACCACAAGAGGAAGAGAGGGAGATGATGATGATGGCCGGCCACACCAAGGAACAAAAGAGGGAGAAAAATAATAGAGGTTGTGTGTCATGAAGGCACCCTCACCCCTTCTTTTATATTCCTTGACCTAGGCAAATTAGGAAATTTAATTACTATAAAATTTCCTTAATTTCCTTGACATGATTTAATTGAGAAAATAAAATAAAATTTCCCCAATTAAATTCTAATGGCCGGCCACATCATGAAATCAAATTAGACAAGTTTCAATCAACAATTAAAACTTCCTAATTTGTTTCCGAAAATTTTAAAATTAAAATTTCTCTTCAAAATCTCTTCATGGTTGATAAAAAGAAATTTCCATAATTTTAATTTTACAATATGTGAATAATTTTTAAAGAGAAAATAAAATATCTCACCAATCTACAAATAAGGAAAGAGATCTAATCTCTTTCTTTAATCTTTTGTAGATCTTTTACAAGAGAGATAATTTAATTTTAATTCTCTTTAATAAATTATATCTTCCACATAATAAAAATTAAAATTAAGATTCCTTTTTAATTTAATTTGGCCGGCCCCTCTAGCTTGGGTTCAAGCTAGGGCCGGCCACCCCAATTTATACCTAGGCCGGCCCTAGCTTGGTTCCCAAGCTAGCTTGGCCGGCCCCCTTTAGGTGGGTATAAAAGGTGGGTATAGGTGGGTATAGTACTCTATAAATAAGAGGCTACGATAGGGACCGAGAGGAGGAATTGGTTTTGGTCTCCCGATAAAATTTAGCATCCCGTGTTCGCCCCGAACACACAACTTAATTTTATCAATAATAATTCATTCCACTAGAGAACTATTATTGAACTACCGCACCAATCCCAAATTACATTTTTGGGCTCCTTCTTATTATGAGTGTGTTAGTCTCCCTGTGTTTAGGATATCGAATGTCCACTAATTAAGTGAGTTACGGACAACTCATTTAATTAATATCTTAGTCCAAGAGTAGTATAACTCAACCTTATCATCATGTCGGACTAGGTCCACCTGCAGAGTTTAACATGACAATCCTTATGAGCTCCTCTTGAGGACATTATCAACCTAGTATCTCTAGGACACAGTTTCCTTCTATAATCAACAACACACACTATAAGTGATACTATTTCCCAACTTATCGGGCTTATTGATTCATCGAACTAAATCTCACCCATTGATAAATTAAAGAAATAAATATCAAATATATGTGCTTGTTATTATATTAGGATTAAGAGCACACACTTCCATAATAACCGAGGTCTTTGTTTCTTTATAAAGTCAGTATAAAAGAAACGACCTCAAATGGTCCTACTCAATACACTCTAAGGGTACTAGTGTAATTATACAGTCAAGATAAACTAATACCTAATTACACTACGACCTTCTAATGGTTTGTTCCTTTCCATTTTGGTCGTGAGCTACTGTTTATAATTTATAAGGTACTAATAACATCATCTTCTGCATGTGGCACCACATACTATGTTATCTACAGTATAAATTAATTGAACAACTACAACTAAATGTAGATAATTTAACCAAATGTGATTCTTTATTCATAATGAATGTTTACAAAGCTTAGGCTTTCAGTATACACTCCAACAAAAGCAAGCCTCGTCTCTAGCATCCCTTGGAGTATTAGTGGTGGCCGAAATTCTTCATCCTTGAAGAAATTTATTGTGGCTGAAATCTAGAAGAAAGAAGGAAGGTGGAAAGGTGGTTCTCATCTCAGAAGATCGTTGCCCACACAACGTCCGAGGTTAGAAGAGGAATACGGTAGAAGATCAAGAGGTCTTTGTCTTCAAAAGAAAGGTATAACTAGTAATGTTTTTCCGTATCATGCTAGTTTTATTTCTTTGTAAAAATACCAAATACAAGAGGCATGCGATTCTAGTATTTCAAATTTATTTTCGATGTTGTGTGCTTTTGTTTTTTTTCCTTGTGATTTGATTGTTCTTTTTGGTTGACCTAAAGTTATTTCAGGAAATTAAATATTAGCTTTCCTTAAAAGGCTTTGTCTAGTCGGTGGTGGTTGCTCCCATATCCAAGAAGGACATGTGCCTCGCCACGTCAGTACTGGAAGCCAATTTTGAAAATTAATATTTAATAGAATTAATAACCTAGGTGATTTGGATCGAAAGTGTTAAGTTCCGTAGAAGATCCAAGTCTAAACCTAAAAGAACAAATAAATTAAACTTAGGATCAAATGTGTTAAGTTTCGCAGGCGATCCGAGTTTAATTTAAAAGAACACATGGTAGCTAGGAAAAGGTTCAGACCTTTGTACAAAATTTTCATACAGTGGAACCATTAGGTTTTCCGAGTAGCAACCAACAATTGGTATCAGAGCTAGGGTTTTGCCTCTGTGTATTTTGTATTAGTTTAATTATGCACATGTCATACATAATTTAGGCAGGATAATAGTAGGATGTGCTAACTTTGTGGATGCAGGATCCAACTATTATGGCTTATAGATATTGTGTATGTGATTGGACCCTTGGACATGTCAAGGGTATTTTATTGTGTGTGCATGATTGTATTATAAAATACAGCAGGAGCTGTATTTAGTTTTATTAGGATTTTATTTTTTGATCTAGATACATGTACATTCCTTCGAGGAATATAGGATCGAAAAATGTAAAATTCTATTTATGTCGCGGATTGAATCTTGTAAGGCGTGGAACCTTTTGAGGATCAGAGGCGCAGCGGAACAAGGAGCAAGATGGATGCAACAACTAGACCCGGTGGCGGTGGCCAAAGATGACAGCAGCTAGGGTTGGCGACACACGGAGGACAGCAATAGATAAAAGTCATAATAGTTGAAAATTAGTTTTTCCATTTATTACTTTTTATGTTGTGTTGTGTGTGCTTGTTAGTATGCATGTTAAGTAGGCTAGCATAGTCAAAATTCCTCACTTTAAATAACTAAGTGGGAGAGGGATTTATTTTAAATAAATTCCACGGTCTCCATTACTGGTTTATAAGTGATGCAACAAGTTTGCACGTTGGCTCTGAGTGCCTTCCTCCATATCGGATGAGCTTGTTTGCGGATCACTAGATTAAACTTCCATTTTGGATGACTATAGGAAGTTAATTAAGAGCGTGTGATCTTCCCCATCGGAAGGGGCACAATCTTATTAATGGACTTAGTGTCAAGTAATGGTATACACTTAGGCACGTCTAATAGTATCCTCCCCATCGGAGTCACTGCTATTATTTGTGCGACTGAAGAAAATCAATTATTAATTTGTCAAATAAATAAGTTGACAAGATAATAAAATTAAAAACCCCTCTTACAAATGTTTGATTTTGTATACGTCCACACTATCGTGGCATACAAAATTCACGATGTTTGAGGTAATTTTATTTGTCATAAAGATTTATTGACAAGATAATTAATGGGTAAATCCCTCCTCTTACAAATGTTTAATTTTGTATATGTCCACACTATCGTGGCATGCAAAATTCACGGTGTTTGAGGTGTTGGTGAATTTAAATAATATTATTTGAGGAATCAATGTTATTTTAAATTCAAAAATTTTGACCAAATATTTGATCAAATAAAGATCAACTATTAATTTTATTCATCATAAAGTAAAGTTGACGAGATAATAAAATTAATGGATAAAATCTCTTCTTTGATTTTGTATACGTCCACACTATCGTGGCATACAAAATTCATGGGGATTTTAAGGAATTGATCTTGACCAAATATTTTTGGGATTCTTAGGATTTAAAATGTTTGGCAATTCCCTAGTTGTTATACTATAGAAAAGACTTAGTAGTCCCGATTGTAATGATTGGAAATAGGACTTGGACATTAAGGTAGTCTGTCTTTTTAGAACTAAAGAACAATATAGGTGTATTTAATTCATTAGTTGAAATATGTTTAGTGGTGTTATCTACTAGAACCTAGAGTGTAGATACAGATGCCATTAATCATGTCCGCAATTTATTGCAGGGTTCCAGGAAACCCGACAACTAAATGAAAATAAAAACACCGTCCACATGGGCACTGCTATAAAAATAGCAGCTGTTGCAGTGGGAGATGTTTATCCTTTGATAAAATATAGATTTTAAGTAATTGTATTTACGTACAAAGTTTAGAAAGAACTAGTTTTCAGTTTCTAAACTATTCAAAGAACTTGATATTCTGCCTCTTTTAATAACAAAGTTGTTATTAAGAAAAAGAGGGAAGTTATCTGTTTTGGTATGTTGGTTGGCAATTTATAAATCCAATAACTCCCACGATGCAACAAATGGAAATTAGTAACACATCTTCTAACTTTAAGAGAAAGCAACCTTCGGAAATAAACCAATTATATCTTTGGTATCTAGGGCTAAGTTATATTAACTTGAGTAGGATTCATTGGTAGCTGATGAACTTTTGGGTTCATTGGTAGTGGAAATCTTTCCAACCTGCGAGTCTTACTTGGAAGGAAAAATAACCAAAAAGCTTTTAAGTATAAGGGGTATAGAGCCAAAGATACATTGGAATAGGTTCATTCTGATTTGTGTGATCCTATGACAAGAGTTAGTATCGAATATTTCATCTATTTTATAGACAACTATTCAAGATACGGATACATTTACTTGATGTGTCGCAAGTCTAAGTGCTTTGATTAGTTCAAAGAGTACGAGGCTGATGTGGAGAAACGTCAAAGTAAAAGTATCAAGACACTACGGTGAGATCGTAGTGGCAAGTACCTCTTGGGAGAATTTAGGAGTCACTTATCAGAAGTAGGGATTCAATCCCAACTAACTGCACCTGGTACATCCCTACAGAATGGTGTAGAAAAAGGAAGGTATAGGACTCTTATGAAAATAAGTAGATTGATGATGAGTTATTTGGAAAATTACCAAATTTATTTTAAGGATATACTCTTGAAACGGAAGTGAAAATAGTACCTTCCAAAGTCAGAACTCTCTACTCATATAGAATTGCTAAATAGGCATAAGCCTATTTTGAAGCATATTCGGATTCGGGTAATCCAGCACATATGCTGAAGAGAGACAATGATAAGTTAGACAGGAATTCACTTGTTTGTAAGTTATCCTTGAGAAATGAAAGTAGGTTTATAGTCTTAAAAATCAGAAGGTCATTGTTAGCATCAATGACCGATTTTTAGAAAAGGACTATGTAATAAACCACAAGCCCAAAAGTAAATTTGTTCTTAAAGAAATTATAAAGGACATATTTAATCTAGTACCAACTGTACAAGATGAAATATCACAAGAAACTGCAACACGTATCATAAATGATACATAGACAGTGGCTCATCGTAGTAGGAGGGTTGTCAAGCAAACCTAAAAGATTCATGTTTTGGGAGAGTTTTTGGACTTGATCCCAAATGAACATGAGTTTGATCCCGGACATATGATGAAGCACTCCAAGATAAAGATGCAGCATCTTGGCAAAGAGCAATGAATACAGAATTAGAATATATGTATTCTAATAAAATCTGGAAACTTGTAGAACCACCAAATGGTGTAAAAGTCATTTGATAAAAATAGGTCTACAATAGGAAAAGAAGGATAGACAGGAAGGTGGAAACTTTCAAAGCAAGGATTGATGAAAAAGGAAACTTTTTCACTGGTAGCTATGCTTAAGTCTATATGGATTCTTTTATCTATTTGGCAAGTGGATGTCAAGACATCATTTCTTAATGGAAGTCTTGAAGAAAGCATCCATATATAGGAACTAGAAGGGTTCATTGCAAAGGGCAAAGAGCATTTTGTGTGTAAGCTCAATCAGTCTATGGACTGAGGCAAAGCTTCAAGGTCTTGGAACATCCGGTTTATCAAAGGAATCCAGACCTATGGATTTATTTAGTTACCGGATAAGTTTTGTGTATACAAAAGGTGTGATGGAAACGTTGTGATATTTCTTGTACTATACGTAGATAACATTTTTTTTGGTAGTTGGAAACAATATCAAAATGTTATCAGAAGTAAGGGTATGGTTGTCCAAACAATTCGAAGGACTTGGGAGAATGAATATATTCTTGGGATCAAAGTAATAAGGGATCGCAAGAAAAGAATATTTTAATTATCCCAAGCTTCATATATCGAAAAAAAATCCTTGCTCGTTTTAAGCATGCAAAACTCCAAGAAAGGTTTCTTACCTTTTTAGCATGGAGTAACTTTATCTAAAGAAATGTCTCCGTAGACATCAAAGGAGATAAAGGACATGAAGGCAGTTCCTTATGCTTCGGCTGTGGGAAGCCTAATGTATGCAATGTTGTGTACGAGACTAGATATCTATTTTGTCGTGGGCATAGTTAGTAGACATCAAAGCAACTCTGGACAAGGACATTGATCTGCGGTAAAGCATATATTGAAGTACCATAGAGGCACTAGAGATTATATGCTAGCTTATAAGGCAGATAATTTATTCCCTATGAGTTGCATGGATTTTAACATCCAATCGGAAAGGGACAATAGTAAGTCAACCTCGAGGTTTTGTGTTTACTTTAGGAGGTAAAGTCATAACTATGGAAGAGTGATAAGCATAGGTATTTTTTGGACTCCATCATAGAAGCTTAGTATATGGCAAGCCTCTGAGGTAGCCATAAAAGCTGAATGACTCAATAACCTCAAGATAGACTTAGATATGATTTCTGGTTTGTCCAAAGATTATTACAATTTATTGTAATAATATTGGTGCAGTAGCAAACTCGAAGAAACCATAAGTATATAAGGAAAGTAAACACAATAGAGCGCAAGTACCACCCAATACGAGAAATCATATAAACGAGGAGAAATTGTTGCCGCCTAGATTGCATCAGGTGATGACCTATAGATCCTTTCACTAAGGTCCTTAAGGCAAGAGCTTTTGATGGGCATGTTGAAAGGTTGGGAATCAGATGTATGGTAGCAGATATGGCAGCTTAGTCTTTTAGTATAAGTGGGAGATTATTAGGATATATACTAAAAGCCTAGCTTTTGGTATAAACATTTATCTAGAAATAAGAATCACATTGGTCAAATGTCTACATTTACGATAAATGTAGTTGTTCAATTAATTTATATTGTAGATAACATGGTGTGTGGTGTCACACATAGAAGATCATGTTATCGGTTCCTTATAAATTATAAACAGTAGCTCACGACCAAGATGGAAAGGAACAAACCATTGGAAGGTCGTAGTGTAATTAAGTATTAGTTTATCTTAACTATATAATTACACTAGTACACTTAGAGTGTATTGAGTAGGACCATTTGAGGTCGTTCCTTTTATACTGATTTTATGAAGGAACAAAGACCTCAATTATTATGGAAGTGTGTGCTCTTAATCCTAATATAATAACAAGCACATATATTTGATATTTATTTCTTTAATTTATCAATGGGTGAGATTTAGTTCAATAAATCAATAAGCCCGATAAGTTGAGAAATGATATCACTTATAGTGTGTGTTGTTGATTATAGAAGGAAGCTGTGTCCTAGTGATCTAGGTTGAGAATATCCCCAAGAGGAGCTCATAAGGATTGTCATGTTAAACCCTGCAGGTGGACTTAGTCTGACATGACGATGAAGTTGAGTGGTACTACTCTTGGAGCTAGATATTAATTAAGTGGGTTGTCAGTAACTTACTTAATTAGTGAACATTTGTTATCTTAAACATAGGGAGACTAACACACTCATAATAAAAAGGAGTCCAAAATGTAATTTGGGATTGGTGCAGTAGTTCAATAATAGTTCTCTAGTGGAATGAATTATTATTGATAAAATTAAGTTGTGTGTTCGGGCCGAACACGGGATACTTAATTTTATCGGGAGACCAAAATCAATTCCTCCTCTCGGTCCCTATCGTAGCCTCTTAATTATAGAGTTCTATACCCACCTTCTTACCCATTCCATAGGGGTCGGCCAAGCAAGCTTGGAGACCAAGCTAGGGCCGACCAAAGTTTGGTTCATGGGTGCTTCAACGTGGCCGGCCCTAGCTTGGGTTCAAGCTTGGTGTGGCCGGCCTAAATTAAAATAAAAGGATTTTTATTTTTAAAATTTTTCTTATGTGGATAACATGATTTAAAAGAGAGTTTAAAATTTTAAATCTTTCCTTTTATAAGATTCTACAAAAGATTAAGAGAAGAGCTAAATCTCTTTCCTTATTTGTAAATTAAAAGGTTGATTTTAATTTTGGTAAAAACTTTCCTTTTAACCATGTTCATGATTTAAAAGAAAGTTTAAAATTAATAATTCTCTTTTATTAGTGTCTACAAAAGATTAAGAAAAGATTTGATATCTTTCCTTATTTGTAGATTGATAGGAGATTTTAATTTTTAGAGATAACTTTCCGGAAATTATCCACATGTTTAAAGAAAGATTTAATTTATAAAATTTCCTTTTAACCAATCATAAAGGGATAAAAATTATTGGAGAAATTTTTTATAAAATTTTCGGAAGCAAATAAGGAAGTTTTAATTTGTGTTTAAAATTTTTATTTGTTTGGAGATTTGGTGTGGCCGGCCATTATAATAATGAGAAGAAAAATTGTTTTTAATTAAATAAAATTTTCCTTTTCATGGTAAAGGAATTAAGGAAGTTTTTATTAAAATTTTCTTATTTGCCAAGATCAAGGATTATAAAAGAGGAGGTAGAGGAGCCTTCATGAGTGAACAACCTCTATTCTTTTCCTCCCTCTCTTCTTTGGTTTTGGTGGTCGGCCCTATTTCTCTCCTCTCCTCTTGTTGGCCGAAACCTATCTTCTTGGTGGAGCTCTTGTTTGTGGCCTGATCAAGAAATGAGAAGAAGAAGAGAAAGCAAGCCTCGTCTCTAGCATCCCTTGGAGCATTGGTGGTGGCCGAAATTCTTCATCCTTGAAGAAATTTATTGTGGCCAAAATCTAGAAGAAAGAAGGAAGGTGGAAAGGTGGTTCTCATCTTGGAAGATCGTTGCCCACACAACGTCCGAGATTAGAAGAGGAATACAGTAGAAGATCAAGAGGTCTTTGTCTTCAAAAGAAAGGTATAACTAGTAATGTTTTTCCGCATCATGCTAGTTTTATTTCTTTGTAAAAATACCAAATACAAGAGGCATGTGATTCTAGTATTTCGAATTTATTTTCAATGTCGTGTTCTTTTATTTTTTTTTCCTTGTGATTTGATTGTTCTTTTCGGTTGACCTAAAGTTATTTAAGAAAATTAAATATTAGCTTTCCTTAAAAGGCTTTGTCTAGTCGGTAGTGGTTGCTCACATATCCAAGAAGGCCATGTGCCTCACCACGTCAGTATTGGAAGCCAATTTTGAAAATTAATATTTAATAGAATTAATAACCTAGGTGATTTGGATCGAAAGTGTTAAGTTCCGCAGGAGATCCAAGTCTAAACCTAAAAGAACAAATAAATTTAACTTAGGATTAAATGTGTTAAGTTCCGCAGGCGATCCGAGTTTAATTTAAAAGAACACATGATAGCTAGGAAAAGGTTCAGACCTTTGTACAAAATTTTTGTACAGTGGAACCATTAGGTTTTCCAAGTAGCAACCAACAGGCTAGAGGGGAATGTATCTCGTAGCCAGGAGGGAGTTCAAAGGTATTGGCTAGGGTTCGGGCATCATCCTCATCAAACCGCGACTCCATAGTCTCATATCAAGGACCCGAAAAAGAGGAAGGCTGCGATGCACTAGCCATGATAAAAGGGAGAGAACGAGAAGAGTCGGGGGGAAGTGAAAAAAGAAAAAGAAAGCAGAAGCAAGAACAAGAGCCCACCAAAAAATCACAAAGGGCCAAGCAGTAAGGGGTTACAGAAGAAGACAATGGACTCACCCGGAATAGGAATGGCAGGGAACAGAAGGGTTTGCTAAAGAACACGAGGGGTTCACCGGAGAACACGGGAAAAATCACTGAAGAGCACGAACGAAGTTGCCGGAAACAAAGGCAAGAAAGAAAGAAGACGGAGGCGATAAGCTTATAAAAACCAAGAGGCTTCGCTCAGCTGTTCGATCAACAGCACAGACACCTAGGAGCAGATCCAGCCGTTTAAAATTCAAATAACCCCAGAGGTCGCATCCCAACCTGTCGCCTCAAACATGCGCCGGCAAGGAGGTACGCGTGGCGTGCATCGATAGGGCAGTTGTCAGGATAATTAAAGAAGCACGCGGCACATTAATGCGCCAGAGTGATACGGTTTCTGAAAGATTTCGCGGAGATTACCGAGGCAACGGCTCCATAAGACGATCAAACAAGTTATGCAGCTCAGACAGTCCTCCGTTCCCGCCGATCGGCTGGCCGAGAGCACCCCCGTCGAAAGGAAAGTCAAGGCCAGGTAACCGTGCGCTGGCCAAGAGGCATAGTAGACCCGACAAAAGAGGTCTTTTTCACACCAGTTGGTCCAATCAGTCGGACTTATAGCCTCCTTTGACTAGACTTAAAGGGGAGGCATGTGATCCGGCGATGACATAGGGGGGCCCACCGCTGAGGAGGTTCAACGATCGGATGGTCGTCAAAGCCAAGGGACGGTCAGCTAAGAGATGGTCCGATCGGCGGGCCCAATAGGCCAAGCGGCAGACGGATCTCGTGATGGTAAGGCCGAGCCCACAACCTAACCAGGCTAAAGAGTTCAAAGAAGTGGGGCTGAGTCTAGGACGAGCCAAGAGAAATAGACCCCAGCCGATCGGAATATATATACATCTGAAGAATGCCATAGAGCGGGTCGGCCGGATAGATCAAAGGAAGTACCATCAGATTAGTAGCTGACATTCAAGAAGGGAAGGGAGATATGTCTTAACATCCTTTTGGGAGTCAATGCTGCCGGCTGATGGCGCGAAGGGACAGGAAATCGTACGGAAGAAGATTGCGTCGCCTTGGCGTAAATGCGTCCGCCCCATTAAGGTAAGGTGTTAGAGAGCCTTTCCCTATGTTAGCTATTAAGGAAAGCTTGGGAAGTCACGTCCGCCCGGGAAGTGTGCAGTCAACCCATCGAAGTTCTATATAAGAAGAGAAGTAGTCACCCGCGGAGGTATGCACAGATACGTCTCTGAGCACTACCATTCACTTCTTCATTTTCCTTCATCTCTCTCCCTACCGTTGTGTGACTTGAGCGTCGGAGGGTCGTCGCTGGGAACCCCTCCCCGGCTTGGCACTAATGACTTGTGATTGCAGGAGCAAGGCGTTTCCACCGCGCATGGAGGGCCACATCAGCGATATTTCCCGGAAGTCATTCGCTCCGCTTCGGGGCAGGATCAATCATCATTTACCTATTTCTTTTATCCAAGTATTAAATTTGGTCATACATATATGCAATATTTTTATTTATACATAAATATCATATAAATCTATCATATTGACTTTCCGCAAGAGGTTTTTCTATTTCTATTTTATATGTGGATGTACTATTCGGATTATAGATTATGGATAGTGTAAATTTTTTTTCTATTAGATTGTTTGTATGGATGTTCAATTATCGAATTATGTTTAAATGTTGTTTGTTTCTACTATGGTTTATGAAATGTATTTGTATTGTGAAAATGTGTTTGATGTGTCAATTGTGAAATGTAAATGTATGGATGAATATGAAATATATTTATGTGGATTGTGAATGTATCGTTTATGATGGTTTTATTTGTATATGAAAATTGTAAACGAGGTAAAGTCTAATTTAGATATGTTGGGTTCATTTGTTTTTTTGGGAATACCAATGGAATACCTATTCCTTCAATAAATATCAAAAGATTTATCGACGGAATCACCTATTCCGTCGGTGATTACCGACGAAATACTATATTCCGTCGGTAATCTCTTAATAGATTATCGACAGAATCACCTATTCCATTGGTGACCGAATAGATGATGATCCTGTCCGAATGCTGAACCAACGGACGCTGGGCACGTGGCGCTCCCGGGCTGCTGATGTGGATCTTCGACTGGTTGCACGAAGCTCCGGCGAACCTGCACAGAAGTCGGGCCGGGAAGGGATTCCCGGTGGCGACCCTCCAACGCTCAAGTCAGGCAAACAAGTAGTGAAAAAAGTGGCTCCAAAGGTATCCAACGCGTACCTCCGGCGAAGTATAAGGCTCTTTATATAGAGCGGTGGAGAAGCGAGTGTACACCTACCAAGGTGTACACGTGTCAGCGGCCCATACCCCAGTAAGGACTTGTCAGTGAGCTTACCTGACCCATACTGCTACAGTCCAAGCATGTCCTCGATGGGACCGCGGAACCCCCTGTCATAAGATTTGCAGTATGGCCTACATGTGGAACATACCCGCTGTCAGAAAAAGATGTCCCTTGTCCTTTTGCCCTTACTCCCTGGAGAGAGTCCGACCGGCCGTCTTCCACTACATTCGGCCGGACGTATGCGGTGGTTTACTTGGGGAGATTCTTACTCCCGTGTTTTGTGGAGACTGTTAGCAGTGCTACCTGATGACTTTGGCCGAGCGTACAGTCCGCTCAGCCTTGCAATCTTGTCCGCTAAGCGCCGGAACCCTGACTTTCGATAGGGCGCCTTTAACCAACTAGACACCGGTCGGCCGCCCGGCCGGTCGAACCCACCCCTCTCCGGCCGGCCACCTGCCACTTTGACTTCCACGTGGCGTTGACTCCACCGGACGGGGGGCCCCTGTTCTTACAACCGGATCACTTGCCTTCCCTTCAAGTCTAGTCGAAGGAGGCAATTAGTCCGACTGACTGGACTGTGAGTCTGGCCGAGCGGCTCTTTCATGTCGGTATCCTCTGATCGGCCTGCCGCAGAGATGGCCTTTAAAGTGGATCGACAGTGCCATTCATCGGATCTCCTCGTAATCTGCGCCAATCTTCGACATTAAGGCTGAGCATGCGTTCATTAAATGCTTCGAATGGTTGAATGCCACGTGGCGCACTGCCATCATCGTACGGCGGCGGTGGCATGGTGCTTTGATGGGATCGAAGCGATTCGAAATGGACGGCACGATGCACGCTTTGATTCCCGTGACCTGGATCCAACGGTGGAGGCCGCGCGGCCTCCACCCTATAAATCTTTCGCTTTCTTCTCTCTTATTTGCCTCCGCGATTTCGACTTCTGCCCCCAGCGGTTTGGAGCTCCGGCGATTTCGCTTCTGCTTTCCGACGATCCCCGGTGTTCTTCCTTTGATCCTTTTTCTTCGCAGTAAGGCTCCATACCCTTTTCTTTCTTGTTTCTAGTGTTTACTCCGAATTTCTCTCCCCAGTTTCAATCCTTGAAACCTCTTTTCGCTCGCTGTTGTTTTTCTCCTGCCTCTTTGCCTTTTTGATTTCTTCCGATCGGCCTATGGCTAGCTCTTCTCATCTTGAAGACCAGTCCCTCGGTCCATGGTACACTACCATGCAGTCCCGATTTGAACAGCGGGACTTCGATGTTCTGACAGACAATTTTGAAATCCCAGATGATTTCGAAATTCGTTTAGCCGGTCCTTCCGCTTGGCCGCTACTGCCGGTCTGCGTTTCCCTGTACATCCATTCATCATAGATGTTTGTAATTTTTTCTGTGCAGTCTGGTACCCAACACCTTTCATCTCCTCGTGGTGTTGTTGTTTTGTTCAAGATTCACAACATCCCCCTCCGAGTCTCTTTTTATTTCTATTATCCCAAGCAAGCTGACCCGGGCCCTTTCATGTTCTCAGCTCGGCCCGGCTTAGTCTTCTTCAAGAAACTACCCTCTTCCAATAAACATTGGAAGGAGTATTTCTTCTACATCCGTATGCCCGATCGGGCCAACTTCCCGACCGATGGCGGTGGTCACCTACCCCCACTCCCGGTGAAGAAATTCAAGACCCGACCGGACTACCTCCATACTGCAAATATGCTAGCTGGCCTGCGCCTTGACATCAATAAGCTGCTTCACGAAGGAGTGATGTATATCTTCGGCCTGAGTCCCATACGGACTCCTCTTCCGACCGGCTTCGGTAAGAATTTTACTTCGGCGTTTGCTTTGATTGCTAACTGATTTTTCTCCTTTCCTTTGCAGCGAACATCATCATGGAGTCGGTGATGGCCGGCATTCTGAAGAGAAAGGCGGCGGCGCTAGAAGCCGCGGCGGCCAAAGAAATGGAAGCGCTGGGTATCCAGCCGGTCGGATCCCATGAAGGAGAGAGCGGGACTCAGGCTGAATCAACCGCTCTGGCTTCTCAACAGAACGTGGCCAGCGAAGCCACCCCCACTGGAGAACCAACTGCCCCCGAGGAAGGTTCCACTCGGGAAGAGGAGCATCCTCTACAAAAGAGGCGCCGAGTGGAGACTCCCCTGCGGTCAGCTACCTCCGCGGTCCAACCATCCGAGCGGGTTACTGCGACTGCTCGGGGCAAGGCGCCAGAGGTCAAAACCGTTTCGTCCGATCGGACTCCCTCGGAATGGGACGAGCCAACGGCCCCTATTGAGGCTACTCCGGTCCGCACCCTTCCGCCCGCTCGTCACTCAGTCCAGCGCTCAACCATTCACTCTCAGTTTTCTGCGCCGGCTTCTGATCCCCTTCCGACCGCCGGTCGGACGACCCCCGGTCATGGCCGCACGATTCGGGTCACTCTTCATCTCCTGACTGAAGAGCTGCTGCCGGAGGCCGACCAGCCGACTGCGCCCAAGCATACTATCACCCTGAAGGGACCTCTCGCCGAAATGTGGGCCGACGCTCGGGCACGCGTCGCCATGATCCCCATCCGAAATTTGGCTAACAGCCATATGCAGCAGTCCACGGGGGTAAGTTTGTAATCTACCGAGTTTTGTATTCATTCCTTCCGATCGGCCACTAACAGCCTCTAATTTCTCTCGTCAAAGATGGGTGGAAGAAATTGCGGTTTCCAACCGCTTGGCCTTGGTGGATGAAGAGCTGCGACAACTAAAGGCAGCAGTTGGTCCGTCCGGCCCTCAGGGCCCTTCATATTCCGAGCTGCAAAAGGAGCTGAAGAAAGCTCAAGATTTGTTGGCGGTCGAGCAGAAAAAGACGGTCGATCAGGCCCACGCCCTGGCCGAGTCCAAGCGACAAGTCAAGTCGCTCGACACAAAAATAACCTTGGCCACCACTCGGAAAAACACGACCATTTCAGATTTAGAAAAGAAGAACGTGGAGGCTCGGGGCCTGGAGCTGAAGGTAAAGGAGCTGACGGAGCAACTTGACAGGGAGAAGGTGGGCCGCTCGGCCGACGCCACCAAGCATAAGGACGAGCTGACCACTTTGCAGGAATCCCTCGCTGCATCTCAATTGGCCTTCAAAGAGTACCAAGAGGACGAGCCGAGTCGGGTTGCTGCTCTGAGACAGGGCTACATCCGCTCGCCCGAATTCTCGGAGAAAATCTGCGAGCGGATGTACACAGCTTTCGACTTGGCTATAACCGCCACCGTGACATATCTGAAGTCTCAGGGCCTTCTTCCGGAGTCCACTGCCATTCCGGCCGGCGATCAGGTGGCGCTTCTGGATAACATCCCCAAGACCCTTTATGATTACATTGAGTAGACGTCGATAGATGTAGTTGGGCCGCTAGGCCAAAAAGTGACCCTTTTTTGTACTTAGGCCGCTTGGCCTAAAGTTTTAATTTTAATGCAACATTTCCCTTTCGCGTACTGTCCTTTTGCTAGTTAATGTGTGTTGTCCGCTCGCCTATTATGAGATGCAAGTATTTGGCGTTGCCCTTCCACTCGGCTAAATATGTAATATTTCCAATATGTAACATTCCGCTTTGATAGCAGAGATCGCTCGCTAGACACCGATGAAGTACCTTTGAGTACTGGGCCGAGCGGAACGTAGAGACGATCGAACGATATTGACGGCGAGTTTCTTGGATAATTGCATCCTTTTTATTGACCTCTTCCGCTCGGAGGGTTTATAGACGTCGGCTCGTCTCTCGGTATTTAACGTCGAGCTCGACGGTCTTCTGCTCGGACGTTTATAGACGCCGGCTCGTCTCTCGATATTTAACGTCGGAGCTCGACGGTCTTCCGCTCGGACGTTTATAGACGTCGGCTCGTCTCTCGATATTTAACGTCGGAGCTCGACGGCCTTCCGCTCGGACGTTTATAGACGCCGGCTCGTCTCTCGATATTTAACGTCGGAGCTCGACGGTCTTCCGCTCGAAGGGTTTATAGACGTCGTCTCTCGATATTTAACGTCGGAGCTCGACGGTCTTCGCTCAGACGCTTATAGACGCCGGCTCGTCTCGATATTTAACGTCGGAGCTCGACGGTCTTCCGCTCGGACGTTTATAGACGCCGGCTCGTCTCTCGATATTTAACGTCGGAGCTCGACGGTCTTCCGCTCGAACGTTTATAGACGTCGGCTCGTCTCTCGATATTTAACGTCAGAGCTCGACGGTCTTCCGCTCGGACGTTTATAGACGCCGGCTCGTCTCTCGATATTTAACGTCGAAGCTCGACGGCCTATTAAGGCTAATTTTACTCCCGAACGGCATGGGGTTTTTACCATCGAGCCTTCGACTCAGTGTAATTTATATGCCCGGCCGAACGGCACGGGGTCTTCACGTAGTAGGTCGTTCGGCGGATAATGCTCAATGTGTTTTTATCTTTTTGCTTCCTGCATTACAAGGACATAGGCGACTAGCAAATACACAAAAATGAGTTACATCAGTGCACCTTTCACCCAGCTCTATAAGGCTGGAGATGATTTGCACTCCATGGCCGATCCAGCTGTCGTCCGTCTTCATCCTCCAAATAGTAAGCGCCCGAGCGGAGCTTTTCGATGATTTTGAAAGGACCCGCCCACGGAGCTTCTAGCTTGCCGACGTCGCCGACCGGCTTCACTTTCTTCCAGACAAGATCGCCGACCTGGAATGATCTTGGGATTACGCGCCGGTTGTAATTCTGCTTCATCCTTTGACGGTACGCCATCAGCCGGACGGATGCCTTGGCTCTCTCTTCTTCGACCAAATCCAACTCCATGTTCCTCCGCTCGGCGTTGTTGTCATCATAATTCTGGATCCGAGCGGACTCGACTCCAACTTCGACAGGAATAACCGCTTCGCCGCCATACACCAGGTGGAAAGGCGTGACGTCCGTCCCTTCCTTTGGAGTCGTTCGGATGGCCCATAAGACGCCCGGCACTTCATCCACCCAACTTCCTCCCAAATGGTCGAGTCGAGCACGCAGAATACGAAGAATTTCTCGATTAGCTACTTCAGCTTGACCATTGCTTTGGGGGTATGCTACAGACGTGAAGTGTTGCTCGATGTCATAGCTTTGGCACCAATCTTCGAGCAATTTTCCGGTAAACTACTGTCCGTTGTCGGAAACTAGTCGGCGAGGGATGCCGAACCGACAGATGATGTGCTGCCATATGAACTTTTTGACCATCTGTTCGGTGATCCTGGCTAGCGGCTCGGCCTCCACCCACTTGGAAAAATAATCGACCGCCACTAGCAGAAATTTCCATTTGTCCGTCGCCTTAGGAAATGGACCAACGATATTCATTCCCACCGATCGAACGGGCATGAGGCTGATGCCTTCATTTCCTCTGTCGCGGTGGTATAAGTTATGGTACTTCAGCACGAAGGCACGTCGACACGGTCCGGCGGTGTAAGGTTGGCGAATGCGCAGGATCTTCTTAGCCAGCGATCGTCCGCCCGGATGTTCTCCGCATGATCCTTGATGTACTTCTTGGAGGATGTAAGCCGAGTCCTCCGAGCTCACGCATTTCAACTGCGGGCGTGAGAAAGCCTTCTTGTATAGTTGATCTCCAATGAGCGTGAACCGACCGGCTCTCCTCCTTAGTAGCTGGGCTTCATCCCAATCGGACGGTGTAGCACCCGAGCGGAGAAACTCCATGATGGGTGTTCTCCAGTCGCTCGGAAACGTGAGGCCCTCCATACGGTCGACGTGCGCCACCAACAATACTTGTTCAATCAGCTGCTGAATGGCGACCAGCGTTATTGAGCTTGCGAGTTTGGCCAACTCATCGGCCGCTTGGTTCTCCAATCGGGGTATCTTCCAAACAATGACTTCTCTAAAATTGGCTTTGAGCTTCTCAAAGGCTTCAGCGTAAACCTTGAGCCGAGCGCTGTTGATTTCAAAGGTGCCAGAGAGCTGTTGAGCGGCCAACTGCGAATCCGAATAGAGTGTTACCCGACCGTCTCCCACATGTCGTGCTGCCTGCAATCCGGCTATGAGGGCCTCATACTCGGCTTCGTTGTTTGTAGTTTTATAATCCAGCCGGACGGATAAGTGCATCTTTTCTTCTTGAGGGGAGAGCAACAGTATTCCAATCCCGCTTCCGAGCCGAGTGGATGATCCGTCCACAAATATTTTCCACATAGCTTCCGGCTCTGAATTCTGCACTTCAGTCACAAAATCGGCCAAGGATTGCTGAGCGGGGCTGGTATTGGATGTCAAATTCACTTAACTCCGTCGTCCATTTGATGAGCCGCCTGGACGCTTCGGATTCAATAATACACGCCCGAGCGGGCTATTGGTTTTGACAAAGATGGTATACGCCAGGAAGTATGGGCGAAGGCAGCATCTTTTAAAATATGACTGAGAAAATACACAGGCTCTTCTCCGCTCGCCCTCACTAGTGCCGAGTCGATTGCTTGCTCGGTTGAAGATAAGTAGATACAAAGTGGCTCACCCGCAGCCGGCTTGGCTAATACCGGGAGAGAGTTCAGATATGCCTTCAGATCTTCGAACGCCCGATCGCATTCTTCGTCCCAGTGAAACTTGGTGGCCTTGCGCAAGATCTTGAAAAAAGGAAGGCTCCGGTCGACGGTTTTGGAGATGAATATGGACAGAGCAGTTATCCGACCAGTCAAACACTGCACTTCCCTTGTATTTCTTGGAGGCGGCATGTCTTGTAGAGCTTTCACCTTGCTGGGATTTGCTTCGATGCCCCGCTCGGTCACTATGTACCCCAAGAAACGCCCTCCTTTTGCTCCGAACAGGTACTTCTGGGGATTTAGCTTGACTCCATATTTGCGTAGCGTTCGGAAGGTTTCCTCCATGTCTTTGAAGAGATCAGCCGCTCGGACGGACTTGATGAGAATGTCGTCCACGTACACTTCCAGATTTCGCCCAATCTGCTCTCTGAATACTTTATTCATCCTGCATTCTTCAATCCGAACGGCATCACCTTATAGCAATAGGTGCCGTCGGCCGTCACGAAGCTGACTTTTTCTTGATCTTCACGGGCGAGCGGTACTTGATGATAGCCTTGGTAAGCGTCGAGCATACATATTAATTCGCAGCCGGCCGTAGAATCCACCAGCTGATCTATCCGGGGCAGAGGATAAAAGTCTTTCGGGCAAGCTTTATTGAGATCCCGAAAATCTATGCATACTCTCCACTTGTTGCCCGGCTTGGAGACTAATACTACGTTCGCCAGCCAACTCGGGAATTGCACCTCGCGTATATGGCCGGCTTCCAGAAGCTTCTCCACCTCCGCCCAGATGATGGCATTCTGCTCGGCGCTGAAATCTCTTTTTCTCTGCTTTACTGGTTGAGCGTCCGGTCGGATGGGGAGCTCATGCTGCGCAATACTTGGTGAAATTCCGAGCAGCTCATGTGTCGACCAGACGAAGACGTCACAATTTCTCTGGAGGCATTTGATCACTTCATCCTTCTGGTTGGCCTCCAGATCGGACGCAATAAAGATCGTAGCCTCCGCTCGGGTTGGGTAAATCTGCACTTCCTCTTTTTCTTCATAAACTAAAAAGGGAGGCTTTTCAGTTATAGCATTCACCTCGATCCGTGGCGACTTCCGAGCGGAATTTGCTTCTACTCGGACCATTTCGATGTAGCATCGCCGAGCTGCCAGTTGATCTCCCCGTTCTTCTCCCACTTTGTCTTCGACGGGGAACTTGATGTTCTGGTGGAAGGTAGAGACGGCCGCTCGGAACTCACTGAGCGTCGGTCGTCCCAGAATGACGTTGTATGAGGAGGGGGAGTCTACCACCACGAAGTTCGCTGTCCGCGTCCTCCTGAGCGGCTCTTCTCCCAGTGAGATGGCCAGTCGTCCGTAGAGGGGGGTTGTCATGGGCAGCAGCTCGGCGCGGTCAATTTGTAGTTGATCGAACGCCTTTTTGAATATTATGTTGACCGAGCTTCCTGTGTCAATAAAAACGCGGTGAATAGTATAGTTGGCTATTACCGCTTTGATGAGCAGAGCGTCGTCGTGGGGCACTTCAACTCCTTCTAAGTCCCCGGGCCCGAAACTGATTTCGGGTCCACTCGCCCTCTCCCGGCTGCAGCCGACTGCATGGATCTGGAGCTGCCAGACGCTCGCCTTCCTTGCTCGGTTGGAATCTCCTCCGGTCGGCCCGCCAGCAATAATGTTGATCTCGCCTCGGGAAGTATTACTTCTATTTTCTTCTTCCCGAGCGGATGGTCGGGACCGTTCTCTTGACATTCGGCGATTCTCCAGCCTCGGAGAGCGATGCCGATCGGGAGTATGTTGTTGTCGCCTGTCGGCTTGCGTCCGATCGGCTTCATGAGTTCTCTGTCGCCTGTCGACTGAGGGAGACCGTCGGCCGCCATTCCGGGGAACGGGATGAGCAATTAAGGGAAGACTTCAACAATCCCTTGTGTTGTGCGTATCCGTCCGGTGGAAGGAGCAGAACATCGGGGTCCATTTCTTCTTTGGCTTGGGTCGGGCGGCAGCTACCTCTTGCACGTGAGACCTGGCATGGGGGGAGCGGATTGCTTCGGCCCTCGGTCCTCTGGGCGGCTGATGAGCAGCGTGATGTTTCCACTCGGCATGAGGAGCCCGCTCGGTTGGAGTTTCTTTTTTCCAGGCTGCTTGGGCTTCCTCCACGTTAATGTATTCGTTGGCCCGGTGTAGCATGTGGTCGTAGTCTCGGGGCGGCTTCCGGATGAGCGATCGGAAAAAATCCCCATCCACTAGGCCTTGTGTGAAGGCATTCATCATGGTCTCTGAGGTGGTCATTGGAATATCCATGGTCACTTTGTTGAACCGCTGGATGTAAGCTCGGAGCGATTCACGGGCTTCTTGTTTGATGGTGAACAGACTAACGTTGGTTTTTTGATAGCGCCGACTGCTTGCGAAGTGGTGGAGGAAGGCCGTTCGGAAGTCTTTGAAATTTGTGATTGACCCATCCGGCAGCCTCCGAAACCATCGTTGAGCCGATCCAGAGAGGGTGGTTAGAAAAACTCGACACTTCACCCCATCCGTATATTGGTGAAGGGTAGCAGTGTTGTCGAATTTACCCAGATGATCATCCGGATCGGTGGTCCCATTGTATTCGCCGATCGTCGAAGGAACATAGTGCTTGGGCAAAGGATCCTTCAAGATGGCTTCTGAGAATTGGCGATTAATCCGCTCGGGCGATGCGTCCGCTCGGGGGCCTTTCCCTTTTTTGTCGTCTCGTCTTGGCCTTTCATCAGAAGAAGATCCCCTATCTCGATTGGTTGCTGCGGCCTCAGGAGTGCGGAATAAGGCCCAGTGGAATGCAACGGTGGCTTGAGGTGCTTCCGCTCGGCCATGCCGCTCGGCTGTTGCTTTCTGTTCTTGCTCCACAAGCTTGGCGGCCTCAACTCGATCAGAGGGCGTCGAGTTCCTCCGTGGAGAGCGTTACTGTGTGCTGTCGTCCAGTCTTCTCGACTCGGATGCAGGAGCGTTCCCACGACGGCGCCAATTTGATCTTGTCAGAATCTTGAACCAAGCGGACTGGGCACGCGCCCCTACCGGCCGATGTGGATCTTCGACTGGTTGCACGAAGCTCCGGCGAACCTGCACAGAAGTCGGGCCGGGAAGGGATTCCCGGCGGCGACCCTCCGACGCTCAAGTCAAGCAAGCAAGTAGTGAAAAAAGTGGCTCCAAAGGTGTCCAACGCGTACCTCCGGCGAAGTATAAGGCTCTTTATATAGAGCGGTGGAGAAGCGAGTGTACACCTACCAAGGTGTACACGTGTCAGCGGCCCATACCCCAGTAAGGACTTGTCAGTGAGCTTACTTGACCCATACTGCTACAGTCCAAGCATGTCCTCGATGGGACCGCGGAACCCCCTGTCATAAGATTTGCAGTATGGCCTACATGTGGAACATACCCGCTGTCAGAAAAAGATGTCCCTTGTCCTTTTGCCCTTACTCCCTGGAGAGAGTCCGACCGGCCGGCTTCCACTACATCCGGCCGGACGTATGCGGTGGTTTACTTGGGGAGATTCTTACTCCCGTGTTTTGTGGAAACTGTTAGCAGTGCTACCTGATGGCTTTGGCCGAGCGTACAGTCCACTCGGCCTTGCAATCTTGTCCGCTGAGCGCCGGAACCCTGACTTTCGACAGGGCGCCTTTAACCAACTAGACACCGGCCGGCCGCCCGGCCGGTCTAACCCACCCCTCTCCGGCCGACCACCTACTACTTTGACTTCCACGTGGCGTTGACTCCACCGGACGGGGGGCCCCCTGTTCTTACAACCGGATCAGATGATTCTATCGATAAGTCTTTTATAAATATATCGACGGAATATATTATTTTTCGGTGATATTTGCTACAGAAAATAATCTTCCGTCGATAAATATCGACGATGTTTATTTTTCATCGGTAAAGTATTTCCCGCCGAATTATCTCATGACAAAATATCTTCCGTCGTAATTCCGTCACTAAACCCCTATATCGATAGAATTTTCTGTCGTTAAAACTGTTTATTTTTATAGTATTATGCTCTGTATAAACTCACTTATCAAGCTCGGGGTTGAGCTCACGGCCAAGGCTGAGGTCGCGGGCAAGATCGCGGTGGCATGAGCTCACGGCCAAGGTTGAGGGCATGACCGAGCTCGTTGCCAGTCCAACTCACGACCAAGGTTGAGGTCGCGGTTGAGCTTGCAACGGTCTAGTGCCCGACCTGGCCTAGACGTGCGGTCGAGGTCGTGCCCGGCCTTGTGACCTTGCTGAGAGGTCGCAGCTAAGGCGCGACCTAGCTGCGAGGCTACCGCTAAAGTGCGACCTAATCTCGGGCACGGCGAGGTCGCGCTTTGGCTGCTTTGCCGATAGGGGGTGTGAGAGGAGAGGGGAGAGAAGCTTACTTGAGAAAATCGTGTGAGGAAAGTCTGACTGAAGAGGAGATCATTGGAAAATAAAATCACATGATGAGAGTCTGACGGAAAAGGAGATCGGCAGAAATTTGTCGGAAGAGGAGGTCGGAAGAGGAGATCGGAAGAGAAGATGGAAATCACATGAGAATTGAGAATTGGGAAAGTGACCAGACGATGTGGGAAATAAGAAAGTTAAAATAGCAATGAAAATTAGCAATCGAATTAGTGACGGAATTTAACTTCCAACACTAATGTAGCGACCGAATTAATATTCAATTGCTAATTAGTAATAAAATTTAAATTTCGTTGTTATTTAACGATCATATATTAATTAAGTTGCTAATTTAATGACAATTTAATTTGATCGTTTTTTATTGCTAATTAGTAATTAAATATTAATTTGGTTGCTAATTCAGCAATAGAATTTAAAGTTATCGCTAATTCGATCGCTGATGGACAAATTTCTTATAGTGCGTCGTCATATCAAGATTGACCCGTTCGAGTCGTCGATTGATCGTTGAGCTGACTTACTAGACTAAACCCGGCTATTGGATCAACAATCTTGTATGAATAATTGAGTGTTTAATAATTGATATGTCGTGTAAATGTCAAAGGGCCCTGTTACCTTGATATGTCGTGTTCAGTTTCTTCTGTAACAAAGCACCATAAGTTGAAGCCTTTAGGTCTTAAACTGGACCTAAAGGCTTCAAATGACAAAGAGACAAGCATTAGTAAGTTAGTAAGGAGACTAATGGCGAGCACTGACTCATCGGAGTTATTGATTCACTTGGTCAGCCTTCTTCAATCGGCTTACTCAATTCACTATGCTCGCTGTGGCTGCAGTACAACCGTGATCCGGTTCGATCGTTGGCTAAGCTGTTCCGACTGTCACCGAATTGAGCCTGACTTAGACATGAACGTACGAAGTCGAATTAGGTCAGATCGGGTTGTGGGCGCTCAGCCCAAGTGTCATTTCCACATTTACTAAGCCTCTTTACTGAGTTTGGCGGCCTGAATCGCAACCCATGTGCTGATCCATTATTCATATTTATGAGCGAATATAATTAATTTTAGATTTAAAATACACCCCCACAATAATTCCATATTCTCCTTTCACCTCCTCCCACGTAATACATTGGACTCAGACTATCCACCATGAGCACTTTTAATTTATACTGAGAGTCGATGAAAATTTTTTAAGGAAGTGAACTGGTTACCCATGATGAATCGGCAGAAGTTGAATATTTGATTCTAATTTTTAAAAAAAATTAAAAAAAATAGCTGCCTTGTGCAAGAGACCTCTCATCTAGGATGTCGCTCCGTATGTTGAAAATCCTCCCTAATTTATTTTCCTTCCACATGCTGTGCGTCTGGCATTGGAGAAGCGCTAATCCCCTTTTGCTCCAATCATAAAATATTTAGGACTCGAGACTTAATAGGGTGGTGGTAAAAGGCATAGTACATTTTTCAAGTAACAATGATTCAATTTTCACACGGACATATCTTGATAATTAAATTATTGATGCAATTATGGTGTCACGTTAAGAGTCATCACATTTCCTAAATTTACTTAGTGGGTTGAATGTGGGATTAGACCATCTACTCAAGATTAATTGGGTTATAAGATCTGAATGTCTACTCCAAAATTTCCTAAATTTGAATTCTAAAGATCGCTACTCCAAAATTGTTCGAGCATAATTTAGAAACCTAGATTATACAAAAATAATATATTTATTAGATTTATAAATTTGCAAAATCTAATTTTGAAAAAAAGTATTTTTTTTATAAAAAAGATATTTTATTTTATTTTATTTAAAATTACCTTTTATTTTTGTACTATTATAGTATATTTAATCAAAATTATTATAATATAAAATAAAATTATTTTGATTTAATTAAAATTACGCGCACACGCATTGAGTATTAATGTATCAAAATATTTTTTTAAAAAAATAATAAAAAGCATTCTAAATTAAGTAAAATTATTCAAACTTAATTAAAATTATTTTAACATATTTATTTCAATTTTCACTATAAAATAATTTAACTAAAATTGCTACCGTATAATATAAAAGAGAGGTATTTTGGGATAAAAAATATTTAGAATGGAATGTAATTATTTTAATTTCTATCATCTAAATAGCTTAAGGGTCCTAAAGTAGTTCGATCTTTTGCTTGAATATATTTGAGTGAAAAACTTCATGCTATAAAAAAGACTTTTAAAAAAATAATTATAAAATAAAAATATTTTTAATAATAAGAGAATTTTGTAGGATATTATTGAAAAGTCATTAAATATTCAGTGGAATCTTAAAAATTTCCCATGGTCTTACTTTGAAAGGTACATAGCCCTCCCCCTTGTATTTTATCCTTCACTTGTTCCTCTTCCTGCTCCAAATGGATGCGTCCACGGAAGGAAACCCGAGGCGCAGCAGCAGCGCCTCCTCCTCCGCGCTGGAGTTCCAGTTCTGGGCCGCCGGCGAATCCCCGCCGCAGCTCCTCACGGCCGACGAGCTCTTCGCCGACGGCATCCTCCTACCCCTCCATACCCTCTCCCTCCGCCCAATTCCTCATCCCGATCCCGACGTCCCGCCCGTATCGCGATCGGAACCTGAGCCTGAGCCGGCGTCAGATCCTCCGCCTCCGCCTCCCGACGCCGACATCACGGCCTCGATCTCCTGCTCCCCGACCTCGGGATCCAAGCGCTGGAAGGACATCTTCCGGATCGGCGAGAAGAAGCCGGGGGACGAGAAGGATCGCCGCAAGGAGCGCAGGGCCGGCGCCGCTGCCGCCGCCGCGGAGCTCAACATCCACATTTGGCCCTTTTCTCGTAGCCGGTCCGCCGGGAGCGCGGCGGCGGGCGGCGTCCGTCCGCGAACATCGATCTCCGGACGCAGAGTGAGCAGCGCCCCTTGCTCGAGGAGCAACTCGCGGGGGGAGTCCTCGAAGCCCCACGCCGCCACCGCGGTGGGAGGGAGGAGATGGGCGTCGAGCCCCGGGCGGGCCAGCGGTGGGGTCCCGGTCGGGCGGTCCAGCCCGGTGTGGCAGATCCGGCGGGCCGAGCACAGGAAGAGGGATAAGGGCACCTTCAGTGGGAGGAGAGCCACCGCGGGCGCCGACACGAGGGTGCTCCACTTGAGCGTGAACACGTGCATCGGGTACCGGGGCAGCCAGCGGGGCTGCAGGGGTGACGATAAGGATGGGATGACCGCGCGTGAGCGCACCGCTGGGGAAAGCAGCAGGACCCTTTTTAGCCTCAAGGCTCTGTTTTCGAAGAAGGTGAATTAATTGATGTAAATAAATAAGCATGAATCATCAATGCTTTCGCCACCACTTTGCCTGTTTCTGAATCTTTTTATTTCATTTTTTTACTAGTAGATTATGTGCCATCAAACACACAAAAAGTAATGACTAAGGGGAATTTTCACTTTGTAATCTTTGTCTTAAAAAATTTGTAGCTAGAGAAGATCCTCTTGGTGCTCTTTGGACTTTGGTAGAGGGCTCCCAAAGAGGAGCCTCTTTGAGGGTAATTATAATAGTGAAACGCATTTGCCTAGGCAAACGTGGTGCTATAATAATGAGTTTATTTAGGCAAGCCACGTGAATGAGGTTGTGTGACAAGTGGTTGATGCCGGACAGAAGAAGTGGTTAATTTTCAAGAAGAATTTCATACATAAAATCATTTAAGTTGTCTCTGGATTTAATCGAATAATATTGATTCACAATAAAAAAAAATATAAAGTCCTAATATTAACTAAATAAAGATTATTTATAAAAAAGATAAAGTCTTAATATTAACTAAATAAATATTTAAATAATCTTAAAATTCTATGAAAAAAAATTAAAATAATTTTAATAAAAAGGATTAAATCATTCAAAGTCTTCCGAAAGAATTTAAATGTTTTTTTGGGATAAAAATCAAAATAAACATACATCTTTAAATTAGATTTAATTTAATATATTAAAGATTCTGATTAACTCGAATAAAAAATAATGACCACCCACAGTTTACATCTCTTCCATCAGTGGTGCAACAAAGTCTAACAACATGAGCAAAGGATACAACTAATGTCCTAAGCAAAAGCATGCGACTAGTGATGTAGGCCAAGGCATATAACTAAGACTATGAAATGGAAAATAAAATATTGAAAAAGAGCATAAACAAATGATTATAATATTTGATCGGCAGTAATTAATTTTCTAAAAGTATTTTAGAAAATAAATAAATCTTTACATAATATTAAAGTATAATAAAATATACTCTCTCGATTGGAATAAAGATAAAGTCGTCCACTTAGTTGTCCTCTTAAATAATTTTATATTTTCTGTAAGGGATAAATAACAAGAGACATTTGCCTAACATAGCGGCCCAAATATATTCTCGTAATTTGTTTAAATTGAGATCGTATATTCAACTCAAATATATTTTCTGGAACGTCCATTTCATTTTGGCATATGATTGAATGACTCAATCATGTGGGGGTTGGGTTAGCTCAACAGGGCAGTTCTTGTTAATTATACTATTTTATGATGGGTCGTTAATGGTGATGCGTTTAGATATCTAATTGGATTTGACCTTTAGGACAGACAACTAAAAAGCACTCATGCTTTTCCCATCACTTTCTTAATTCAATAGCCAATAAGTAGGTCATTGGACCATGGAACTTCATGGCTGCCTCCCACTTAACTTTATAAGTTGGCATGGACAACATTATGTAATAATTAATCGAAAAAGGCATACATATAATAGGATAGTCCGGTGCACGAAATTTTCATCATATAAGGTCCCGAGGAAGGATCCATTGTACGCAATCTTACCTTACTTTTTACAAGAGACTATTTATAGGATTCGAACTCGTGACTTTTTGGTCACATGGCAACAACTTTAACGTTGCGTCAATACTCCCTTTCTAGACATACATATAATAGACTAGATAAAATTTAAGGGTAAAAATCATAAGGACCCACACTTTATTTATTTATTTATATCAAAAGAACGTCCATACCATATTAAATAATATAACTATTCTCTAATATTATTCGTATTACTATCTTCAGATGTATTATAGCAACCATAGCTACTGTAACATGTATAGTAGCTACGAAATCATAGTTATTATAATATATATAGCAACTATAGTTTTATAATTACTATAACTTTAACAGTTGTAACTTGTAGTTGTAGGAGCTACAGTTTTATAACGGTTAGTAGCTACAATTTTAATATCTGCTACAATTATAATAGTTATTACTTATAATTGTAGCAGTTATGATTTCATAACTACTACAATATAAAAAATAGCCTTAATAAAAAAGATTAAAATTCTTCGAAGCTTTCGAAAATGTTTAAATGATATTTTTTGGACTTAAGACTAGGCCGTTATGAGTTCCTATTTGATAAATTGTATATCATGTGGTTTAATCTGAGTTAAAAGTTATGATCTCTCGAAACTTATATAATATTCACATTGTCGTAGTTAATTTTGTAGCTGCTGCAATGCGCTTTGAGTTCATGATTTAGGCGAGAAATATAATGAAAAGATAATAATGAGAATAATATAGTAAAGGGTAGTTGAATACATATGAGGGTGAAATGTCCTTTTGATAAAAAATTAAAGTGGAACACTATCTTGATGATTCAAAAAACTAATGAGTACCCTTTTAAATTTTATCCAAAACTTAATTGTCTAGTTAATAGTAGGTAGATAATCTTTCTCTTTTGTTCGCTTGTAGGATAAATACTAAGTTCAACTCAAATTATTTGAATACTTTATCAGTCCACCCCACTCTTAGAGTTGAATAGTCTAAAGGGAATCCCGTCAGGATGATGCGATAATTGAGGCATTGGATGTTATTATATAAGATTTTGAAGTCAAAATTCAGTACGTTCAAACATGTCTTCCTATGTACCTTGGTCACTTATACTAATGACTAATAGTCACCTGTGATTTATCCTCTCCGTATTGACTTATGAATAGATTGACTGGAGTATTGGGGCAAATAAATTATCATTATACCACATGAATAGTCTAAAAGGAGATGAATGGGCTATTTAAGTTATTTTAGCTGGTGTTAGATTGGATATAGAGTGGACTTTATCTCATGAACCATCATAATCATGTCGACCATCACATCTGTGTCTTTTAGTAGTTAGAAGCTTTGGGGTGTCAGTCATGCACTATGCCACTTTCCTAATGCTGCCTTGGGCTTTCATATAGTGATGATTTTGGATAAAGTTGGAAAAGATTTGATATAAATAAATAAATAAACAGACAAAAAAGATTGTAAAAATGTCCATTACATATGGTTACCAACCATATTGGTAAATTTTTAAAATATTTAAATTACTTACCTAATTTTAAAATTATCAAATAACATACTTAATATCATTTTTATCTCTATTATTGTTCTCAATCGATTGCTACAGTCTAATAATCGATTTAGGATACTATTCATTAGCACACTAAAGTCCCTAATGTAGCAATCAATTAAGAAACTCATTTTCTGTTTAAAAAATCATTATTCTTAATATAGTGGCTTAAATTGATATTTGAGAGCATAAATATAATCAGAAAAACTAGACAAACATATAGGACTTGATTTCATGCTATTCTAAGTTCTCTAGATTCATTAGCAGATATCAAAATCGACTAATGGACATAAAGAACTCTAAATGGCATGAAACTAGGTTATATATATTCGTTTAGATCTCCTGATAATAATCATGTCCTCAAACAACAATTTGACACACTATATTGAGAGTAATAATTGTTTAACACAAATCAATTTGATTCATATTCAAAAATCATTACTCTCAATATAATGTGTCGTATTAAAAAAATCATTGTTTTAAATATAGTGTGTTAAATTGATATTTAAGGACATGAAAACAATAAGGAGAACTAGACGAATACATAGGATATGATTTCATATCACTCTAAGCACTTTAGATTCATCAAAAGATTTTAGCCTAGATTTGGCCAAAACTGACTAATAGATTTAGAGAGCTCAGAACGATATGGAGCCAAGTTCTATGTATTTGTTTAGTTTTCCTGATTATATCTATGTCTTCAAACATAAATTTAACTAATTATATTAAGAGCATTGATTTTTTTTGTAGGATCATAAATACGCTAGAATGGGGGTGAATAGCGTTCGTCGAGAATCTTGATTTAAAAATAGTTACAGAACGGAAAAGGGAAACAAAGAGACAACACTAACAATATCACTTTCGTTGGGCAATTATTATCAGTTTGTAAATAGATTACAAAGATTGAGTACAAGAATTGAAAATAAAACTTGTTACCGACACACAGAAAGGAAAAATGAAGTCTCTCGTTCCTCGAACTTTGGAGTAGTCTTTCAGTGTTATCGAAGCTTTTGGAGCAACACTTAAAATGAAACTTGTAGCAAATGCTCTACTGAAGCTGTTGGTCGAAGACCCTTATATAAGCTCATTCCGGGAGCCTGGAACTCCTCCGGACGCTTAGCCCATGTTGACGTGGCTCGGCCGGTCGACGAGCTCCAACTCAGCTCTAGGATAAGTTTTATGGTCCGGACACCTAGACCAACTCCAAGCACCCAAGTTGCCCGGGTGCTTGTGGCACCAGCTCGAGCGAGCTGGTCCAGGCACCCGGATCCCTTCCGGGCGCTCGAACTCACTTTTTTTAAGTAGCTTATTCCCTAAAAAAAGGTTAGTCCAGACAATAGAAAATATATTTATCCTGCAAAATAGAGTTAGCACAACATTAATAAAATAGGAGTAGTAATTAGATTCTATCTCTTTGAGACCAGGATCTAGTCAATGTCTCAACTTAGATTTCTCAAATGGACCTAAGCTGGACCTACATCTATAGTTCCCTCAACCGGGAACGTGTTCTCACCGGATCTCTCCTCCAGTTGTTTACCTTCATTTACCAACTATAATCGCGCCGACTTGTCTTTGACTCATCAGGTCTTCCTGCTAGTTGTCAAGTCCTCAAATTCAATTGGAATTCGGTTAATTGTCAGGTCATGCGGACTCAATCAGACTTCTCGTCAGATATCGGACCCTGCAGACCTATCTAGACTTCCCACCAACTATCGGGTCCTGCGGATCTAGCCGAATTTCAGCCTGGTATCAAGTCCTTCAGACCAGTTAACTTCTGCACACTCGATAGAAAGGTTAGACAAACAACACATCTAACTTTAACCTATTTGTCATACATCAAAACCTGATTATCAGTGCAACCTGCACCAATATTTTAAAACACAAAATAGATTTTTTTTTAATCGATTGTTACAGTGTAGCAATCAATTAGGGACTTTACTGTGTTGATGAATAGTATTCCGAACCAATTGTTATACTGTGGTAGTCGATTGAGAATACTAACAAGGGCAAAAATGATATTAGAGATGTGATTTAGTAATTTTGGAATTAGTATACGTGATTTGAGTATTTTAGAAACTTACCTACATGGTTTGATAATTTGCCGAATATTTTGGAGAAAGTTGCAAAAGATTTGATCAAAAATAAATAAACAAAACAAAAGATTATAAATAATGTCCATCACATGTGGTTTGTACAATAATTTAAGTTAAAAATTATGATATCTCGAAACTTATATAATATTTACATTGTATCGATTATAATTTTGTAGTTATTACAAAATGCTCCGAATTCACCATTTAGGCAAGAAATATAATGGAAAGATAATAATGAGAATAATATAGTAAGGATAATTAGATAATTTTATATGAGGGTAAAACATTCTTTTGAAAAAAAAATAAAACAGAATACCATCTCGATAATTTTAAAAAAATAAAGAGTACCCTTTTTAATTTTTACCCAAAATTTAATTATGTAGTTGATATTTGGTTGATAATCTTCCTTTTTAGTTCGCTTGTAGGATAAATACTAAGTTCAGCTTATCTACTTTAGAAGTAGATCTTTAGAATATTCTTTATAGTGGGATTTGAATTCATTTGAGTACCTTATCATTCCACCATACTCTTAGAGTTTATCTCCTCGGTATTAATTAGGGATGGATTGGCCGGAATACTAGGGACGAGTAAATTTTATACCCCATGAATAGTCTAAAGGGAGATCAATGGGTTATTCAAGTCATTTTAGCTTGTGTTGGATTGGATCTAGTGGACTTAATCTCATGAACCATCATAATCATGTCGACCATCACATCTGTGTCCTCTAGTTGTTAGAAGCTTTGGGGCGTGAGTCATTGCACTATGCCACTTTCCAAATGTTGACTTGGGCTTTCATATAGTGAAGATTTTGGATAAAGTTGTAAAAGATTCGATCAAAAATAAATAAACAAAAAAATAAAGATAGTAAATAATGTCAATCACGTATGATTACCGAACCACATAGCTAGATACGTTTCAAAAATATTCAAATCACCACAGCTTTTAAGGCCAAAATTTGATGTATCTAAGTATATCTTCTTTATTACATTAATAGTTAGTAAATATCTATGATTTATTTCTTTCATATTAATTTAAAGATGAATTGACGAGAATACTAGAGGCGAATAAATTATCTTTTACTACATAAAATATTCAAACCACATGTCTAATATTAAAATTATCAAATCACGTACTTAATATTATTTTTACCCCTGTTATTATTCTTAATAATCGATTTGGGATACTATTCATTAGCGCAGTAAAGTTCCTAATGTAGCAATCAATTAAAAAACTCATTTTATGTTTAAAAAATCATTGTTCTTAATATAGTGGCTTAAATTGATATTTGAGGATATGAATATAATCAAGAAAACTACATGAACACATAGGACTTAGTTTTATGTCATTTTGAGTTCTCTAGGTTCATCAGCCGATTTTGATCGAAATTAACTAATAGATCTAAAGAGCTCGGAATGACATAAAACTAGGTTATATCTGTTCGTTTAGATCTTTTGATTATATCTATGTTCTCAAATATCAATTTGACATAATATATTGAGAATGATGATTTTTGAACATGAAACGATTTGATTCATTTCAAAAAATCATTACCCTCAATATAGTATGTTGTATTCAAAAAATCACTGTTTTAAATATAGTGTGTCAAATTAATATTTGAGAGCAAAATATAATAAGAAAAATTAGACGAATAGATAGGATATAATTTCATATCATTCCAAGCTCTTTAGATTAATCAAAAGATTTTAGTCTGGATTTGGCTGAAACTAACTGAAGGGGAGCCTTAGCGCAATGATAAAGTTGTTGCTTTGTGACCAAAAGGTCATGGGTTCGAATCTTGAAAATAACCTCTTGTAAAAAGTAGAGTAAGACTGCGTACAATGGATCCTTCCCCGAGACCTCGCATAGTGGGAGATTCGTGCATCGGACTGCCCTTTTTTTTTTTGCTGAAATTGACTGATGGACTTAGAGAGGTCGGAATGATATGGAGACAAGTTCTATATGTTAGTCTAATTTCTTGATTATATCCACGTCTTCAAATATAAATTTAACCAATTATATTGAGAGTAGTGATTTTTTAAATACAAAATAATTTTTTTTAATCGATTATTACAGTGTAACAATTGATTAAGGACTTTACTATGAATTGATTGCTATAATGTAGTAGTCGACTGAGAATAATAACAGGGGCAAAAATAATACTAGAGATGTGATTTAGTAATTTTAAAATTAGTATACGTGATTTAAATATTTTAAAAACTTACCTACATGGTTCAGTAATTTATCGAAGATTTTGGAGAAAGTTGCAAAAGATTTGATCAAAAATAAATAAACAAAACAAAAGATGGTAAATAATGTCCATCACATGTGGTTTGTACAATATATCTTGGCACTTTTCAAAGAATGATTGAGCAACTCAGAGAAACTTCTAACTTTCACAAATTAGTGAAGAAGAGAGATTTGAATTCTTTAAAAAATAATACTAATACATCTCAAGATATCTCATTATCATTGTATGTTGTTCATGCAAAAAGACACCAAGTTCCTACTTCTCATATGAAGCCATGCACTAGAAACACATGTTGAGTGGTTTTTGCAACTCAAGAGAATCTATGGAATCCAACAAGTGAAATAAATCAAGCAGTAGTTTATTCAAGCCACAGTTCAAGATGATACAAAATGAGTAAATTTCAATATAAACAAGTTTCAGATAGGCCAACTGGTTTAGTATTTTTACTAATCCCATCAAAGTACTTCACACTCGCTATTATTCGACAGGAAGAACACAAAAGGAGTTCATTATCCTCCATTTCTACAGCTCCAGCACCAAATCTGCAAGCACATAACACAATGACACTGCTGCATCAATGGCAGAATTAGAATTTTGAGGGAAATTACTTACATTCTGCATCTGTCTTAATCCAGTGCTCCCCGTTGCTCTTGCCGCTCGAATCACTAACACTGGAGGCCGATGATGGAGCATCGGCGAAGACAGAGATGGAAGTGTTTTGTTTCCTGTTTGTTGCCTTTGAAGTGGTGATGACTTTGCTGTCACTGCTGCCTCCATGTCCAGGCACGTAGTGTTCTTTCTCAGTTCTACCAGTTTTAGAAAATTTCTTAGAAATGATGGCGGTGCTGCTCTCAGGGTGCACCTTTTTGTGAAACAACTGCAGGATCTGAAACATGGAAATTATAACTGATTATCAACTTACAAATTAAGAACAAAGTCACAAGAAACCATTTTTATTCAATTCAATAGTATCGAATACATGTAGCTTTTGATTGCTTAATCAAGTTGGCCGAGAGATGGAGGTTTCAATCACATTTGTTGGGTCACTTTTGATGAATCAAGTGAGATGATACTTGATTGTCAACTAATAGGTGTTGGTGGTGTTTGTTTCGATCCTAGTTGGCTCCACTGGTTTGTAGCCATATGTTAAAGTCGCGGGACAGCTCGGCCCGACGAACGGGTCATCTGTGACAGGATGATAGAATCAGCATCATCTACAGAGGATTTTCCACTTGGTGCAAGGAAAAAAGGAAACACAAGAATGTGTTGGTGTCGTTGTGGAATGATGTATCAAGGACAGTAACATGGAACTCTTGTTGATGACTAGTGTAAATAAAGATCAGTCATCGATAAGGCCTACTTCTCTTGCAGAAGAAAGATTAGCTTCAAGGAAAAATTCCTTACGATCGACTGATGATGAACACCGTGTAGGCAATCATATTGCGAAGAAACTAGAGGAGCAAGCTTAAAGGGAAAAAAAAGATAGAACAAAGTAAGGAAAGAAAACATGGAGAATTTTTCTAACCCCATACCCATGCTCCTCATGATATGCGATGCGGACAACACCATTTAGTAGTAAACGACACGCGAAAGATCGATCAATTACGGAGGAAAAACAAGCAAATATTTGCCTAATTACCTACATTTCTCACATTTCACTTGAGTAGAGTTTTGCAAGAATGGCATGAGATTAAAATAGAAAAGCCGATACACAATAAAGGAATTCAACAAAGAGGATTCAGTAGAAGCAAGAGAACCTTCCACGACAACGTAACTAAAACAACCTTTTCGATCACCAAAACATTGTTCTCGATAAGAATTGGAATATCGAAGATGAAGTGTTGAGTAATCGTGGTTCACATACCTCTCCAGTTAAATAAATGGTGAAATTGTTGAAAACCCAAAGTCTAAATCACTCACACTTTAAGGAACTTGAAGGCTACAAACCATGTCTTAGCTTGATCTTAGTTCCAACTATTTGTTGTTGAATATATAGATCATATCAATCCCAAATCAATTTGTCAAAGCACAATTCATGGTATTGTATCTCTTCTGATAATATTTAGAACTACTTTCTTGCTTATTATTCGAGAATCAATCAAGTTGTTCTCGAAGCTGAAGCATGCTTTTGGTAGCTGCATCCGAAAATGGGGTGATATAGTGAGGCGTACCTTTTGAAACTTCTTTTCCACGGTTGAGCCATTCGATGCGTGTACACCGTCCGATCCTTTCCTTCCCCGGTGCTTCTTCTTCGCCAAACACATCTCAGCCGTCAGTTTTCCTTGTCCGTCTACTCCGACGAGCTTGGATTCGCCCTCCATCGTACCCTCCCTCTCCTCTATGATCCTGCTCATCAGGAACAGCTCGCCAAGCGAGGCCCGTTTCTCCTTCCGCGAGCCGCCGGCCGCCTCCTCCGCCATCAGCGCCGTCTCCGCCGCCTCGACGGGCAGGCCGAAGAGGAACCCCTGGAGGGGGCACGCCGCGGCGCCTGCGTGGCTGGAGCGAGCCGAGGACATTCGGCCGCCGCTCTTCTCCTCCTCCGCCGCCAGCACCTTCTCCAGCTCCGCGCTCACCATGATCAAGTCCGTCTCCGTCGTCGCCTCCGCCTCCTTCTCCGCAATGGCCTCCAGCGCCGCGGGGGTCGCCGCGGCCAACGCCTCCTCCGACTCGGCCTCTAAGGCCTTGCCCTCGACCTCTTCACTCGCCGCCAAGTCCTCCATATCCTCTTCCTCCCTCTTCTCCTCGATAGGCTCCGTCCCGACTCCCAGGGTTCCGATAGCGAGCAGTCCCCCAAAAAACTCCTCCACCGTCCGATCCGCCCCCTCGTCGCCGCCGTCATTGACAGCCTCAACCCGAAGGCGAAGGCTCCTTGCCTTGAGGGCGTCGTACCGGCTAAGCCGGCGCCGGTTGAGATCGAGATCCAGCGACGGGCGCCCGGAGAGGCAATTGCAAGTGCCGCCTGCGACGACGCATGCGGACGAGCGCAGTTTAGCGAAAGCCAACCATACCCGGATAACGTGCGCAGGCCCCGCTGGAACACGTTTACGGACGTTCTAATGCTAAATGACAGTATACAGGAAGGAAAGCATACCGGCCGCGCCTCCCAGGTCCTTCAGCTCCTCGCCGCTGTTCTGCCGGAACTTCCGATGCATCCAACCGAGCAGCTGCGCAACAGTGACACAGCCATTCACCAGCTCAAATGCTTACAAAGGTAGAATCTAAACTTCATATATCGTTAAATTAGAGTGCACAAAATGGCTGCTTTCGATATCACAATCGAAAATGAGCATGATTAATTAATACTGCTAGAAGCTAATTAAGGGCTTCTCTGATGGCATGCAATTGATCGGTCGACCTTAGAAATATATTTAGAGTGGAGAAGAAGCTGCGTACCTTCATCTTGGCTACCCGATCGATAGATAGCACTTCAGACTGGAAGGGCATAAGAATGAGGAAGGATATATATAGAAGCAAGCAAGAGGAATGGGAATGGCAGTGGTGGGAGCCTCAGCGGTGAGGGTTCCATGTTTGGTGGGAAAGATGAAGGTAAAAAAAAAACAGAGAAAGAGGCAAACTAATGGCTGCAGTTGATTTGAGTGACGAGATGGAAACTAAATAAGGTGATATTTATGAAGGGATTGCACCGTCGAATGGAAGTTCCATTTTGATTTTTTATTAAAAGGTTTCTTATCCTAGGTAAAATGATATAATTATCTTTTAATATGGTTCTCATTATTATCTAGTGATTCTGTCCGAATGAAGGAAGTTGGAAAGTCGAGGATGAGATGACCACTCACTGAAAGAAGACTTTGATCCTATAAAACAAAACCAAATTAGGGAAGAGGTCTCTGACGTTGTCCCTCCAACGCTCAAGTCAAAATTAGGAAACGAGAGTAATCAAGAAAATGATAAATCTTGTCTTTCCTCATACCTGGCGTATTCTTTTATACCTTTCTTTGTAATCGTTCGTATGTCCTTATTTAATAATATTAATTGTTAAAGGAAGGCTTAGCTTCTTTGTCTTGACTTCCGTACATTAATGATAGGTTGAGTGTCCTTTGTCTTGACTTCCGTGTATTAATAATAGACGGAGCGTTCTCTTTTATTTTCTCTCCTCTTGTGTAATGTCATTCCTGGCGCCGGATGGGTGATCCGAGCGGCCTGCTTTCCTACCGATCGGAACAATCGACTACAGGCTTGTTCATTCATCCGACCAACCTATAATGTCCGCTCGTTTGACCAACCGGGTGATCTACTCGTCTGACCGATCGGGTGATCCTCTCGACCTTCTCATTTGCCGATCGGGATAAACATACAACCACCTTTAGCTGAGTTTCTTTTTGTAAGTTTTGGCGTTGACCACTTTGATTTTGACTGATACCGTGTCAACTGACCCGTGGCAGGTGGGCTTTCCCTTATCGTCGTATCGCAAGTCTCCCCCTCAAGTCTAGTCGAAGGAGGCTACATGTTCGACTGACTGGACAACTGGTTTCCCTGGTGATTTCTTCGTCTGATCGGAGTGTTTGATCCCTAGTATATGATCGGCGCATCAACCAATGTCGCTCAATCGTTGTCTAACCATGGCAAATGGACAATCGGTCCGGTAACTGTATGCAGAGCGGAGCGAAGAGCGACCATACTTTGAGAATTTTCCATATGTGCTTCTTTGAGAGAGCGCGGTCGTCGCCAACGTCATCCATATTTCTCGAAGCTCTTGCAAATCCTTGATAATTATGGCTGAGCACGCGATCATCCCTTTTAATTAAGCTCATTAAATGTTGTCTGATAATCGCATGCCACATGTCCCTCTCTCTGCTGTCGCACACCTGACAAGGCAAGCGAATATCCTTTGCTGATGTGACTAACGCCTTTTTGAATTCCACGGTCAGATCTTCTTCTAGGTTTTCAAAACCTTGGATCGGACGACTGAGAGCGACCAGCCATGTGGTTTATAAGCCTCGCGTGTGCCATCGTCTTCTCCACTTTGTGCCTTTGTCTTCGAGCTTCGTTGTTATGGCCTTTCACTCGTTCGCTGGTGATCTGCCTGTACTCCGGTAATCTCCCATTTCTGTGATCGATTCTGTATAATCTTCCTTGTAAGTTTTTCAATCGATTCGGTCTAGTGTTCTTTTATTGGCCATCTTCAATCTTGTTCTTTCGTTCTCTCGATGGCAAGCTCATCTCAGCCTCTCGTCGTCGTCCCTGGACTCTGATACACCACCCTTGAGTCTAGGTTCGACGTAGGTGATGCAGAGAGTTTGAGGGCTGCATACGAAATTCCATCTAACTATCAAATTGGTCTTCCTTCCGCATTTGACTGTCCGGACGAACCGCCGCCCGATTTTGTAACTTTTTTCATGGACTAATTTACCGTCGGTCTGCGATTCCCGATCCACCCTTTCTTCTCAGCCGTTTGCAAATATTTTTGTATCTCCTTACATCAACTAGTGCTGAACTCCTTTCAGTTGCTGTGCGGGGTCATTGTTCTATTCCGCCTGCACGACATTCCCCTTACTCCTCGGCTCTTCCATTATTTCTATTATCCGAAGTTGTCTAAGCCGAGGACTTTTCTTTTCCAAGCCCGAGTGGGCCTTATTTTCTTTGATAAGATGTTGTCCTCCAATAAACATTGGAAGGACTGCTATTTTTTTGTTCGTTTTCCCGAGCGGTCGGACTTCTCGACTAGATGGCAATTAGAAACGCCAAATCCTCCAGAGCTCAAGAAATACAAGAGCCGATCAGACTACCTCCACGCAGCTTCACAATTGGCTGGGCAAAAATATCAAATTCACAAATTATTGCATGAGGGAGTCCTCTACATGTCCGGCTTGAGCTAGATTCGCACAAAGCTTCCGTCCAGCTTAGGTACGCTCCTTCTTGGCTTAACTTTTGAATCTAATTGATTTTTTCTTCTCTTTTGCAGCTCAAGTCATGTTGCGTGCATGTCTGGCGGGCAAAGCTAAGCTTGCGGATGTTGAGATCAATGCGACGACCGTGGCTGACTTGGAGAGCCGCGTTTTGTGGCAGATCGACTCACAAGAAGACCCGCTCGAAGAGAGCGAGGGAGCGCCAGCACTAGTGAGCGAAGGGATAGTCAGCCGAACGCCCAGTGGTGGAGCGATTGGTGCATCGAATCCTCCCTCCACACGGTTGCCAATGATTCCGATCAAGGGGGTGTCGGACTCGGCCTCTTCTGGGGAGTCACTGATAAGCCGCAAGAGGCGTTGGACGGAGGCGACATCGCGATCTACTTCCTCCGTGGTGCACACCCCCATCGGAACTAGTCCATGCATTCCTTCTGTCGAGCGGGTTGAAACCTCGACACCAGCTCCCATCATGGCAACTATTCCCCCTACATTGTCTGATCGGACACCATCCTTATCCGGTCTACCTCAGGGAACCATTTGCACACCGTCAGTTGCCTTTATGCTGCCACCATCGAAGATTCAAAAGTCTGGCATCCGGCCAGCGTCATCGTCTCAGCCGTCCAACAGAGCCACCTTGGCTCAATCAGCCCCGAGCGGCCAGCACCACATAATAGCGGTTATCCATCTTCCGACTGAGGAATGGCGTGAGTCGAACGACGCTGAATCCCGAGCACCAGATAATCATTCAAAGGGAAACTTGAATGGATTAGAAAAGTTATTCTCGCCTCAGACTTCGAGTCATGTTTTATAGGTGTACTGAAGTATGATCCACTTCTTTCCAAAGGTTTCAGAAAGAAGTATTATAGTGGTTTGTCCATCGGTACGGTCAAGGACCGCGGGCCTTCGAGTAGGAGTCAAGCTAGGCTCCGAACGAAGTAAACGCTTTTGTCTCTCTTGTTATTTTCCGCTGCTTAATTCTGATCTTAAAAGATAAAAAGAGTTTTAAAACAAGCGATATTCATCCCCCTCCCCTCCTCTATCTCTCTCTATCGATCTATCACTAAGTACTAAACAAATAAGATAAATCATGACTATTTCAATGATATCAACTATTCAA
This sequence comes from Zingiber officinale, assembly GCF_018446385.1. Taxonomy (NCBI): domain Eukaryota; kingdom Viridiplantae; phylum Streptophyta; class Magnoliopsida; order Zingiberales; family Zingiberaceae; genus Zingiber; species Zingiber officinale. Next base: position 96,305,102 of record NC_055988.1, on the reverse strand, counting down.
GTTCAAGTAAAGTGAAAGTAAAATCCTTAAGGTTAAGCCAAAACTCAAATTTGCCCCCGTACAATACTTAGCTCATATCATGCAACTTAAGATAGAGAAAAGAGGTGCACTAGACATACTAGCATTATACCAATAACATCATGAATTAAGATATAAATGTGCTGACAATTTTACTCTTAAACAAGTCAGCAGTAGAAAGGAATGATGTTCTCAGCATACCAAAAGGTTTCAAAGGACAGTCAAGTGACAGTCAAAAAACAAATACAACAAGTAAAGCAAAGAAAAATACAAGACTGAAAATGTAAAAGAAAATATAAAATGCAGAAATTTAAACAAAAAATGCAGAAATTTTCAAGTTGCAAACACCCTCCCCCCTTCCGACTTAAACTTTTCATCGTCTCGATGAAATCAATATGATGGTAGAGGATGAGGGAGCTCTGGGAATTCGAGAAGGGGAAAGGGGAACAAATCAATGAACCATCGGACTTCATCCCTAAGAAATTTATGATATTCAAACAATTTGTCTAAGTCATCTTGCAAATATCTCATAAAGCCTCGAAAATCTTAACAAAACTCCATTTGAGCCCTATAAGAGTTCATGAATTCAGAAATTTTGATACATAACTCTTTTTCACTTTTGAAACACTCCTGTAGTTTCTTGAATTGTTCATCCCTCATGCAATCTCCATTCATAAGTAATTTATTAGATAAATCCAAATCATTATGAATGTTATTTAAAACAAAATGAAGTTCATGGAAGTTGCATTTTAGAATGTCTCTATTTACTGGAGTGGCATTCCTCAAAGTTTTATTTAATAGGACTCTAGAGTGTTGATTTGCTAAGATCAAATGCCAATTTTCCTTAATTCGAATGGTAGTTAAATCAGGATTTGGCAATCATAAAGGGAAATTATTTTTAACAAGAAGGCTATATCCATGTTCCTCACGTCTTAACATTCGTATTGCTAAACATGAATTCACATCTAATATACAAGTTTCTTCAACCATCTCTAATCCATCTAGATCACACCCTAGCACTAGTGTCATATGAGTTAATAACCCACCTAAGATAATAGGTGTGGTAGATTCAGCCTTTCCTAGTTTCACTAAATGCTTAAGGAAGAAATAACCAGAACTTATTCAAACATTTTCAACCAATGCCCATAGACAATATAAATCAGTAAGTCTTATTGTTCCTTCCTTATCCTCCCGTTCGAATATAGTATTTCTCATAACCAAATGAATGTATCCAAAGACGAGATTAATGATACTAGAGGATTTGGATGTGTGAGGGTTAAAATAAGATTCCCCATAAATTAATTGCCAAAAGTGTGAATTTTCAAATTCAGGTAGAATCATACATGCACCATCCTTAGGCAAATCATAACAAGTAACGAAATCACTTAATGTCCATTCATAATCCTCATTCAATATTCGGAATTTGAGTTTTCCTCCACCTTGTACATTGTCAACCATGATAGAACTTAAAATTTCTAAAACAATTCTAGGATACGTTGGGTATTTCATGTTCATAAATTTTTCCCAACCTATTCTTTCAAAAAGTCAATCAATACCACCTCTAAAACCTAAAGCATCTAAGGTTGCATAATCCATATATTAGTGATTAAGATGGAACATTTACATAAGGAAAAGTAACGATGTTTTTGTTCATTACTAGAAAAAATGGTGTCAAAATTGTTAGAGATACCTTTGAAACATGAATTCCTTCCTTTTGAAGCAAACATCTTCTCTTTTCCTCTTCTTGTTGATGTAGTTTCCTTGATTAGCCTTGACATTGTAGGAGTGATAGAGGTTGGACTTTAAGAGAAATGGGTGAGGAGATTGAGAGGGAGTGATTTAGGGCCTTTGGAGAAGACAAAGAGATGGGAAAATGAGAGAAATAAGGGGCATGCGGTGGACACGACCGTGTGGCTCTCACCCCAGTGCCCTAACCTTTAAAACGTAGGATTGGGGTGTGCAAAATTATTTCTTCCTTCACATGGTTGTGTTCAGGACAAAGCATGTTCTACCCCTTTTTTTTTGGCCATGTCAATTGACGCGACCAAAAACTTCTCTTCCTCGTGTGAGCTTACACGGGCAGTGTGAGTCACACGGTCGAGACCTTTCTCTTCTCTGCTGGTCCCGCACGCCCGTGTGGCACACACGACCTTCTTCATCTCCATCTCTGGAATTTTCAGATGGTCGTGCGAAATCGCACGGCCTTAACCTTCTCTTCCTCGGGTGAACTCACACGGGCAGTGTGAGTCACACGGCCTTGTGCTCCTCCACCCCTGTAAATGTCACACGGTCATGTATAGTACACGACCGAGTTCTATTAAAATCAAAAAAATGCTGCACTTCCTCCCTGACTTCTCCAATGCCTCCATGCCCATGAAATAATAATGGCCAGCTCATGGAAGCTACATTCAACTTGAAAACAAAAACATCAACAGATTAGAAACATTAACTACTGAAAAAAAACTCAAATTGAATCTAATAAAAGAACCCTTGGGTTGCCTCCCAAGAAGTGTTTGTTTAAGGTCATTAGCTCAACCAGTGGGAGATCATTCAGGAGGACGAGGTTCAAAAAAAGACAATTTTTGTTTTTCTTCTAACTGCATACCATGTACATATCCTTTTAAACCTTGATCATTCACTTTAATAATCCTGAGCTCTTCATTCCAAATGTCCACTGCTTCGGAAGGATAAACCTTTTTAACTTTGAACGGACTTGTCCATCGTGATTTTAGCTTTCCTGGAAAAAGTTTTAACCTCGAATTAAATAATAAGACTAGGTCTCCTTCTTTGAAATTTCTGTGTAGTATATGTTGATCATGTCATTTCTTTGTCCTTTCCTTATAAAATCCGACATATTCATAAGCATCCATCCTTAATTCATCTAGCTCATTCAATTGGAACTTTCTTTTTTCTCCTGCTACCCTGAGACCCATATTAAGTTTTGTAATTGCCTAGTAAGCTTTATATTCCAATTCAACCAGAAGATGACATAACTTTTCATAGACTAGCCGGAATGGGGTCATACCAATGGGAGTTTTGTAAGCAATTCTATATACCCATAAAGTATCATCTAACTTTAATGACCAATCTTTGCGTCAAGTAGAGATTGTTTTCTCTAATATGACTTTAATTTCACGATTAGAGATCTCAACTCGCCCATTGGTTTGTGGATGGCATGGTGTTGTCATTTTGTGACTTACTCCATATTTTCTAAGTAAGTTTTCAAACTGTTTTTCTATAAAATGTGACCCTCCATCACTAATGACTTCTTTAGGTATGCCAAATCGTGGAAAGATTATTTTCTTAAATAATTTGATGATTATTTTTGCATCACTTGTAGGAGAGGCTATAGCCTCCACCCATTTTGATACATAGTCCACTGCCACCAGAATAAAGTTATTTCCACATGAGGAAGTAAATGGTCCCATAAAATATATTCCCCATACATCAAACAATTCTACTTCAAGAATGTAGTTTAGTGGCATTTCGTTTCTCTTGGTAATATTTCTAGTCCTTTGACATTGATCGCAAGATTGCACAAATTCTCGTGTATCTTTGAATAAATTTGGCCAATAAAATCCCTCTTGTAAGATCTTTGTAGTTGTTTTTAAACATCCTAAATGCCCACCGTATGATGAAGAATGACAATGGAATAAAATGTCCTTAACTTCTTCCTTGGGTACACATCTTCGATAGATTACATCACTGCATTTCTTGTAAAGAAGTGGTTCATACCAAATATAGTTCTTGACGTCTAAAAAAAATTCCCTTTGTTGTCTAGAGAAATTTGGGGGTAGAACTCCACTTGCCAGGTAATTGACAAAATCTGCATACCAAGGTGTCTTTACACATGCTAGTGCCAAAAGGTGTTCATCTGGAAAAATATCATCAATAGGTACGTCATATTCTGCATCTTTTTTTTTTTCATTTTGTCATACACAAGATAAATGATCAACCACTACATTTTCTATCATTTTCTTGTCCCTGATCTCTAAGTTAAATTCCTGAAGAAGTAAGATCCACCTGATAAGACGTGGTTTTGCATCTTTCTTGCCCAATAAATACCGAATGACAGCATGATCAGTATATACTATCACTTTTGAGTCCACTAAATAAGATCTGAACTTATCAAATGCAAAGACTACTTCTAGGAATTCTTTTTCGGTAGTGAAATAGTTTACTTGGGTTGCATCTAATGTCTTGCTTGCATAGTGGATTGCATGTAAAATCTTGTTCTTCCTTTGCCCTAAAAATGCTCCCACTACAAAGTCACTGGCGTCACACATAACTTCAAATGGAAGCTCCCAATCCGGGGCTTGAATTATTGGAGCTAAGAGCTCTTTTAATCTTTTTGAAAACCTCCATGCAATCATCATCAAAACAGAATTCAACATCTTTATTCAGCAAATTAGTTAAAGGCTTAGAGATTTTTGAAAAATCCTTGATAAAACGCCTGTAGAACCCAGCATGCCCTAAGAAGCTCCTTATTCCTTTTACATTAATTGGCGGGGGGCAACTTCTCTATTAGTTCTACTTTGGCCGGATCCACTTCAATCGCATGCTCTAATATCTTATGTCCCAAGATAATCCCTTCTTTAATCATGAAGTGATATTTTTCCCAATTTAATACTAAGTTTACATCTTCGCACCGTTGAAGAACTATAGAAAGGTTTAGTAAACAAGTGTTGAAGTTATTTCCATAAACTGAGAAATCATCCATGAATACCTCCATGATTTTCTCTATTAGATCTGAAAAAATTACCATCATGTATCTTTGAAAAGTAGCTGGGACATTACAAAGTTCAAATGACATACGACGATAAGCAAAAGTTCCATAGGGACATGTGAAAGTGGTATTCTCTTGATCTTGAGGATGAATTGGAATTTGGAAGAATCCTGAATAACCATCCAAATAACAAAAATATGAGTATTTCGCCAATCTTTCAAACATCTCATCAATAAATGGTAAAGGAAAATGATCCTTCCTAGTTTATTTATTCAACTTCCTGTAATCAATACACATCCGCCACCCTATGACTGTTCATGTTGGAACCAACTTATTGTTCTCATTTTTTATTACAGTCATTCCTCTTTTTTTGAACCTCATGCACTGGACTCACCCATTTACTATCTAAAATAAAATAAATGATCCCAGGATCGAGAAGTTTAAGTACTTCTTTCTTTACTACTTTCAAGTTTGGGTTTAATTTTCTTTGATGTTCAATTGAATTTTTGTGTCATTTTTCAAGAAAGATTCTATGCATACAAAGAGAAGGGCTAATTCCCTTAATATCATCAATAGTGTACTCAATCGCTTTTCTATGCAACCTTAACTCATTAATCAATCTTTGTGTTTCCAGCTCAGTCAAGTTTGCATTGATTATCACTAGAAAAGTGGAATTCGGTCCAAGGAATGCATATTTAAGGTTAGGCGGCAATGGTTTTAACTCAAGATGAGGTGGCATAATTTCTGGCAAAGTTGGGTCCTACTCCAACAACTTTATTCCTTCTTTTAGATATCCTTTCCCTAAGTTCTCCTCAGTTTCTGATATCACCTCTTCATCTTCTTCATAATCAAGGTTATCTTCTACATAAGAAACATTTGGGAACTCCTCCCTTTCAATAGGTTTAGTTGAAGATATTCCTCCTCCAAACATTTTTGATAGAGACTCACAACACCCAAGAGATAAATCTTGAAGATCTCTTTGATTCACAGTGATGCCTTCTTCAACCTCCTCCTCGATTTTACCATTTGCAAGTTCTTGTTTATTTTCCTCATCGCTTTCCTTTTCTTTTTCTTCGAATGCACTGTATGTGAGAGTCATTAGATTTTGCCCCGACCAATCATTAAGATTTGATGTTATCCTGTAGATCATTTCATATGCTTCATCCAAACTTTTCTTCATAAAAGATCCTCCAGATGCCACATCTAACTAACTCTTATTTGGAAAGAAAGTCCAATATAGAATAAATGTATAATCAACCATTTCTCGATACTATGATGCGGACAAGAATTCAGAAGAGATGAATATCTTTACCAAGCTTGATGTAATTCATCTCCGACATGTTGCTTAAAATTCAAAATATGATTTCTCAAATATATGGTCTTTTGTGGAGAAAAATATTTGTTCAGGAATCTCTGCTCTAACTCAGCCCAAGTTCTGATACTTCTAGGTTGTAAGATATTAAATCACTTCTTTGTAGCATCCTTAAGACTAAAAGGGAAAATCAATAGATGAATAGCATTAGATGGAACCCCTTCATATCTCAGTGTATTACAATATCTGTGAAATTCCATGAGGTGTGAATAAGGATTCTCTAACTCCAACCCCCCAAACTGATCCTATTGAATTTTTGAGATAAAAGATTGTCTAAGCATAAAATTTCTTGCTTGAATCTCTGGCTAAACAATGGGCCCTAAATCTTGGACAGACTTTGGAGTCCCATAATCTTTTAGTGATCTAAATACCATATTTGAGAATTCTTATTCTTCTTGATTTCTTTGCAAAATCTTCCTTCTTTGAAAAGTTCTATCAATCTCTGAATCAAGAGGTAATAGATTTCCTGCAAAGTTAGATCTACGCATAAAAGAACAAGATCTCAAGTTTTTTTTTAGAATTTCATTTTACTTGAAAAACAAACTAGATCAAAATGCTGAAAATATAAAATGCAAAATTTGAATTGCAACAAGTTAAATTGCAAGAAAGAGTAAACAGAAATAAAAGGTAGGATTGTGAAAACAAAATTTCTAAGACTAGTTACAACTATGTAATAGAAAAGAAAAGAAAAGTCTAGTCTAACTCAAATGATTATCTCTAATGTTATAGACGCAGCCCCCGGTAATGACGTCAAAAACTTGTTAACTCAACCGCAAGTGCACAGTTTCGTCGTAAGTAATAAAAAGATATCGAATTCACATGGACTGGTTATAAGCACTAGAGATGTCTCACAACGAATTAGTTAAATAATCGACAAAGGAAATAAACGTACTGAGTAGCAACTAGAATAGAAATAGAAAAGCAAATATAAGAACTTGGTTTTGTGAGAGTTCTAGGAATTCGATTTCATTGTGATATTTATCAATGTAAGGTGATCTATCAATTCTTATCCTCAATTGTCATGAATTTACAGGAAGTTGTTGGTTTCCTCCTGCAGAAGTCAACCGGCAAGGAACTTTTATCTATACCTCTAGTAATTTGATAGTTATGGTTTCCATGAAGTCCGTTAGTAGGGTAGCCTATCACCAACGCCCCTCAGTCATACAACATAGAAGCACATCACCATTCAATCCATATAAAGGCATAAGGAATAAATGCACTCAACCAATCCACCTCCTTGTAAGACTAGCTTCACCGTTCAAGGTGATTCCCTAGATGTTCGTTAGCGGGGTAGCTTGTCACTAGCGCTCCTCGGTCAAACGATCTAGGGAATCCCTCTACGAGATCCACAAGTGGCACAAACATCCAATCCAGCGTGAAAATCATATCCAAACACAATCAATCCACACAAGATCAAATAGATACAAAACATAACAACATTATTGATATAGGAAATTGGCACATCCATGAGATTCTTACATCAAATCATACCACAAATACTCCCTTAGTCCTAGAATAATGAATCTACTCCATAATGTAAAGATAGAGATCCGAAGATGAAGAGATCACAAACATTTCAACCCAAATTGAGAGAAGGGAATAGAAATGCTTATCTAGCGATGATAAGTGATCTTCAGAATCAATCACTCGCTTCTGGAGTTGAATCTGAGATGAAAATGACTTAGGAACGCTGGATCACAACTGGAGATTGACGGCAAACTTAATCTCCCCAAAAGGGAGAGCCTTTTGTTAGAGCAATCTAGGTGCCCTAAGTTTTGATGTTTGGGCAAAGGTTTAAGTTAGGTTTATTGTTGTATTTGATATGTATTGTGAGTGTGCAGGATACAGGTACAACAAGGAAAGTCCAAGGGTGAGTCTTGGCGATGTAAGTCCAAGCATGTAGTCTTGGCAACGTAAGTCCAAGTGTGATCTTGGCAAAGGAGGAAAGTCCAAGGATGAGTCTTGGCGGTGTAAGTCCAAGCATATAGTCTTGGCAATGTAAGTCCAAGTGTGACTTGGCAATGGATGAAGTCCCGGAGGCGCGATCTCTTGGCAAAGGAAGACCCGACAACAATGACAAGGCCGATGGAAGCTCCAGAAGGCAAGACGTGAAGGATGGGGAGGCATCTGAGGGACGCAAGGCTGATGGAGGAGGCTAGAAGGCTAGGTCTAGGTTGGTCGGGCGAGAACGAGTGTTGAGTGAATGTACTCGAGGTAAAATCCTAGAATTAGGGTTTACTGTAGCGTACTGTAGCGTTAATGTAGCAGTACTGTAGCAGTCGACTGGTGACTGTAGCAGTCGACTGGTGCACTGTAGATAGCCGTTGAGAGAGCCGTTGGGCTGACACCAGTCGACTGGTGCAAGGACCAGTCGACTGGTAACGGGCAAATCAGCTTACTGATTTGTTCCAAGCTCTATAAGAAGGAGCTTGGGATGGCCGGCCAAGGTGACGAAATTAGACTTGGTTAAAGCCTAATTAGTAGTCACTAAAGTGCTCAAGGATCTCTTGTGTCCAAGTGTTCTTGGTTGAAGTTGTGGTGAGGTTTCTCCACCCACAAGGAGCGGTTTGAGCTAGCCGGAGTTTCCGGGGACTAATCCACCGACGGATTGAGGGATCGTCCACCTTACGGACAGCCGTGGAGTAGGAGCATCATCTCCGAACCACGTTACATCGACGTGCATTGGTTTGCTTGTTCTTTTCTTTATCTTTAGCTTTCGTATTCGTAATTTGTATTGTATTATTCCGCTTGCGCACTAACAAATACGTAGGAAGCCATCGATTTGGGTGAGACGCTATTCACCTCCCCCTCTAGCGGCCAAGGTCCCAACAAGTGGTATCAGAGCGAGGTCGCTCTTCTACGGACTAACCGCCAAGAGAGCAAGAAGCTAGAGGAAGAAGAAGATGGAGTCCGAAGGACCGCTCGGATGGGATATCCGAATTCCACCTCCGTACGACAAAGAAGACTTCAATTATTGGAGGAAGCGATTGGAGACATGGTTCCAAATGGATTGGAACCAATGGGTTGTCTTGAGTGACCCATTTGAAGCTCCTACGGACAAGAAGGGTAAACGCCTCCGACCTCGGCATTGGATCGAAGAGCAACGAGAGCAATCGGAGGCGGACAAGGAGGTAAGAAGAATTTTGCATAATTTACTACCTTCTAATATTTTGTTGAGTGTAGGTGAAACCACGAATGCAAGTGATCTTTGGAAAAAGATCATTGCCTATCATGAAGACCCTATAAAAATCCAAGGAGTGGAAGAGCTCAAGGAGAATGGCTCATTGGTCCAAGAAGAGAAGGACCAATCCGATGTTGACAAGAGGTCAACATTCGAGGAGGAAAAGGAAGAGAAAGAGAAGGAAGAGGTGGAAGAGGAGAGATCTTCCACATCCTCAAGAGATGAAGAAGTGGAAGAGTCCACATCTTCAAGTGAAGAGGAAGAAGAGCAATCCAAGGAAGAGGAGATCTTGGAAGCTCAACCCTCCACCTCAACTACCAAGAAGAGCACAAAGGACCACATCAAATGCTTTGAGTGTGGTAAGATGGGGCACTACAAGAGTAGGTGTCCTTCACTCAAGAAGGTAAAGGAGGTAAACCTTAAACTCACTAAAGTTAATTTAGAAACTAATGTGAGTTGTAGGAAGAAGAAGAAGGAGGAGAAGAAGCACATTAGGTGCTTTACATGTGGTGAGTGGGGTCACTACCACACAAAGTGCCCAAGGAGAGGAGAGCTCAAGAAATTGGTGCACTTGAAGAAGTGGGAAAAGAAGAGAGCTTCAAGGATAAGGGAAGTAAACCCTAACTTGAATGCTAGTTCAAATTTAAATCGTTATAATGCTATTTATCATGAAAATAGAATGCATGATAAATCTAAGGATAAATATATCCCTCCTCATGCTAGATTTATCACACCTAAGGCTAGGAAGGTAAATAACAATTTAGGCAATAACTCTAAGGATTATAGATATATGCCTAGATATATAAATGCTCATAGGGGTCAAGAAAAATCCAAGTCTATGGATTCAATGACGGAAAACCAAGTCTTGAGGTCAAGACTTGATAATTTAGAAAGAACCCTAGCAAGAATGGAAAATATTCTTAGGGGTCAAAATGAGCATAACCTAGGAAAAGCTAGACAAGAGCCATCCAATGGCTATATAGGTTTGGGATACAAACCTAAAGCCAAGAAGGATGTGACTTCCTTTCATAGGGTTCCATATAGTTATGGGACCAACCCTAGGTTTAGTGGTCAAGCTAAAAGTACAAGGGAAGTTGTCCCTAAGAGTACTTTTGCAAAGACCAATGTGACTAAGACTTCTAAGAAGTCTAATAATGTCACAAAGAAGGTCACAAGGGAGGTCATCCCTAGAGTTGACTTAGTAAAGGTGACTAAGGCTCCAAAAAGGCCAAACAAAGTCACAAATAAGGTTACAAGGGGAGTTAGCCCTAGAAGTGACCTAGTGGAAGTGACCAAGGTTTCTAAGAAGCCTAGAAAGGTCCTTAGGAAGATATCTATGGAAGTCATCCCTAGTGAGTACCTAGAGCATCCAAGGAGCACCAATAGGTTTTGGGTTCCTAGGAGCATATTCTCTACACCCTAGATAGGTTAGAGAGTGTCAACTCCAATTGGAAAGGTAGTTAACCCAACCTTTGTAAAGTTGACACTTGAGAGCATTTTCAAGGTTATTGTTAACCTTTGAAAATGAAAAGGATTGTAGGGTTACTCTTTGAAAGAGTAATATATGTGTCAAAATTTGAGGAGTTAAATATAATTTAAATTGACACACTAGAGAGAAGCAAAAGTAATGCCAAATTTGGAATTCGACATTTTCTTATGGAATTAAGGGAAATGCAAACCTTAATCCAAATTGTCACTCTTGGAAAGAGTAACATGTGCCAAATCTTAAGGAATTATGTTTGAATTAAATTGGCACAATGTGGAAAAACATAAGAAATACCAAATTGGGGGTTTGGTATCTTCTTAGGGTAATTAAAGGAAAATCTAGGTCCTAATGTAAGATGTTTACTCTTTGGAAGAGTAAAATGTGTCAAACTTTGAGGTTTTGAACTTAATTTAAATTGACACATTTAGAAAAGGATAAGAAATGTCAAGTTGGAGTTTTGACATTTTCTTAGAAGGTTAAAGGCAAATCTAAGTTTTAATTTGATTTCATTTACTCTTGGAAAGAGTAAAATGTGTCATACTTTGAGGAATTTGTTTAACTTAAAATGGCACAAATTTAAAAAGAAATTAAAGAAATGTCAAGTTGGGGTTGGACATTTTCTTGATAAAATTAGGCAATCTAGGGTTAAATTTTGAGTTAGTTAGGGTCAAGAATACTTAGATAGGTAATCTAGGTAAATTTTACTTATGCTAACTTGCCATGATTGTTTGCCCATCATATGTCATGACATCATATTTGGCATTCACATTTTATTATGAAAAATATAAAAATACCATGTCATGTCATACATACATCATGTAGCTATAACATGCTTTGCTTTTGAAAATTGCTTATTTTGATGTATGTCATTAATCATCATGCAGTATGTCAATTTCCTTGTGATTAAGGACAAAAGACATTTATTATGTATGGAAGTGTTCCAACAAGAGGGATCATATCAAGTGACATCCTAGATGGATGATCATGATTTTTACAATGCCTAGATAGAGATGCATTATCCCTTAGTTTAGGGCAAGACCAAATATACATCTCACAAAGAACTATAAGGTGACTTGGATATGTTTTAATACACGTTAGATACAAGTGAGATGTTAAGATGGTGAACAAAACTCAAGATGTTGATCTAGTGCATCTTGTTGAGTTTTAGGTTCATCAAAACACATAGTTATGTGTCTTCCAATCATTGGGAAAGCTAATGTACAAGTCATGTGCATTGAGCCCAAAGAACGTGGTTGGATATTGGTTTTGAAAATGATTTCAAAATACTTTTGAAAAACCTTTGTGAAGACTATCTTTTGATAGTAATCATCATTGAAAAGTTAGACACACATTAGGAGAAAACATTGAAGTTTTCAAGAGTTTTTAAATTTGTGTCAATCTTTGAAAATAGAAAGTATTTTCATAGAAAACTATTTTTCCCTGATAAAGTATACCCTAAATAATGTCTACATGAGTTTTCATGATGAAAACAAGTATGAATTGGTTAAGAAAAACTAGAGTGAAGTTTCGGTTGAAGTTTAGTTTCATTATTGAACTTTGAACCTCAAAACTTCGAGTTTTGGTTTTCCTAATTATTTAAGAACCCCAAGTCATTGTTGGTGCAATGATAGAAGTTTGACCATATTTTTAGAGGGAGTTACTATTTGAAAACATAAAAATCTTTTCCAAGACCAAAAGGAGGTCAAGTGTTAAGGTAGCACATGACATTGGTAGGAGAGGTGTTACCAAGGACAAGGGAGAGTCATCCAAGGTCAATAAGAAGGAATATGCTAGGGTAGCATATAATTATAGCAAGGATGAGGTGTCCAAGATTAAGGACAAGAAGAAATTAATCAAAGACAAGGTGTCTAAGGTTAAGAATGTGAGTTTAGTAGTCCAAGTGTCACCCGAGGTGCATCGAAGTGGCCTAGCCATAGTGGATGAGTCACCAAGGGAGGTGACTAAGGTTAAGATTCCTAAGGATTGGAAGAGCTTTTGGGACCCATGATATATGGGTTATCAAATGTGCCAAGTGGTTAGGAGACAGACTTAAGTCTCTAACCTAGTGGGTTGGCACAATTAGGATGTGTTTCATGCATGAAAATATGACATTAGGGGTCATATTGCATAAAAATTAGTTTTTGATGTATAGATGTCATATAAACCCATGCTAGGGACGTATTGTGATTTAGTATGGGCAGATACATCAAGAGGAAGCCAAAATTAGGACTTTAGGTCAATGTTCAATTGAACTATTTAGCTAGTTTTGAATTTTATGTCAATCTTTGGATTTGTGATAAATATATTTTTATATATATTTTTCCCAAGTAGACAAGGGTACAATAGACCTCTCCACAAAATTTGGGGATTTTTGGAGGTCTAGGGAATTTCTGGTGCATTTCTGAAGTTGGCCTGAAAAGGTTGATTTTTGCAGAAATAGGGTGCCAGTCGACTGGTAACAGTATTTTTGAGCACAGAATGTCTCAGTAAGCTCATTTTATGATACCAGTCGACTGGTAACAGTAAATTTCGACCACAGAATGCTTCTGTAAGGTTCTGTCGAAGGGGCAGTCGACTGGTACCTAGTTCAGTCGACTGATACCAGCCTAAAAATGTTTTTTTAACGTTGTTCTTGACCGTGTCAACTCGTTTAAATGTATGAGATCCATGGAGGATAAATACATGAGTTTAGGGTCAATTTGGATGACATGTTTTCAACAATTGGGATATTGTTGGAGCTCTTTTTTATGTATGGCAAAGGGGGAGAAGTCTAGGTTTAAGTGGGAAACATATACACCTTTGCAAGAAATCCTAACTCGAGGGAGAGCTTAGGTGAAGGGGGAGCGATTGTTTAGGCAAAGGGGGAGAAGTTTACCTTTGCGGGAAATCCTAGCTCAAGGGGGAGCTTAGGTGAAGGGGGAGCCTAGAGATTTAGGTTCCATTATTTATGCATGAGTTGATTTGCATATTTATTTGCATATGTATTACATTTATGTTTCCCTAACTTAAACAGGTTGCCAAAAAGGGGGAGATTGTTAGAGCAATCTAGGTGCCCTAAGTTTTGATGTTTGGGCAAAGGTTTAAGTTAGGTTTATTTTTGTATTTGATATGCATTGTGAGTGTGCAGGATACAGGTACAACAAGGAAAGTCCAAGGGTGAGTCTTGGCGATGTAAGTCCAAGCATGTAGTCTTGGCAACGTAAGTCCAAGTGTGATCTTGGCAAAGGAGGAAAGTCCAAGGATGAGTCTTGGCGGTGTAAGTCCAAGCATATAGTCTTGGCAATGTAAGTCCAAGTGTGACTTGGCAATGGATGAAGTCCCGGAGGCGCGATCTCTTGGCAAAGGAAGACCCGACAACAATGACAAGGCCGATGGAAGCTCCAGAAGGCAAGACGTGAAGGATGGGGAGGCATCTGAGGGACGCAAGGCTGATGGAGGAGGCTAGAAGGCTAGGTCTAGGTTGGTCGGGCGAGAACGAGTGTTGAGTGAATGTACTCGAGGTAAAATCCTAGAATTAGGGGTTACTGTAGCGTTACTGTAGCGTTACTGTAGCAGTCGACTGGTGACTGTAGCAGTCGACTGATGACTGTAGCAGTCGATTGGTGCACTGTAGATAGTCGTTGAGAGAGCCGTTGGGCTGACACCAGTCGACTGGTGCAAGGACCAGTCGACTGGTAACGGGCAAATCAGCTTACTGATTTGTTCCAAGCTCTATAAGAAGGAGCTTGGGATGGCCGGCCAAGGTGACGAAATTAGACTTGGTTAAAGCCTAATTAGTAGTCACTAAAGTGCTCAAGGATCTCTTGTGTCCAAGTGTTCTTGGTTGAAGTTGTGGTGAGGTTTCTCCACCCACAAGGAGCGGTTTGAGCTAGCCGGAGTTTCCGGGGACTAATCCACCGACAGATTGAGGGATCGTTCACCTTACGGACAGTCGTGGAGTAGGAGCATCATCTCCGAACCACGTTACATCGACGTGCATTGGTTTGCTTGTTCTTTTCTTTATCTTTAGCTTTCGTATTCATAATTTGTATTGTATTATTCCGCTTGCGCACTAACGAATACGTAGGAAGCCATCGATTTGGTGAGACGCTATTCACCCCCCCTCTAGCGGGCGTCAAGGTCCCAACACCTTTTTCCTTTGAAAAGAGGAAGAAACTCTTTATATAGTGCACGACACGGGCACCACATGACCCGTGCCACTGTCGTGTGGCACACACGGTCCCAACTGCTCTACCCTCGGCCAAGGTCACACGGTCATGTACTGTTCTTTCTCTAGTTGGCTCACACGACCGTGTGGCACACACGTCTGTGCCAATCACCTCTGGGCACCTCACATGACCGTGTGGCACACATGGCCTGGGCTTGCCTCTTCTCTGGAATGTTGCACGGGCATGTGGAGAAGTTGCTTGGGTCGTGTAGATCTATACGACCAGGTTCTGGTTGTGCTTGCTGGGATGACACGACCATGCCAATCCACATGGTCGTGTCATTCTCCTCCTCTGGTGAAGCTACACGGTCTGTCTGCTCCACACTGCCAAGGTCATTTTCCTTCCTGCTCCTTTGACACGGTCGTGTAGCTCAGATGGCCAATGTTGTCTTCCTTTGCTTGTTGCCTAGATCAGCAACGAACGTCATTTCTTCTCTAAATTCGACTCCTGAAGACAGAAAATACACAAGAGCAGATCTTCGAGTAAAGAAAAGTATTTATGCTGAAAGTAAGTCAAAGAGTATGGAAGTGTATAGACAAAGTATGCGTAAAATATGTAAATGTGTGTTAAAACATGCTAAACAAGTGTATACAATTTACGCACATCACCTTGTAAGATCCCACCCATGGAGCTTCATGTTTGGTGACCTCGTCGACCGACTTGATTTTCTTCCACACTAGATCACCAACCTGGAAGGACCTCGGGTTCACCCTCTTGTTGTAGTTCTGCCTCATCCATTGTCGGTAAGCCATTAGCCGAACGACCGCTTTATCCCGCGCTTCATCCACCAAGTCGAGCTCCATTAGCCTTCGCTCACCATTTCCTTCGTCATAGAGTCACATCCGGTCGGATTCTATTCCAATCTCTACAGGAACCACTGCTTCTCCTCCGTATACCAGCTGGAATGGTGTTACGCCGGTCGACTCCTTTGGACTCATGCGAAATGCCCACAAGCCACTTGAGAGATCATCGACCCAGCTACCTCTCGTGTGGTCAAGCTGAGTTCGTAAGCCTCTAAGGATCTCTCGGTTTGTGACCTCCGCCTGGCCATTACTCTAGGGGTAGGCGACTAAGGTGAAAGCCTGCTGGATGCAATAGCCCTTGCACCACTCCCTGAGCTTCTAACCCGCGAACTATCTCCCGTTATTCGAGATGAGCCAAAGGGAGATGCCGAACCGACAGAGAATGTTCTGCCATATGAACTTGATGACCATCTGCTCACTTTTCTTTGCCAGGGGCTTAACCTCCACTTATTTTGAAAAGAAGTCCATAGCGACGAGCAGGAACTGTTGGATCGTGATCATTCGATAGAGGGGGGGGTGAATATCGATTAAAAAAATTCATCGAGAGTAGGTGCAGCGGAAAAGTAAAACAATGCTAACACGAAACCTTTTTACTTGGTTCGGAGCCTGTGTCGACTCCTACTCCAAGGCCCGTACTCGTTGAATACTTTCGTTGGGTAATCACTAGCAATTTGAATAATAATTACAAAAGAGTTCAGTACAAGAATTGATAGAAGTAAAATACCGACAACAGAGCAATAATAAAGAAATCGAAGCTTTGTCGGAGTGGCGTCGCAACGTCGTAGGAGCGCAGGAGAGCAGATCGTCAATTCAGAGTTGTTGTTTTGAGCTCCGCCTTTGACCCTCCTTATATAGGAGGCTCGGGCAGTCCCAACCAGTGAGCTCCACGTGTCGACGTTGCATCTTGGATAAAGTTTGTCTCCGGGCGCCCGAACCTCCTTTCTCCAGAAAGTCCTTCTCCTGCAAGACAAGGTTAGTCCGAGGCAAATATATAATGTGTATCCTGCAAAACAAAGTGTTAGCACAGTTTATAAGTTCAACATAAAGAGTATGACTTAGATTCCGTCTTTCCGAGACCGGAATCTAGTCACGATCTCGACTTAGATATCCGAAATGGATCTAAGCCGGATCGACGTCTAATGTTCCCTTTCCGGGAACGTGTCCTCACAGTCACTCCCTTCCAGTGACTTACCTTTACTCACCTGCTAGACGTCCGGTTAGCCCTTCGGCCCGTCTAGACTTCTCGCCATCTATCCGGTCAGTCCGTTGACCTAGCTGGACTTCGTGCTAATCGTCCGGTCAGCCCCTCGACTCGCTTGGACTTCGTGCCAAATGTCTGGTCAGCTCGTCGACCCATTTGGACTTCGTGATAAGCGTCCGGTCAGCCCGTCGACCCGCTTGGATTTTGTGCCAGACATCCGGTCAACCCGTCAACCTATTTGGACTTCGCCTGCACACTCGGTTAGAGTGTTAGATAACGATAAACCTTAACCTAATTTGTCATTCATCAAAACCTGAGTTAGACCGTTAGTGCTAACCGCACCAACAGGAACCTCCGTTGACTGGTTGCCATGGGGAACCACCCCATGATGTCCATGGCCCATTGGTCGAATGAGCAAGATACAGTGGATGACTTCATTTCTTCAGTTGGCCGATGCGAAATATTATGATACTTTTGGCAGGATAGGCATGTGGCTACCGTCTGAGCAGCATCCTCTTGGAGCGTTGGCCAAAAGTATCCGACCAGGATAATCTTTCGAGCTAGCGATCGGCCGCCCGGATGACTTCCGCAGAAGCCTTGGTGTACTTTTTACAAGATGTACGTTACGTCATCTGGTCCAACACACTTGAGCAAAGGCCTAAAGAAGGTTCTTATGTACAGATGATCTCCAACCAATGTGAACCATCCATACCAGTGTACCTGTTAGGGTGGATATGAGCTTCTTCTTTTTCTTCATAGACCAGAGTCAGGGGGGGTTCAACGATGGCATTCACCTCTAGGCGAGGGGTCTTCTGAGCGGCTCGTGCTTCCATTCTGACCATCTCGACGTAACAACGCTGAGCGGCCAACTGATCTCCTTTGACTTCGCCTACTTTACCGTCCACCTGGAATTTAATCTTCTGACAGTAGGTGGACACCACCGCTCGGAACTCATTGAGTACCAGTCGACCCAAAATAACGTTGTAGGCTAAGGGCGCATCTACCACTATGAAATTTGTGGTCCTTGTCTGCTTCAGGGGTTCTTCTCCGAGTGAGATGGCCAATTTGATCTGGCCAATTGACAACACTTCGTTGGCCATGAAGTCGTAGAGCGAAGTCGACATGGGCAGCAGTTAACTCCGGTCAATTTACAATTAATCGAAGGCCTTCCTGTATATGATATTTACCAAGCTCCCTGCATCAATAAAAGTTCAATGGATTGTATAGTTGGAGATTACCGCTCGGATGATTAATGCATCATTGTGGGGGACCTCCACTCCCTCCAAATCCTTAGGGTCGAAGCTAATCTTGGGTCCCTCAGATTTTTCCTTACTGCAACCAACAGTATGTATCTCGAGCCGCCGAGCATGCAACTTCCTTGCTCGGTTAGAATCTCCGCCGGCCGACCCTTTAGCGAGCATTCCTATTTCCCCTCGAGTGGCATTATTCCGGTTCTCTTCTTCCCTTGCGAACAATCTGGTCTGTTCGGAAGAGGCTCAGGCAGGGATTCGATCCCTATGGTGGTGGCGTGACTTGGTCGTACTCTCCTCCTTCCTTCGTTTTACAGATCGCCTTCGATGACACCAGTCTGGAAGTGGCGATCGACATCAGTATCCATGCGGAACCGATCTATTAGTGTTGGTGCGGTTAGCACTAACGGTCAGCCCGTCGACCTAGCGGGTCCAAGCGGGTCGACGGGCTGACCGGACGCTTGGCGAGAAGTCCAGACGGGTCGACGAGCTGACCGGACGATCTATTAACGATCGTTTATACTCGTCTTTTTCGAATCGATATTCACCCCCCCCCCCTCTATCGAATCAAACGGTCCTACAATTAGCTTCCAGGTCGTAACTATCTCTGGTGTTGTGCGTCGTCGACTGGTGGAATGTGTAAAACATTGGTGCCCACCTCTTTCTTCTTAGACGAGCGGTTGCCACCTGCTGTATGGCATGTGGCTTAGTCTCTTGGTGTGAAGGGGCTCCCGATCGAGGCCCTTTTGGTGGTTGATGACTGCTCGATTGATGTCGCTCGGATGCTACTACGGGATCAGCGGTCGTCTCTTTATTCCTTACTGTCTGGTCTTCTTTCACATTAATGTATTTATTGGCCTTCTTTTGGAGATGACCAAAGTCCTTCGGCTGCCGCCGAATGAGCGATCGGAAAAACTCTCCCTCGGTGAGCTCTTGGGTGAAGGCGTTCACCAATACATCTGAGCAGGATGCCGGAATGCCCATCGCCACCTGATTGAAGCGCTGGATGTAGACCCTCAGGGCTTCTTGGGACCCTTGCTTCAGCGATAATAGATTCACGCTAGTCTTCTGGTGACGGCGACTACCAGTAAAGTGGTGTAGAAATGTTGCTCGAAAGTCCTTGAAGCTGTAGATTGAGCTATTCGGCAATTGTTTGAACTACCATTGTGTTGATCCAGACATAGTAGTAAGGAAGACTCGATATTTCACCCCATCCGTGTACTGGTGAAGGGTGACCGCGCTGTCAAACTTGGCCAAATGGTCATCGAGATCGGTTGTTCCATTATACTCTCCGATCGTCAACGGAGTATAATGCTTCGGTAGAGGGTCATTTAGGATCCCTGGTCTCTATCCGCTCGGCCTCTTTCTTCTAGGGGAGCCCATGATAGCGCTCGGTTGAAGGAGATTGGTTCATTACGGGCGCCCCCATAGGAGTCGATCAGTCTCCTATTTGGCTCCCGAGTGGAAAGTTGATCCACTCGATCTTCTCTTTCTATTTCAGTCTGCCAACCTGCTGCAGAGGCAGCGGGCTCATGCATTGGTCGATCGACCAACACCTATTGTTGTTGCTCCAATATTTTCGTCACTCGAGCTTGTATTAGTGCATCGAGTTCCTCTTGCGTCAGTGTCATTGTTGTGAGTTGTCCAGTGTCTTCCATTTTCTTATTCGGATACAGGCAACATTCCCACAAATGACGCCAAATTGATCCTGTCCAAATGAAGGAAGCTGGAAAGCCGGGGATGGGGTGACCACTGATCGGAAGAAGACTTTGATCCTACAAAACAAAACCAAACCAAGGAAGGGGCCCCTGGTGTTGGCCCTCCGACGCTCAAGTCAAAATCAAGAAGAGAGAGTAATTAAGAAAATGATAAATCTTGTCTTTTCTCATACCTAGCGTACCCTTTTATACCTTTCTTTGTGATCGTTCGTATGCCCTTATTTAATGATATTAATTGTTGGAGGAAAGCTTCTTTATCTTGACTTTTGTGCATTAATGAGAGGTGGAGTGTCCTTCTTTGTCTTGACTTTCGTGTATTAATGATAGACGTAGTGTTCACTTTTGTTTTCTCTCCTCTTGTGTAGGGTATTCCTTGCGCCGGATGGGCGGTCCGAGCGGCCAGCTTTCTTGCCGACCGGAACAACTACCTACAAGTTTGTTCATTCGTCCGACCGACTAATAATGTTCGCTTGTCTGACCAACCGGATGATCTGCTCGTCTGACCGGCCAAGTGATCCTCTCGACCTTCTCATTTGCCGATCGGGATAAACAGACATCCACCTTTGGCTGAGTTTCTTTTCGTAAGCCCTGACGTTGACCGCTTTGACTTTGACCGACACCGTATCAACTGACCCGTGACAAATGAGCTCTCCCTTATCGTCGTATCATCTAGCATATGTCTCCTATTTAAATTCTAAATCGAATGGGTGCATTATAGTAGCTACGAAATGGTTACGTAGCTACTACAACTATAATAGTTATAGTTTTTAGCAACTGTGATTTCATAATTGCTACAATTATAATAATTGTAATTTATAGTTGTTGGGTTTCAATCAAAGTCCCACATTAGAAAGATTTGGTAAAGATCATGGGGTTAAAAGGATGCAAGATATCTCCATTGGCATGAGGCCTTTTGGGTAGAGCCCAAGAGCAAAGCTATGAGGGTCTAGGCCCAAAGTGGACAATATCATGTCATTGTGGAGATATGTGGACATCCTTTGGGCGCAACAAATGGTATCAGAGCCATGGTCTAGACCAGATGCCATGTGGAGCGACCTTGAACGAAGTTGAGGGTGGGCCCGGAGTAGGTCAGGGTGACCGAATGTTCGTGGGAGGCCTGGAGCAGGTCAGGGTGATCAGATGCTCGCAGGGAGGCCCGAAGCAGGTCAGGGTGACCAGATACTCGCGGGAGAGGCCTGGAGCAGGTCAGGGTGACCGGGTACTTGCGGTGAGGCGAGTAGGTCAGGGTGGCCAGATGCTCGCAGGTAGGCCCGGAGTAGGTCAAGGTGACCGAGCGCGGATGTTGGCGGGGAGGCCCAGAGCAGGTCAAGGTGACTGAATACTTGTAGGGGGCAAGTAGGTCAGGGTGACCGGATGCTCACGGGGAGGCCCGAAGCAGGTCAGGATGACCGAGTACTTGCGGGGGAGGCCTGGAGCAAGTCAGGGTGACCGGGTACTTACAGTGAGGCGAGTAGGTCAGGGTGGTCGGATGCTCATAGGTAGGCCCGAAGTAGGTCAAGGTGACCGGGCACGGATGCTTGCGGGGAGGCCCAGAGCAGGTCAGGATGACCGGATGCTCGCGGGGAGCCCCGGACCATGAGAGTAATTGTGGTCCTTCGTTTGAGGGGAGGATTGTTGGGTTTCAATCAAAGTCCCACATTGGAAAGATTTGGTAAAGATCATGGGGTTAAAAGGATGCAAGATATCTCTATTGGCATGAGGCCTTTTGGGTAGAGCCCAAGAGCAAAGTCATGAGGGTCTAGGCCTAAAGTGGACAATATCATGTCATTGTGGAGATGTGTGGACATCCTTTGGGCGCAACAATAGTTGTAGCAGTTACAATTTTATAATTACTACAATATGGAAAATAACCTTACTAAAGAGAGTTAAAATTCTTCGGAGTCTCTAAAAAGACTTTAAATGACATTGTTTTAATCTAAAACTAGTCGTTATGGGTTACACCGAATAATAAATATGGATATCTGAATGAATTTTGATTTTATATATTATGTGTCTCATAGTTCAATTTGAGTTAAAAATTATGGTCTCTCAAACCTTACCTAACATTCACGTTGTATCAGCTATGAAATCATAGTTGTTACAATTGTGCGTGATCCTATCTGAAAGCTAGGAAGATGGCGCGCTGGCTGATTTGTTGACTAGTGAGAGACTTCCTCGAATCTTGCACACACTCCGATGATCCAACAAGACGTTAGTGACCAAAAACTAAGAAAGGGGCCCCTAGCAAGGCCCTCCGACGTTTAAGTCAATGCGGCACCAGATGGAGAAACGAAGAACAATAGAGTAAGTGCTCATGCGAGAGTAGGGTTCCAATGATGTTTTTTGCGTAGTGACCGTTGCGTGAGAGTAGTGACCGTACCTTACCAACGGAGAGGACCCCTTTTTTATGCTATCTTTCATAACCTCCGTGATCATGAGGTGACCTAGTATGCAGAGTTTGTTAGGTAATGGAGAGTATAATTATTCGAAGAATATTTTATTTACCCACAGATGTACCTCTTTTATTGTTTATGTCTTATGCCATTGATAAGGCGCTTGGAGTAATATGTTGTTATAAATGACCTACTAATGGAAGATAAGATGGTCCCCAGAGAATGTTCCAGAAGAATATTCTTTGACATGTTGTTATGATGTTGTCTGCCGAGCATAATTCGATCGATCCTTAAGCCAACCAAACTGCTAATACTGCATGTTGAATATATCTCAGTCGGCCTATAAGTCGGCCGCCTTGTTAAGATGATATAAATTGCTCTGCCATGTATTGATATCATATATATATATATATATATATATATATATATATATATATATATATATATATATATATATTCAGAGGTTTATATGTTACATCAAGCATGCTAGCAATCCTTTTAAGAAACCATCTGATAAGTTGTAGTCATTTTAGGAGTGAATATGAAGATGTCTTAAAAGCGTATATGAAGTTGTACAAGGCTAACTGCCTTGAGCCCGATCAGTCTTTAACCTGGCCGGGTGTATATGGAGATGTACAAGGCTAACTACCTTGAATCCGACTGGTCTTTAACTTGGCCGAGCGCATATAGAGATGTACAAGGCTAAATGTCGTGACCTCGGTCGGTCTTTAACCTGGCCAGGCGTATACAAAGCTATACAAGGTTGAATGCCCTGAGCCCAGCCGGTCTTTAACCTGACTGAGCGTATACAAAGCTATACAATGTTGACTGCCTTGAGTCCGGCTGGTCTTTAACGTGGTCGAGTGTATTTGGAAATGTACAAGGCTAAATGCCTTGAGCCTGGCTGGTTTTTAACTTGGTCGGGCGTATACAAAGATATACAAGGCTGACTGCCTTGAGCCCGGTCGGTCTTTAACATGGTCGGGTGTATACGAAGATATTCAAGTCTAATTGCCTTGAGCTTGGTCGGTCCTTAACCTTGTCGGGTGTATATTACAAAGATACAATGTCGACCGCCTTAAGCTCGGCCGGTCTTTAACTTGGCCGAGCTTATTTGGAGATGTATAAGGCTAAATGCCTTGAGCTCGTCCAGTCCTTAACCTGGCTGGGTGTATGCGGAAATGCATAAGGCTGATTGCCTTGGCCTTGATTCCGACCTGTCTTTAATCTGGCTGAGCGTATATGAAGCTGTACAAGGCTAACTGCCTTGAACCTGACCGATCTTTAACCTGGCCAAGTGCATATGAAGTTGTACAAGGCTAACTGCCTTGAGCCTGGGCGGTCTTTAACCTGACCAAGCGTATATGAAATTGTACAAGGCTAACTGCTTTGGGCTCGACCGGTCTTTAACTTAGCCAAGCGTATATGAAGCTGTACAAGGCTAATTGTCTTGAACCCGGTCGGTCTTTAATCTGGCCAAGCACATATGAAGTTGTACAAGGCTAACTGCCTTGAACCCGATCGATCTTTAGCTGAGCGTATATGAAACTGTACAAGGCTAACTGCCTTGAACCTGGATCGTGTACAAAGATATACAAGGTTGACTGCCTTAAGCCCGACCGGTCTTTAACATGGCAGGGCGTATATGAAGATATTCATGGCTAACTGCCTTGAGCCCGACCGGTCTTTAACCTGGCCGAGCATGTACAAAGATATACAAGGTTGACTGCCTTGAGCCCAACTGGTCTTTAACATGGTCGGGCGTATTTGGAGACTCAGGAGGCTTAAGGGCTTTGAGCCCGGTTGACTTTTCATCCAAACGTGCTCCTCTATGAACAAGAACTCGACCGGTCATTGATTGACCGATCACGTTAGTTTTTATTTTTAGAATAAAATACTAAATCCTTATATTCGATCAACTTTATAGTTGGTCGAGAGTGTCCTTCTTTAGGGTTGCTCGTGCATGCCCCAAGAGCTTTGATGCTGGACGATTAATAGGACCAAGTGAAAAATGTCCCTCTATCCTGACTTTAACTACTATGTTCCTTTAACTTTAACTATTACATCATTATTTTTTTGAGTCCGTTTATTATAATCTGTATGAATGCAGAAACTAAGTTGTAGCAGTTAGTAAATTAGCTGTTACAATAATATACCCTCGCCAATGATTTTGAAAAAAATATATATGAGAGATAATAATGAAAATATTATAAGGGAGAGTACTTGTATATATTATAGCGGAGAGTACTTGTATAATGGTACATGAAAGTCAACAAAATTAAAATGAGATACCGTGGTGATGATTTGAAAATGAAGGACGCTTTTTATTTTTTTTTTACCAATTAAATTTTAGATCCTTAATATTCTGACATATTTGTTTACTTGTATATAATAATTTTATTTTGGATTTTTCAAGCCACGTGTTGCAATTTTAAACGATCATATTTCTAAAAATCGATACTATTATAATATATTAATCTATAAAACAGTAAGATATTATATATTGTGGTTTAAGTTATGTAGTAGCTGATTATTCTTTCATATTATGTGATTCTGTTCGAAAATTACGAAGAATGTTAGTTGTGGTTGTGGTTTTTCGGTTGACTATATGTAGACTTCATTTTACTCTATAATATAAGAAATATCAATGTCGTCGAGATAGGGAAGGAGTCTCCGATGTTGATACTCCGACTCTTAAGTCAGTAATAAAAAAAAATGAAAGAAAATAGAGTAATAGTAAGCACAGATGTGAATAGTGAATAATGTGTATATTTGTCGATACATGGACCCCTTTTATATAACGCCTTAGTGGACGACGTGTACGTTTCTCAAGGCGTAGACACATTTTCTAAATTGTCATATGAAAGGGCATACTAGAAAAATTAGGGGTGTCAATTCAGGTGGATCAGGTCGGGTTGGGTCGGGTTGAGCTTTTTTTGTTTAATCCAACCCGAACCCGACCCGAACCCAAGTTCAACCCAAAACACCTCAACCCGAACCCGAACCTGACCAACCCGATCAACCCGAATCCGACCCATATAACCCGAAAATCCTATTCAAAACGACTTTTTTGGACTATTTTCCCTATAATTCTTCACTTTTATCTCAATACTCCATCATTATCATACAAACATGATATTAATATACATAAAAATATCTAAATTTTTAAAATAAAACTTGATTTAACCCAAAAATACCCACAAAACCCAATATTTAAGTCAACCCAGGTCAACTCGGGTCAACCTGAACCCAATCCGACCCAACTCGAAACTTTTTTACTCTCCAACCCTCCAACCCGAACCCGACCCGAACCCGAAAATGTCCAATCCGAACCTGATTTTTTTCGGGTCGACTCGGGTTGGGTCGTCGGGTCGGGTTCATTTTTGACACACCTAAGAAAAGTGACTCTGACATCATACTTTAACAGGACACACAAATCCCTTACAAGACAGTAGAAATTTTCGTCATACGATCTACCTGTTGACCATGCGTCGTTCTCAGCAGTATTATCTCGTAATAAAATTGTATAATTAGCATTTGTATGATGTTTGAAGAACTGAAATTTTGATGTTTGCATGTAATAACAATGTATGATGTTTGCTATTAGTCTTGGGCAGCTAAATAACACATAGAAAAGGACAGACATCTAATTACTAATCGGGATTTACCCCCAGATTTTATGATGGTAACACCATCATATGTGAGCCAACTATCCCTCCTGAGAGGATGAGAACTAGTAATTAGTGTTTGATTGATGTATGTGTTAATGGAGGTTTATTATTAGTGTTTGTAGAGCTGAAACTACACTGATATATCTTGAGATATTGAGTAACCAAGAACACACTAGCCATTGCCAGCCAAACTCCCACGCAAGAACAATGCAACTGATGATATTACCAAAAGGAAAGAACAGTTGCCACAATATTGTCCAGTGGGATTGTGGTAACCAAGTCCTGTTCGCTAGCTACTTGTAAAATTATTGCAAGAATCATAGCTCGAGCCTCCAGGACAGAGAGAAATCCGCTCAAGAGTAGCTCACGAGCAGAGAAGACAAAAAGTAGTATGCTTGCTTCACGGGAAAGCTAAGGGAGGCCGTCTCCCACTCCACCGAAAGGAATGGAAGCTCTTCAGGTTCATCGACGACATACTTTTTCACTGCAAATGGACAGCTTCGGACTGAAGCGCCCAAGGCGTCTCCTTGTGCGCATTCAATCAAGTTGACGCGCACCCATATACCCGTCCAAATCATGTAGCGACTAGGAAAGAAGAAGGTCTGCTCGCGCTTTAACTGGCTCTGTGGGTTTGTTCTTATCTTGGAAGGGTTTGGCGGACGATCATGGGCCATGCTTCTACAGCTTAGCTTTCGAGGCGTATGCACGCGCTTGTCAAATATCTCTTATCGGAAGTCTTGATCAGGAAAATTAATTGATTCTGATGTAGAGTGAGGTTTTAGTGGTAAACTGTAAATTGTAAATTCTTAATGATTCCGTTTGGAAGTTGGGTAGATGGGTGGCCAATGAGGGGAAGGAATATTGACGGAGGAAAGACTTTGTGCCGGGAGTTATGGACCTGGAGTTAGGAGTTGCGGATCTATGTACACCACAAATAGAGTCAACGGGAACGTTAGAGCGATAACCAGGAAAAGAGTCCTTGGTACAGATACTCTGACACTCAAGTTAGAATGGTAATAGAGAGAAATGAAGAAGAAGATAAACAGTAAAATAATAATATGGATATGTGTGTGTGCCTCTCTAGCCAACAGAGAGGATTCATTTTTATACTGTCTCTCATAACCTCAGCAATAATAAGGCGTCAAAGAATGTCAGGTGTCAGAATATATCAGGTAGTGGAAGATGTACGACTGCCTTCTCCTAGGCAGAGGAAAGTTCCGTTACGTATATGTTAGAGCTGGGGAATATTCCATGGTGAGTAGCCGTTATTCTCAAATACGTGGTTACGATTCTTTGACAAAGTTATCTCCTAGAGGGAGTCTGATCGGCTTGGAGTCGACCGGGTTTAAGTTGGGATTCATGTCCCTATGAGGTGGGGAGCTAAGCCTCGTTGAAGTTTGATCAACGTAGACCGATTAAGTTGATGTTGAGAGTCTTGTCCATGAGAAGTGGAGAGTTGAACCATGTAGGTCTTATCAGTTCTAAGGTCGGTCGGATTTATGTTGGAGTTATGCCCATTAGAAATGAGGAACTGAGTCCTGAAGGTCCGATTGACTATAGGGACGACCGGACTTATGTTGGGAGTCATGTCCATGAGAAATGGAGAACTGAGCCTCCGAGTTCCAACCGTCTCTAGGGTCATCAGATTTATGTTGGAAGTCATATGCTCATGAGAAGTGAGGAACTGAACCCCGAAGGTTTGACCGGCTTTAGGGTTGGTTGGGTTTATGTTAGAAGTCATGCCCATCAGAAGTGAGGAACTAAGCTCCGAAGGTCCGACCGGTTATAGGGCCAGTCGGGTTTATGTTGGGAGCCATGTCTATAAGAAGTGGGGAACTGAGTCCTGGAGATCCGACCGACTATAAGATCGATCGGGTTTATGTTGGGAGTCATGCCCATGAGAAGTAGAGAACTAACCCCGGAGGTTAGACTGACTCTAAGGGCAGTCGAGTTTATGTTGAGAGTCATGTCCACGAGAAGTGAGGAACTGAGCCCCAGAGATCCGGTTGGCTCTAGGTCCAGTCAAATTTATATTGGGAGTCATGACCATGCGAAGTAGGGCACTGAACATTGGAGGTCCGACCGATTATAGGGTCAGTTCTATTTATATTGAGAGTCATGTTCATAAAAAAAATGAGAAATTGAGCCCTAAAAATCTTACCGACTCTAAGATCGGTCGTATTTATGTTGAAAATCATGTTAAAAAAAATTGGAGAACTGAGTTCTGAAAGTCTAACTGACTTTAGTGTCAGACAGTGTAATATTATGAGTATGTCAATGAAAAACTAAAGAGTTGAGATCGGGAGATCCAATCGACTACTTAAGCCAATTAAATTTATATCCATAAAAAAATTAGGGAAGCTAAATCCTATTAAAAATAATCTGTTCGATATATATATCTTTTGACTTTAACTATCATATTATCTTAATTTTAACTATTACATCCGACTTTGACTCTGACATGTCTTAACTATTGACCTTATGTTACTTAAACCACACACAACACGCCCCGTATCACTTAACTTTATCTACAAAACTATTTTATGGTAAGTTCTCAAATATTCTCAACTCCTTTTTCAGGAGTGGGCAAGATTGAAGGATAGACGGAAGATTGAAGGATAGACTGGCGCCGCAGCGCTCGCATCCGACGCTCCTGGTTGCCATCTTTATCTTCCACAAGAACAGGCGTGTATCTGTGTTAAACCAGCACGAGAGAGACCGCAATGGCGACCTGCGTACACCCACTGCTGGTCTCGCGAGTAACCTTGGTGGGCAAATCATCGTACACCGGCACCCGCAGCTACATCGCCCTCAAAAACCCTCGTGCCGCCGCCTGCAAACCCCGTCAATTCACCTTCGTGCATTCCTCAGGTTTGCTAATTCGTGTTTTGAGATTGGTTAAAATCCCTCTTTTCCCCTTTTTGTGTTGATACCATCGTCTGATGTCAACTGCGATAACTGCTTTGTCCTTCAGCATATCCAAGTTCCCTTTTTGTAGTTTAAAGATTGAAACATTGATGGTTTTGATTGGCGATTTGCCAGGGATTCTGGTTCAGAAGGAGAGGATGCTACCACTAAATGGCGTGCTAATTAGGTCGAAAATATTATCTCGCGAAGATAGACGTCTAACTGGTTCTGTCAGGGCAGGACTTTCAAATGCTAAGCATGAACCCGGGCCATCAAGAGTAAGTTCACATATAAGTGTGGCCAGATCTCTCTGTGCATATGCGTGTTAATAAATACTAGTTTCGCTACTTTATAGGCAATCTTTTGAAGAAATTCTGATTTTATTTTGCAGCGTTGCATTGTTCTCGATATTGAAGGAACAACTACTCCAATAGCATTTGTCACAGATGTCCTTTTCCCATATGCTCGTGATAATGTTCGAAAGCATTTGATGTCCACATATGACAGTGAGGAAACAAAATCAGATATTAATCTATTGCGTGCTCAAGTAAGATTTTAGTGCATAATTATGTCATCACATACATTGTTTTCTTCAGGAAATACCAAAGGCTATATGCGACTAATATGACTGTTTTGAATAAATTATTAAGGCAATTAAGTTGAAAGCGCTTCATTTTTCTTTTTGAATTATCTTTTTTCCCACAATCTCAATAAGAAAATTGCATGAAACACATAAGACCTACATTGTTGACCCCAAATAGTTGGGACTCATGGTTATTTATTTGTTTATCTTTTGTTTTATTGAGAAATATATGGCACACGCTGAAGATTATTATGATGTTTTTTTTCCTTTATATCTATGAACCTTTTCCACTAGATGAAACAGTAGGCATTGATCCATTGAGCCTATAATATATAAGTGACTAGCAATTGATGAATTCACGTAAGCATAGGCTTCTTGTTTAATTCATTTACTTGTATACAATTTTCCTTATAATATAACTAATAAAAATATTGTGTGACAGTAATCTAGCCCCACATTGATTGTCATGGCTAATCAGAGAGGTTTATGAGTTTAGATGAGTGAACTAGTGGTAACTTGAACAGTGTGTAAGTTTTTTTAGGTATATAACATCATCCCCTCTTTAAAAACTTGATTTTCTTCAAACACGAAATAGGAAAACTAATTATTTTTAGCATCATCACAGAGAGCTGGTCTTGTGGATGAGGAACTACTCGTTGAAGTGCTCAAATGCAGGGAGATATAAAACACACAGATGTAATTACCATCTGACATTGTTGGGTGAGGGTGACTGGGTGAGAATACTGGCTTCCCAGGAACTGTGCAAAGCACAATGACACAAACACATGCATGATGAAGCACAAGAATGGGGCAAATGGATTTGTGGGAAAATGAGGTGATATATACAGGGGTAGTAGAAGAGGATGATCCTCTATATGAGAAAGGAGGATTATTTGGGGGGTTTCTTTAGAAGATGGTGAGTATGAGAGATAGGGAGATTTCTTTTTTGGTAAGGAGGTGGAGGAGACAAGGAAGAAAAGGGGGAGGGAGGACAAGAGAGAGCTATAGCAAAGATTTCTCTTCTTGACACTTTGCTCCTTGCATGGCCTCTTGATCAATCACATAATCTTAATTAAGCTCTTTGAGAAATTGAAACAAGAAGTTATACAGATCTTTGAGGAGTTGAGATGAGTTACCTATGGACTGTTCTTGATGTTAATTGCTAGGACGAGAGTGCAAGATCTCCTTGGATTTGTTTTAAAGATGTGAAATCAGATCTTGTTAGAAGAGGATAAAGGGAAAGGAATTATTTGGGATTAACTTGCTTATTATTATTGTTATGGTAAACATTTTGTATATAAAGTTTACTACTCTTTCATAGCTCTTATAAACTTGCTTTAATTTCTATAAACTTGATCTTGGAATGTTCCTTGTAAACCCATTTTTATCTTGATAGTAAACGGACTCCCTATATAATCTATTTCAATTAAATCCAACTAGAATTATGACATTAAAATCGCAAACTTGACTACCATGTGACACTAATTCATCTTCTAGTTATTTATTCATATTGCATGTGTTTGGATGTATATCATTTTCTATTAATGTCAGTTCTTAGGTTGAGGATGATCTCAGAGAAGGTATTTTGGGTTCAGTACCAGTCCCATCTGACGACGCTGGAAAGGAGGAAGTGATCGATTCTTTAGTTGCTAATGTCGAGGCAATGATAAAAGCTGACAGAAAAATAACCTCCCTTAAAGAATTGCAGGTAGTCAAACTGGCTTTCTCTGAATTAGTAAATAGAACAAGTTATAGTTCTCATATTTTGACTGCTTCAAGCAGGGTCATATATGGAGGAAAGGTTTTGAAAACAAAGAACTGATAGCAGTTGTTTATGAGGATGTACCTGAAGCTCTTCAGAAGTGGCATGCTAATGGCATAAAGGTGATCAAATTCCAGTGATCTATATTTCCAGATTTGTATATGTGGAATCTGCAAATCATGAGTGGTCAAGTAACTAAACTAGGTTTCTAGACCATCTTTCTTTTTGAAATGAAAACTTCAAAAGATACTGCAATAATTTGATCTTCCTTCCCATGCCTTCCTATCTTGCTCTTGCTCTTGCAGATTGCTCTGTTGTAAATTGTCCTTTCTATGTATATATATTTTACTTGATAAGCCCTTAACTCTCAAATTTTGCTCAATAAAGAGAAAGAAATCTATACCCTTATCCTGAAGACTAAACACCTGAAATTGTCCACTCTGGAAGAGGTTAGGATTAACAGATAACAAAAATGTATGTTTCTGTACATACACAAACCAAAAATGACTCATCTCTCGAAGCTAGTAGATATTTGCATCCGAGTTATATGCACGAGAAGGTGAAACAAAGTGTGCTATGCTTTACTTTCTAACTGTAAGAACAGTCTTATTGGATCAGTTGTGTCGAGATACTCAACTCAATGATACATCAAACAAATTTTGCTACATTGATTTATTGTGCCAACTTAGGTGCATTTATTAGTTTGGAGAGGGGGTTGTTCTTTTAGTTCAACTTCCTTTGCTGTCTAACAAAGCATTTTCTCACTCCTGGTTGTGATATTTGCCAGCATGTTACAACATTGCTGGAACTCTAATCATAATATTTGTGCCTATTGCCACAAACCATCATGAAATTGAATAGCATTTCCAATGCAGGTTTACATATATTCAAGTGGTAGCAGAGAGGCTCAAAGACTTATATTTGGAAATACTTCTTATGGAGACTTACGGAAATACTTGTGTGGGTTTTTTGACACCACAATTGGGTAAGCTAACCTTTATGTCTTAAGTTACAGTATGCTTTATCTTTAGATCATTGACTCAGATTTTTCTTCTGTTTTCGGTTCCATAGAAACAAAAGAGAATCACAGAGTTATTATGAAATTTCTCAGTCACTTGGAGTGAATAAACCATCTGAAGTCTTATTTGTAACTGATGTTTATCAAGAGGCAGTGGCAGCAAAGGCTGCAGGTAAACACTATTAGTCTTAAGTTTCTGCCCTTGGTTTGAGATGTTAAGTTGATGTGACTCATTCTCATAAGAAAGTCAAGTGTCTCATTAGGGTGTGTGAAATGTTTAGTGTATGTGCTATAAGAATTCAAATAATCCTTCTCTGTTTCTTTGTAGGCCTTGAAGTGCTGATATCGTTACGTCCTGGAAACGCGCCTGTCCCCGATAACCATGGATTTGCAACGATAAAATCCTTCGCAGAGTTATAAAGTAGAAATTATACTTCCTCTCTTGATTGTTTCTTCTGTTGAGGAAGGAGAAGGTGGAATTGCAGTTTAAAGAGTCAACTATCAATTGCATTGTAGAGCTTGGATGGATTCAATGCTAAAACTATGAAGACTTATAACTCATCTCAGTTTGCATTTTGCTGGGGTCACTGCCATTGGATTTCCATCATTCTATTTGTCAAAATAAGCTTTTGGTAGTTGACTTTATACATCTTTCATA
This sequence comes from Zingiber officinale, assembly GCF_018446385.1. NCBI lineage: Eukaryota > Viridiplantae > Streptophyta > Magnoliopsida > Zingiberales > Zingiberaceae > Zingiber > Zingiber officinale. The sequence continues at coordinate 96,272,147 of NC_055988.1, read as the reverse complement.
ATTATTATTTTGAAATAATTGATGACAAAGGAAGAACATTCGAAGTTTGACTTGAATTGATCCTATTTAAATTTGATATGAAAATCTCTTCAAGGAATAATAGTGAGAAAATTTCTATTTATTTAATAGATTACTAATAATCATAACCCATCCTCCTCCCAGTTCGTCGGAACTGGAACTAGAACGGTCGACGTTTCACTTGATAAATTTTTTTAATTTATGTTTAATTTATTAGTAATTTCTCGTATTAAATATTTAATGATATACTAATCATTTAAAGTTGTGTCTAAAATACTAAACAATAATAATAAAAATAAATAATAAATATATTATATATATAATGATAATAATTAAAATTTAATCTAATTAAATTTATTTAGAATAATAATAATAATATAAATAATAGTTAATAAGAAAATAAGTTTATATAAAAAATTTAATAATAAGTTGATATGGAGAGAAGTAAATACAAGAAAATAAGTTTATATGATTATATAGAATGTTTTTAGATTTTTTAAAAATTTAAAATGATTTTTATTATGTTATATATTAAAATGATTATATTTTTAGAAAATAAATTTTATTTATTAAATTCTCCGTCGCCTCTCTCTTGTCTCACTTCTCACGCGGAGCAAACCTAAATTGCCGCCGCTGCCGTCGCCGCCTTCGACAGCGCGCAAGCTTCCCGATCAGCCACGCCGGAGCGCCTCCGACGTCGTTTTCCGATTCATCAGGAGGTAATCATTTCCGATCCGTTCCGTTCCGGCGTTCCTATCCGTTCTTTTACTGTTATAACGTCCGAGAACGGCGTTTCAGAGCAAGCCACGTTATTTACCGGAACTTTGGAACGGCGTGAGGCGTTCCCGTGCCGGAACGCCCCTTTCCGGTCGTTCCACGCCCGTTCCGACGAACCATGATCCCACCACACATGAAGAGGGAGATTTACGAATATAAATATGTAATTTGATCATTTTATTAATAGCCTGGCCTTTTGGGTTAAGTGAAATCAAATTTAATGGTTATTAATTTCTTTTAATGTGTTTCATGTATTGGCTTACCATGGTGATCATGTATTGTTTGTTGGTTCAGCATGCCAGAAAGTAAATCAACAATTGGGCTTTTGTGGGCACCAAAGGTGCTACCTTCATTTGGTGGAGCGAAAAATGGGTCAGAGATGTTGCACAGTCAAGCAAAAGATCTTATTGAGAAATCTTCTGTTGAGCTTGTGGATGGCCTGTACTTACCACCCAGAGATCCACGCAAGCTGAATAAGTTGATGAAGAGAAATGCAAAAGACACAGCTGGTCGAAGTTGGTGAGTAGATACCAAACTCCATGGCTCCACCTTTCACTTATTTTTAGATGCCTAACATATTTTCTTGTGCAGGTTTGATATGTCTGCCCCTAAAATTACTCCTGAGATAAAGAATGACCTTGAGATTCTCAAGGTATGTTTTTTGTTTCATTCTAGGCTCCCAATGTTAACCAAATTCTTCTGCTATTTATCTCTTTTCAAACTGAGAGAATGTCATGCTGTGAAGATTTGACTTCTCCCATTTGCTTATTTGATTGCAATGCTGAATTTAGTTAATGGTGTTTCACTGTTTGTGAACACAAGGCACTAGGGCTCTTCAAGTTGATCTGAAAATATTTCTTGTGTATTTAAGTTAAGTTTTATTGTAAAAAAGTGCATGTGGTTTTCATTGGGTTCTTTAGGAGTGTAGTCAGATGTTCTATGATATTGTAATCTTGACCTAATGTTTCAATTATTGACAAATTGAAATTGAAAAATGTTGGAGAACGGACTGACTAGTTTCTTCTAGATCATACTATCACAATGAGTTTGTGTTTTACTTCTAGTGGCAATTTATTTTTGGGACATTAATAATGGTTGGTAGCATGTGGTTAGTTTTAGGCACAAGCTTATTTTCTCCACAAATTTGTCTATAAAATTTCATTCTCAACTAATTATTTTCTTTAGATTGAAGTTGGAATTATGTAGTTTTACCTGCCTTACGTTCATGTTATTAGGATTTTGCTATAAAACAGTACAGATGTGGATATATGCCTTCTTACAAAGCAGATGCCTAATTACAAATGTAGCTAGATTTCTAACTATATAAACTTCTGTTTTTATCTTTCACATTGGCTTTAATTTCTTTATCATAGAGTTTTTGATAAGTTTGAATTTGTCGTTGCTATTTTATTTCTAGTGATATATTTAGTTTGTCCATATCTACATTCCTATTCCACTTTAGATTTGCATGTAGATTGTAACAATAATTTTATTTACATCATTTTAAAAAAATGCATTGTGTGATTTTCTATTTTGTTATATGTTTCTCTGCCATATCAGTGATATAATCTTATTAAAATTTTGAATTTTATTTGTAAAATTATGTTGTTATAATTTATTTAAATGAGGTTCACACCATTCACAAAGCTGAAATAATTAATTTTAAATAAAATTAGTTTTTATTTAGAATGGTCCGATATAGAGTCTAGTACATTATGTTCATTATATAAGAGTGTTACCAAGTTAAAATATCTATATATAAAATGTTCATGTGCATAATCAAACTACTTTGTCTTATAGTTATTTCCTTATTTGCCATCCTTTCTTCTAAGGTCAGTATCCTCTTCTTTCTAAAGACTCTAGTACAGTTGCCCACATACCTGATCCTTGTTGTCAGTAACTGATTTTATTACATTTATGTTTAATTTAAATCATCATCTATTGTTTATTTTATAACTGGCATCACTTATCATAACTAATTTCATAGTTAATCCAATTTTATACTATCTACTTATTGAAAAGACGAGACTTGCATGATTTGGTCTTCCCTTATTTAAAAGATGAGACATCCATGATTCATCTTCAGTCAGATGCATTAACAATTTTGGGACTTTAACAGCTTTATCTTTCTTCCAGTTGAGACATGTTATTGATCCAAAAAGGCATTTCAAAAGAAGTGAAAATTCCAAGACAGTTCCAAAGTACTTTCAGGCAAGTTGCTTTCATCATTGTTATGACAAGAGTTTTTCAATCCAATGATTGATGATGCAGCATCCCTAAATTCTTCTTTGGCTACTTGTTTAGGTGGGCACTGTTATTGAATCTGCATCAGAATTTTTCTCAAGCAGGCTAACAAAGAAAGAGAGGAAGGCAACATTAGCAGATGAACTCTTACATGATGATGCTCTGAAGGCTTATAGGTACTAATCCTTCACATTTTTTACTGAGTGAATCTTGAAAACACTAACTATGTATGAAATTGCTTCCGTAATGGCTAAACATCAGGCATCCCATAATTTTTAACAATATTTTTGGGTAGAATTTACCGTCTTAATAGTATTTTTGCCAGGGTTATCATAACGTTATATAAAAACCAAATTTTTGGTGCTTGGCTTCATAAGAACTCAATTTTGTTGTTTTCAACAAGAACATGAATAAACTCGAACACTCATTTTAGGTTCCATTAATGACCAAATGAACGTCAATCATAATTTAAGTTTGACTCACTAATTTTCATGGGCAATTCATGATCTAAATTGTTATTGACACATGGTGATCAATGTTATTTACAAAGTCATTTCTATCTTATTCAACATGAAATAAGATATAAACTCCAATCTGAATGTAACTTTATAACTGAAGCCTGCATGTGTATTTGATGCTATGTACTACTAATCATATATAAATTTGTAAGAAATTAAAAGAATGTTTAATATAGATTATGTACTTGCAATATTGAGGGGACATTAAAGAGAAACTTAGGATTGCATTTATTGAGGGAAAATTCAGAGAGGCGTGTTTAAGATGATATGGATACATATTTATGCATCTAATAAATGTCCCAGTTATGCGCTGTGAGATCATGACAAATACGCACATTAATAGAGGAAGAGAGAGACCAAAGAAGACTTGATTAGTAATGATGAAATAAGATAAAATTCATTTAAATATAGATGATGATATAATAGGGAATCGAGCCTAATTGTGTAGGAGGATTGATATAGCTAACCTCACTTGATAATAAGATAAAAACTTTGTTGTTGTTGTATAGACTTGCAATAGTTTTTGTGAATTAATAATCAAAATTTTGTATACATCTTTTTTAAATATTATGTTCATGAAATCATTGTATATGTTCTTTTTTCCAGTTTGACTGGATCACTGTATCAATATTCTTGTGCTCTCATGTGATCATTGCTTTAGGCCAAATGGAATATGCTAGGATTGTGGTACAACTTGTTAGTGGATCAAGAGTGTTGGATTGTTGTCCCTCGGGTCGGTCTGATGACTAGCGCATGAGGTGCTCCAACTTGAGTTTGGGGTTTGAATCTCGGCATAGCCGAGGTAAATGTCTCCCTCATGCGCTAGTCACTATTCCAAGGACTAGTAGTCATCCATGATTTACCTCCTTTGTGTTGGCTCTAGGACGATTGGCGTGGGCGTGGGGGTGAGCGTAGTTGCCTTTGCCAACAAGAGTGTTGGATTGTTTGAAAATTCCATGTACACAAAATATGTAACAGATGTGAGAATGCTAAGATGAAAAATGTTGGTTTCTAGAAAAGATCAAATAATAAACATTATTATTTGGAAGCAATTGTGTAGATTTTCTAGACAAGTTGAGTGAAATTAGGATATGTACAGAGGCAACCATTATAATATTCTATAGTTAGTTGAATTTGAATAGATTAAAGTGGAAGGTGTAAAGGGGAAGGAGAAAGCATAGAGAACTTTAGTTTTTTAATATAATACAAATGATTTGATTGGTTTAAACATTATTAGTGATATAGCTTCTTGTAGAGCTCTCAAATAATTGGCATGAACACAACTTGCTCGTGGTGTTGATGATTGTAATGTACAAATTTTAAACAGACAAGTATCTAACTATAGATGTTTATTATAACATCGTGTAAAATCTAATCTACAAGATAGGTTTTTTTTACCGAGTCTAATTTGAATTATGTATAAGCACAAGCATGTTTTAGTCAAATTTGATGAAACTCCAGCTCAAGTTATTGAGCTTCAATTTATTGGCCCAGTTTAGATTGAATGAACTCAGGCTTTTGTGTTTGCTTATATGTTTAAGCACAAACCTGATTTAGCTTAGGTCATTTCAGCATAACTCTACTCATTTACAGCCCTTGAATTAAAATATATTGATAATGTCGGGAGAATATTTTTCTCACAAGATGTCATTTGAAAAATTATAAGATGGGTTTATGATATCGGATTATTGCTCTGAAAGCCTTTTGAAAGTTGTGTTTTTTTTTTCTTTCTTGCGCACTAATGGTAATGCGCGTTCAATAGGCGAATGCTAGGCTGTGAATTCTATTCAATCCTATATGTTCTGCTAACACGAGAATTTTACCTTTTCTCAGGAAACGAAAGCTGCGTGAAATTCATGAGAGCCACCAGACCGGTGGGCACGAGAAGTGGAAACATAAAGGTCGTCAGACGTGGAAACGGGCTAAGGATAGAAGGAAATGACCTTCCCTTTATGCTTTATTTTAAGGGGATAATGGTTAGCAAAAATGTGTTTTCAGAAATGTAGCAAGAGGAACACCACTTGCCTTGCCATTGCCATTTGTTTACTTGAAGGATGTTTAGAAATGGATGGGAATGTTAAACGAATGTGTTACCTGAGAATTGTGGGTTATGTATCTAAATCTCACGGGAAGTTTTTGTGTCAGTATTTAATTTACTTATTTCGCATTTGAATGACCTTATTCACGTTTTTGTCACCTCATATTTTTATTTTTATTTTTAAATTTGTAGTGCTGATGTAAATCTCTTGTGGAGTGATATCGTTCGCCCCACGGTTTATGGCCCATGACAAGATATTGTGTTTATATAAACCTGATTGATGGATATCTACATTTAAAAAAAATGGTGAATATTTATATTGTCTTGCAAGCTAAATACCTTGCTTGGAAATGCATTACTTGCGGTGAATTTGTAGTCTATTATCTTGCAAGGTTACTTAATTTTTTAGATTTATTGAAATTGAATAATATTTTTAAATTTTTTTAAAGATTGGCGCGGCCCACGATCCTTGTGGATCGGTCTGTGGTGACTTTGGATTGGAGAAATTTTAATTTTAATTTTTAAAATTTTAAAATTAAAGTGAAAAATTTTGTGAACTTGTGAGCTTAACTCACCTAATCTACCGTTCAAGTTTAAAATTTTTAAAATTTTTATATATTTTTAAATTTTTGTATAGACTCATGAGTAGATATATCGTATGATAAATTCAGTTAATCTAAGTTAACATATTATGTAACAAGCCGATCCGGCTCACAACAAGTTCATCTGTTTGATAGCACTAACTCGATAAATTGGAAAGCCACTTGCTTTCCAATTTGTTAGCATTTGATAACTGTATCCAAGCCATTTGGGGAAGCAACTCGATCGACAAGGAAAATATCTCGATACAAACTGAGCACAATTTAACGGCATTTCGTCAACTGTCGTATGCCTTAATTTGGCAGCCTTCAAAAACAGGAACAAGTCGCCGCAGGTCAACGCTTCCATTTCGTCAACCTCATTATTCCCTTTGGCAGACCGAGTATGCTTGATCGATCTGTCTGGCTGATCAGAGCTTCTGTATGCTTGTCAGATTGTTCTAATTCTTTGGCAATTCAATAACATTAATATCCCTTAACTGAGAGCTTAATTCTTGAAGAATTAAGTTTACTGTTAATTTGCTAACTGTTCTTGAGATGGAGATAAAAGAAATCATGCATCTTTGGATAAACTCGCCGTTATAATTACCTTCTAAATAAGAAGTTCTTCTTGAATATACAAATCTTTGGGGATTTTTTTCTTTTTTTGTTTGTTGTTGTTCTTGATCGACGTCACAAACACAAGTTTTTGATCCACTCTACTTGATGTAGTAAGGGAGGTCAAGGACGTAGAGGAGGAAGTAGGCCCAGATGACGCCGGAGATTCCGCCGAAGAAGAAGCCCCCGCTGAACTGCGCCCAGCCCTCCGCCGTCTGCAGCTTGTCCGCCTCCTTCTTCCGCCCGGTCAGCGTCAGCGTCGGCGCCGTCGACGGTTCGCCCTCATTGAAGGACGCGACGCCGTACATGCTGAGGCAGACGGTGAGGATGACGACGAGGCCGGCGGCGGCGAGCGACCCGGCGGCGCCGGCGACCTCGGTGTTGCGCAGCGGGCCGGTCTTGACGAAGGGCCCGACGAGGAGGTAGCCGTGGGCGAGGCCGACCTCGATGCCGCGGAGGAGAGGGCTGACGGCGGTGCGGTAGGCCGGGAGGTTGGAGAGGTACCAGGCGACGAGCGGGCTGGAGGTGATCGGCGTCTCCAGGCTGCCGATGAACGGGTCTCCGTTGATCGGCTGGATCACTTGGTACGTCGTCGGCTGAACCCACACATCGCAACAGATCGATAATTCACAGAACTCCAAGAAACAAATCAAAATTTCCACAAAAAAAAAGGAAGAAGATTTACCTTCTCTGCTTGAATAGCTCTAACAGTGAGGCAAAGCCTCTTCCTGGTTAGTGATGGAGCTGAGAGGCCCCTGATTCTGCTGCTGCTGGAGCAGAGCAAGCTGGTCTTGAGCTGGCAGGCCATGGAAGGTGCTGAAGCAACTGCCATTGTCCTGGTCACCTCCCCAAGAACAGGAGCAGAAACAAATGGTGGTGAGAGAGCTGGCTGGTGTATCTGAAGAAGGAGAATCTAGTTTGGGATGAGGTGGAATGGTCTGTGGCTCTGATCGGCTGCCTCTTCTGCTCTGCACCTTATCCTTATCCATTTCCTTATCTTTTGCTCCAACATAAATTGATCACTTTAATTTGGACAAAACTAAAGATTTATTCAATTGTTTTATCAACTTAATTCAGGTTTAATTAATTTTTAAGGGATGAAAAGGAACCCAAAACAAGAATCTCACAATATCGAACACTTAGTCTCTCCAACCAAACTATGGTTATGGTTTGACGCTTTGGAATTAAGCTTCGATGTTTCAGACAAGAGAAAGCAGCTCCAAAATAGCTAGGGCCAGTGCCAAATGATAATCTTCGTTTGTGAGGGGTTTGAAGATCTACTATACTAGAATTATGAGGATCTGCTTGCGCTTGAGGAAATTAGTTTGAAAATAACTAGTGAATTGAAATCTTTTGGGAAAGAATTTGTTGGACAATTTGTTACCCGAGATATTAGGGAATTAGTCGAATTTAAATATACCAAATTAAATTTAACCTATCTGTCGAGATGACCTAAACTGATAATCTCAGGCTGCCAGCGGGGTTGGTTCTACCAAGCTTCCGGTGGTCCGAGTCACGAAGTCGATGTGGTGCATAGCAGAATCGACTAATCGCCGAATCGGAAAGAGAATTCACCAAGTAAGATACCAAGATCTACGCTCAACGCAATTTCCTTAAAACAGATTCGTCCCACCTCCAGCTGTGCTTCGAGGTTTTCTCGGATCGTCTGTTTCCCAGGATACAATGGTAAAATCATGAACAGAACCAAGCACTGGTTGTTCGTGGCGAACTGAGAATGCACTTGAGTGCTATCATGAGTAGTTCAGTTGAGCGGATGCACGACTGAGAGAGTTTTGTAGGAGAACATGGGTGGGCAGAGTTCGCTCCCTACTTTTCCTCTCGCTTATCTTTCGCTCTACTGTTTGCTCAAGATCCAGTCTCCTTATATAGAAGTTCTCACCTTGCCTACAATAAATGATCAAATTATGGTCATTTAATGTTGGTTTAATGTCGTTATTAATGTATTTAATATCTTTCTTAATGTCGAGACGTTACAAAATCATTATTAATGGATTTAATATCGCCATTAATACTGAGACGTTACGTAATCATCATTAATGTGTTTAATGTCGCCATTAATGTCGAGATGTTACGGAATCACCATTAATTTCACATTAATATTTCTGTTACACTCTTGAGCATGTAGCAAAAAGAGATTCAAGTGGCAATATGTTGATTCATTCTTTTGGGCAAATTTTGCCTCGACCGGTCTGGCATTCGACATGCGCAGGTCGTGCTCGCACACAAGTCAAACTTAGTTCAGTACAATCCAGACCCTGGATTTGCACTTACCCCTGCACACTCACGCATGAGAGAGTCTCTCCCCATGCATATGTTTACAATATCAATGTATGTGTCATAATTTAAACCAACAATAAAGTCAAAAGACTTTTAATGTGGAACTAAATCCATGCACAATAGAGTCTCTTCGTCTCCACCTCTTTATTCCATTTACATTTCCAACAATCCTCCACATAAATGAAAAACAGGGTATATGATAGCATTCAATAGTTGAGCCAAATATAGAATATGTAGGTTTTACCCTTTGAACCTTTCCTTATGAAGATCTATTTACTTACTGGCTGATAGTAAATGTGATGTCCTTGAACTGTTCTATCATCTGTGTAAGCATTGACATATCTCACCCAAGACTCTCCTTAATACAAGTCAGTTCTTATGAGTGTGTTCGTTCTTGGCCATGAACACGCCTGGTTCTATGAGAAGCTCTAAGAATTGTGTCTCCAATTCTTTTCGAAGCGGCCCCACTTCTTTCTCACATAGGTGATCCCTCGAGAGTAGCTATCTAATTTTCTTGATCATTAAAAGCCCATCGGCTTACCTTGGTCCAGTCATTGTTTTATTGGACTACCCCCGACAGTGTGTTTAGTGAGTGCAAATTAATTGTCCCTTTGAACCTAGTTCTTGTGATCTCCAGTCAGTATAGGTTGGGTATTCTCTACACCGATCGCTGACAACGATATCAAGCTCATTCCTCATAATGAGCTTGCAACTAACTCTCTGTTTAACCCTTTGGTTAGCGGATCTGCTAGGTTATCTTTTGACTTCACATAGTAAATATCGATAATATCTGTTGAGAGTAGTTGTCTAATGGTATTATGTTTACGACGTATATGTCTAGACTTACCATTGTACAAATGACTCTGTGTTCGGCCAATTGCTAATTGACTATCGTAATGTATGCAAATTGTTGGCATAGGTTTTGGCCATCTCAGAATATCTTTTAAGAATTACCGTAGTCATTCAGCCTCTTCAACACATTTGTCAAGAGATACAAACTCAGATTCTATCGTGGATCTGATTATTACAGTTTGCTTAGAAGATTTTCAGGAAATGACTGCACCTCCTAGAGTGAATACATATCCACTCGTAGACTTGGAGTCTCTTATGTCAGATATCCAACTCACATCATTGTATCCTTCGATCACAGCGATCAATAATCTTTGGTCCTATCTTAATCCTTTTCAGATCAGGCACCAAAACTTTGGTAAGACACCCCCACATTCATAAATATTTATAGGACGGTAGTCTTCCATTCCACAACTCATAAGGACTCTTATTTATTTTCTTTCAGGGCACCTTATTTAAAAGATAATTAACTGTTAACACAGCTCCCCCCACATGAACTCTGGTAGTCAAGAGCTCAATAAAAGAGCATTCATCATCTCCTTTATAGTTTAATTATTTCGCTCAGTAACTCTATTTTGCTAAGGAGTATAAGGAGCTGTAATTTCATATCTGATCTCATGTTCAGCATACAACTCAACGAATGGTGATACATATTCACCACCTCAATCACTTTGAACCATCTTAATCTTTCTATTAAGCTGGTTTTCAACCTCATTTTTATAGAGAGAAAATTTCTCTATAGTTTCATCTTTACTTTTGAGAAGATACACATAATAGTATTTTGTGTTATCATCTACAAAAGTGATGAAATATTTATTTCCCACGACATGTTGGTGTACTTTTGAAGTCGTACACATCAGTGTGAATTAGCTCGAGTGGTTTATTGCTTCTTTCAATATGTTGAAAGGATGACCTTGTCATTGTCGCTTCAACACAAATCTCACACTTGTATTTTGGGTCAAGATGGAATGTAGGTATGCTTTGTATGTTTATTAATCTACGCAACACATCGTAGTTAATATGTCCTAGTCTACCATGCCACAAATATGAAGACTCAAGCATATAGTTGAAGAGCTTCATTCTTATTTATCTTAGGCCTAATAGTCATTACATTAAGCTTAAACAACCCATCGGATACATAGCATCTTCCTACAAACATTCCATTCTTAGACAACATAACCTTGTCTGACTCAAAAATAATGTAAAAGTCATGCTTGCTTAGCAGTGATCCAAACACTAGCTTCTTCCGAATCTCCGAAACATACAACACATTGTTCAGAGTAAGGTTCTTTTCCGAGGTCATTTTCAGCATCAATTTTGCTTGGCCTATGATGTCCGAGGTTGCTGAGTTCCTCATGAACAGCTTGTCTCCAATGACCTCTTTGAAGTTGTGGAGCAACTCTTTGCTGCAACAAACATGTGTCATGGCTCCAGTATCGATCCACTATTGCCGCAAGTTTGAACCCACTAGGTTCAACTCAGAGACCACAACGCAAAGGTCATCCATTTCTGATCCCTCGTTCAAGTTGGCCTCTTGGTTCTTTTTCGGATTTCTATACTCCGAAGATTTGTGAACAACTCAGTCATAGTTGAAGGACTTCCCAGAGAATTTCTTTTTGCTGATGCCTTCTCTGAGTCCCATCTTGGAAGACTTGAGGTTCTTTCGTTTCAAGCTTTGACCATGCTCGACCACGTTGGCTTTCACAGTAGCCTGAGAGAGAGAAAAATTCTTATTGTCTTCTTCAATACGAAGTCTAACAATAAGTTCCTCCACATTCATCTCCTTCTGCTTATGCTTCAGATAATTTTTAAAGTCCTTCCAACCTGGAGGTAGCTTCTCAATGATAGCAGTCACCTGGAAGGTCTCACTTAGAACCATTCCTTCTGAGTGGATCTCATGCAAGATCACATGAAGCTCCTGGACTTGGCTGATCACCATCTTGAAGTCAACCATTTTGTAATCCAGGAATCGGCTTACAATGAACTTCTTGGCCCTCGCATCCTTCGTCTTATACTTCTTGTCTAAGGACTCCCACAACTCCTTAGCCGTTTTGTTCATGCTATACACAGCGTACAGCAAGTTCACAAGATAGTTGAGGATGTAGTTTCAGCAAAGGAACTCAGAATGAGTCCATGCCTCCATTGCACTGATGGTCTGCGTATCAACATCCTCAGCATGTTTGGGAGGGTCCTCAGTCAAGAACCGAGCCAGATTAAGTGTGATTAAGTAGAAGGGCATCTTCTACTGTCACCTCTTGAAGTTCAGTCCACTGTGTTGGGACCGAAAAGTAGCTAGAGGGGGGGGGGTGAATAACTCTTCGCGTGCTCGTCATCGGTGTTGCTCGTTTCTTCAGAGATATGCAGCGGAAATATAAGAAACAAAAGCATACAACGCTAATAAGGATGGTTTACTTGGTATCCACCTCACAAGAGGTGACTAGTCCAAGGATCCACACCTACTCACGCACCCTCCACTATGAATAACACTCCTTTATGGTAACTACCAAAGGCGGAGAAGTCCTACAACACTCTCAATACAAGAAGAAAGCAAGGGAAACAAATACAATAGATATCTTACAAGATATGGAATGAAAACCCTAACCCTAGCTTTCTTCTTCTTGCTTTTGATCCGCCTCTTGACTTGGAAAACCTCCAAGAACCTTCAAGAACTGGCGATCTGAGCTTGAGAGAAGTGTGGAGAAGTCGCTGTGTTGATCTGAGATGAAATTGTAAGTCGTGCCACAGCCATCGCACGCCTGCAGCTTAAATACGACGCAACGGTCGGATCCCGATCGATTCGAAAGCTCCCAATCGATCGGGGAGGCTTTGGATCGATCCACGGATCGATCCAGAGCGCCTCTGTGCTATGGGAAAGTGCCTAGATCGATCCACGGATCGATCCAGCGCTTATCGCGCGAACCAGCAGCGTCCCAATCGATCGGCTGATCGATTGGGACCTATGGATCGATCCACTGATCGATCCAGAGGCTCTCTGTTCGCTGGGAAAGGCCTGAATCGATCCACTGATCAATCCAGAGGCTTTCTGTTCGCTGGGGAAAAGCCTGGATCGATTCACTGATCGATCCAGCTCCTGGATCGATCCACTGATCGATCCAGCTCTTGGTTTTTGCCCAAAACCAAGTCCCAAGCCTCTCAAACCAACATTCGGTCAACCTTGACCTGTTGGTACATCATGCCTAGCATTTGGTCACTCCCTTGACCTGCCAGGTCTCCCCACCAAGTGTCCGGTCAATCCCTTTTACCCACTTAGACTTTTCTCTTCGTGCCAAGTATCCGATCACTCCCTTGACCTACTTGGACTTCCACCAGATGTCTGGTCAATCTTGACCGATCTAGATTTCCTCATGCCAAGTATCCAGTCAATCCCTTGACCTACTTGGACTTCCCAACACTAGATATCCGATCATCCTTGATCCATCTGGATTTTCCCTGTGCCTGGCTTCACTCACCAGGTCTTCCAATCTGCCTAGCTTCACTCACTAGGACTTCTCTTCTGCCTGGCTTCACTCACCAGGTCTTTCATCTAGCTTCACTCACTAGGATTTTCACCTGGCTTCACTCACCAGGATTTTCTTCTGCATGGCTTCACTCACCAGGACTTTCTTCTGCCTAGCTTCACTCACCAAGACTTTCTTCTGCATGGCTTTACTCACCAGGTCTTTCTTCTGCCTGGCTTCACTCACTAGGACTTTCTTCTGTCTGACTTCACTCACCAGGTCTTTCACCTAGCTTCACTCACTAGGATTTTCACCTGGTTTCACTCACCATGATTTTCTTCTGCCTGGCTTCACTCACCAGGTCTTTCCTCCTGCCTAACATCCCAGTTAGGACTTCCCAGTCAAGTATCCGATCATCCTTGACCTACTTGACTCTTCTTCAATCAACCTTGTATTGTCAAACATCGAAACCCAAACCAAGACTCAAGCTTGGTCAACTAGGTCAACCTTGACCTGAGGGATGTTGCACCAACAATCTCCCCCTTTTGATGTTTGACAATACCAACACTATCACTTACAATACCACATGTAAGTTAGGCTAATCCCATAGCCTAAACCTTCTTCATGTCACTAGGTAATGAATACATAAGTTAAGCCCTTCATTTTCCCCCTAAAAGGGCAAACTCTCTCTAGGTAATGAAAGCCTAACTTACTCCCTTTCATTCTCCCCCTATTGGCACACATCAAACCATGCCCCATTTTTGAGAACACATCAACAAATTCACTTGTTGAAAACTCTCCCCCTGAAGAGTTGCTTATCGTTGTTCACAACTTCACTCGTTGTGATCAACACGATAATGAAGGTCCCATACCCTTCATTATCCTTAACCCTACATTCTCCCCCAATGTAGGCAAATGTCCATCCTTGAGTATTATCCACTTGAAACTACTTGAACAATGAGCATATCCACTCCCCATTAAAGTTCAAACGCTCAACCTTGAGCATGTTCTTAACGGAAGGTTAATCACCTTCCAAGGTTCATGAAAAATAATTTTCATGTCTTTAAAGAGTCCCTCCCCCTAAAGACATGGTGGTAACTTCTGTCATTGCACCAACAATGACTTGGAATCCCTAAAACTTTAGGAAACCCAATTTTAGAAGTTTTGAGGTTCAAATATTCAAAATTTGAAACAAACCTCAACCTAAACTTCAACTTAGCCTTCCTTAACCAATCCATCCTTGTTTTCCACACGAAAACACCCTTTTTATGTATACAAATGTATTTTCAGGGGTTTGGAATGGTTACATAGACTAAAATAGGTTCAAAGATGCTGAAATCAGACCTTCCCAGCCAAAATCAGCATCTTCGATCGATTAGAGTTGGGTTCCAATCGATTGAACCCTGCTGAATCGATCCACTGATCGATTCAGTCTTCTTGGATCGATCGGCTGATCAATCCAATGAGCTTCTGCTCGCGAGAAATTCCTTCTCAATCGATCGGCTGATCGATTGAGGCACTCCAATCAATCCACTGATCGATTGAAGGCATGAAATTGCTGAAATTCAATTTCAACCAATTTCAGAAACCCCTAGAAAATTCTACAAAATTCCAAAAATCATAAAAATTTGTGTAGACATTATTTAGGGTATAATTTATCATGGAAAAATAGTTTTCTATGAAAATACATCATATTTTCAAAGATTGACACAAACTTGAGAACTTGCAAAAACTTTAGTGTTTTCTTCAAGTTTGTGTCTAACTATTCAATGGTGATTACTATCAAAAGATAGCATTCACCAAGGTTTTTCAAAATTATTTTAAAAACATTTTCAAAACCAATATCCCACCATATTCCTTGGGCTTAATGCACATTACTTGTACATTAGCTTTCCCAATGATGGGAAAACACATAACTATATGTTTTGATGAACTTAAAACTCAAAAGAATGAACTAAATCAACATCTTGAGTTTTGTTCATCATCCTAACATCTCACTTGTATCTAATGTGCACTAAAACACATACAAGTCATCTTATTGGTCTTTGTGAGATATAAAGTTTGGTTTTGCCCTAATCTAGGGATCATGCATATCTATCTAGGCATTTTGTGGATATTGAACATCCACTTAGGATGTTACTTATTAATACCACTTGTTGACAACACTTGTTGAAAACACTTGTTGATAAATGCCATTTGTCCTTGCTTTTAAGGAATTAAACATAATGCATGATAATGTTATGACATACATCAAAATGAAATAGCTTTCAAAAGAAAGATCCCTATAATTTCATGATATATGTATGACATGACATGGTATTTTTATATTTTTCATAATAAGTCATGAATGAAAAATATAAAACTAAATATGGTGTTATGGCATGTGATGGGCAAACATAACATGGTAAGGTTTAGCATAAATAAAATTGCCTAGATTACCTATCTAAGTATCCTTAATCTTAGCTAACTTAAAAATTAAACCTAGATTGCCCAAAAGTGCTTCAAGAAAATGTCAAAACCTATATTGGCATTTCTAATTCTCTTGATTAATTTTTGCCAATTGAAATTAAGTGTATTCCTCAAATATTGGCAAATTTCATTTTTCCACAAGGGTAGCACTTTAAATTAAGGCTTAGATTGACCTTAAATTTCCTAAAACATACCAAAATCTCAACTTGGCAGTTCCTATGATTCTCCCAATTTGTGTCACTTAAAATATCATCCAATTTATCAAATTGTGACACATTTTACTCTTCCCAAGAGTAAACATAAATCCATTTTATTTTCAAAGGTTAATAATAACCTTGAAAATACTCCTTGAGTGTCAATTTCTTCAAAGTTGGGTTAACTACCCTTCTTCTTAGAGTTGACACTCTCTAACCCTTCTATGGGGTAGAGAAGATGCTCCTAGGAACCCAAAACCTATTGGTGCTCCTTGGATGCTCTAGGTATTCACTAGGGATAACTTCCTTAGATACCTTCCTAGTGACCTTGTTTGGCTTCTTAGAAGCCTTGGTCACTTTTTCTAGGTCAACTCTAGGGATAGCCTCCCTTGTGACCTTGTTAGTGACTTTCTTAGACTTCTTAGAAGTCTTAGTCACATTTGTTGTTGCAAAGATACTTCTAGGGATGACTTCCTTTGTATCCTTGACTTGACTTCTAGACTTAGGGTTGGTTCCATAGCTATATGGAACCCTATGGTAAGTAGGTACATCTTTTTTGATTTTAGGTTTGTATCCCAAACCTCTATGGCCCTTGGATGACCCTTGTTGTCCTAAACCTAGATTTTGCTCATTTTGCTCTTTAAGGATATTTTCCATCCTTTTTAGGGTCTTTTCTAGTTTGTCAAGTCTTGACCTCAAGACTTGATTTTCTATCATTAAATCCTTAGATTTTGATTTTTCATTACACCCATGAGCATTTTTGTTTCTAGGCTTATAACTATGGTCCTTAGTATGATTGCCTAGATTTTTATCTATCTTCCTAATCCTAGGTGTGGTAGTCTTAGCATGATAAGCTACATGATTTTCTTTAATTTTATCATGTCTCCTATTTTCATGGTAAATAGCATTAAAATGATATAAGCTTGAATTAGCATGCTTTTTACCATTATGCAAGCGAATAGGCTCAATGAAAGTTACCTTTCTTTTTACCTTAGAGGCTCCCCCTTGAATTGAGCTTCCTCCTTGAGCCTTGACCATCTTCTTCCCCTTGGGGCATTGACTTCGGTAATGCCCCTTTTGATTGCAAGAAAAGCATATAATATGCTCCTTGCTCTTCTTTGTATTGGGGATGGTCTCCTTGGGCTTCACCTTGCCCTTTTGTGCCACTTGGCCCTTCTTCTTGGCCAATTTAGGGCATTTACTTTTGTAGTGCCCACTTTCCCTACACTCAAAACATATTATATGATTTTTATTTTAAATTGAAACATTTATACCTTCTTGTGTAGGGATGACACTTGCTCCTCCATTTGATATTTCTTGAATTTTGGAGGTGGCACCATCTTCTTCTTCTTCACTTGACCCAGATGTGGAGGCCTCTTCTTGCTCCAGGTTCATTGATCTACAGTCCCCCTCAATCCTAGAGGTGGAGGCTTCATCATCTTGTACATGGAACAAGGAGTATGCTCCCTTCTTGTTCTCTTCATTGCACTCCCTTGAAGATGAAACTTCTTCTTGGACTTCTTCTTCGGAGGTTGAGCATCTCTCAACCTTGGCGTCCTCCTCTTGGTCTTGCTCCAAAGAGTCACCCTCTCTGGATTCTTCTTGCTCTTGTACAGTGGAGGGGACCTCTTCATGAAGCTTGGCCAATTTACTCCATAATTCCTTTGCATCTTCAAATTCTCCAATTTTCCAAAGGATGGTGCTTGGCAATAAATTGACCAAGAGCTTGGTCACTTTGTCATTGGCCTCGCACCTTTGGACTTGCTCTTGGCTCCACTTGCTCCTCTTGAGAACTTTGCCCTTTGAGTTTGTTGGAGTCTTGAAGCCTTCCATAAGAGCAAATCATTGCTCTATCTCCATCATAAGAAAATTTTCAATTCTTGATTTCCAAGAATCGAAGCTCGTGGAAGTGTATGGTGGAGCCACCCTCGTGTCAAATCCAAGTCCATCTTGGAATTGCATCTTGAAGTTGAGCCTTTTGATGAAGTCTTCAACTTGTAGGATTTCTTCAACTTCTTCACCCTCTAGCTTTACTTGTTTTGTTTGCCCCTTCCGGCGATGATTCCGGTGAAGAGCGGCCTTGCTCTGATACCACTTGTTGGGACCGAAAAGTAGCTAAAGGGGGGGGGGCTGAATAGCTCTTCGCGTGCTCGTCGTCGGCGTTGCTCGTTTCTTCAGAGATATGCAGCGGAAATATAAGAAACAAAAGCATACAACGCTAACAAGGATGGTTTACTTGGTATCCACCTCACAAGAGGTGACTAGTCCAAGGATCCACACCTACTCACGCACCCTCCACTATGAATAACACTCCTTTATGGTAACTACCAAAGGCGGAGAAGCCCTACAACACTCTCAATACAAGAAGAAAGCAAGGGAAACAAATACAATAGATATCTTACAAGATATGGAATGAAAACTCTAACCCTAGCTTTCTTCTTCTTGCTTTTAATCCGCCTCTTAACTTGGGAAACCTCCAAGAACCTTCAAGAACTGGCGATCTGAGCTTGAGAGAAGTGTGGAGAAGTCGCTGTGTTGATCTGAGATGAAATCGTAAGTCGTGCCGCAGCCATCGCACGCCTGCAGCTCAAATACGACGCAACGGTCGGATCCCGATCGATTCGAAAGCTCCCAATCGATCGGGAAGGCTTTGGATCGATCCACGGATCGATCCAGAGCGCCTCTGTGCTCTGGGAAAGCGCCTGGATCGATCCACGGATCGATCCAGCGCTTATCGCGCGAACCAGCAGCGTCCCAATCGATCGGCTGATCGATTGGGACCTCTGGATCGATCCACTGATCGATCCAGAGGCTCTCTGTTCGCTGGGAAAGGCCTGGATCGATCCACTGATCGATCCAGAGGCTTTCTATTCACTGGGGAAAAACCTGGATCGATCCACTGATCGATCCAGCTCTTGGTTTTTGCCCAAAACCAAGTCCCAAGCCTCTCAAACCAACATTCGGTCAACTTTGACCTGTTGGTACATCATGCCTAGCATCTGGTCACTCTCTTGACCTGCTAGGTCTCCCCACCAAGTGTCCGGTCAATCCCTTTGACCCACTTGGACTTTTCTCTTCGTGCCAAGTATCCGATCACTCCCTTGACCTACTTGGACTTCCACCAGATGTCTGGTCAATCTTGACCGATCTAGATTTCCTTATGCCAAGTATCCAGTCAATCCCTCGACTTACTTGGACTTCCTAACACCAGATGTCCGATCATCCTTGATCCATCTGGATTTTCCCTGTGCCTGGCTTCACTCACAAGGTCTTCCAATCTGCCTAGCTTCACTCACTAGGACTTCTCTTCTGCCTGGCTTCACTCACCAGGTCTTTCACCTAGCTTTACTCACTAGGATTTTCACCTGGCTTCACTCACCAAGATTTTCTTCTGCCTGGCTTCACTCACCAGGACTTTCTTCTGCCTGGCTTCACTCACCAGGACTTTCTTCTGCCCGGCTTCACTCACCAGGTCTTTCTTCTGCCTAGCTTCACTCACCAGGACTTTCTTCTGCCTGGCTTCACTCACCAGGTCTTTCACCTAGCTTCACTCACTAGGATTTTCACCTGGCTTCACTTACCAGGATTTTCTTTTGCCTGGCTTCACTCACCAGGTCTTTCCTCCTGCCTAACATCCCAGTTAGGACTTCCCAGTCAAGTATCCGGTCATCCTTGACCTACTTGACTCTTCTTCAATCAACCTTGTATTGTCAAACATCGAAACTCAAACCAAGACTCAAGCTTGGTCAACTAGGTCAACCTTGACTTGAGGGATGTTGCACCAACACACTGAACTTCTCTGACTTTTCCTCGTGATTGATTGACATGGTTCCAATCAAGGCGGAGGGAGCTTTCATGTGTTGAGTCTGTTGCACTTCAACATTATGTTCGATAGTCATTTCAACAGAATCAATCTATTTCAAGATTGCTCAATAATCTGTTGCCAAAGATATTAGGAAATTAGTTGAATTTAAATATATCAAATTAAATTCAACTTATCTGTCGAGATGACCTGAGCTGATAATCTCAGGCTTCCAGCAGGGCTGATTCTGCCAAGCTTCCGGTAGTCCGAGTCACGGAGTTGATGCGGTACATAGTAGAATTTGAAGTTGATCGCCAAGTCGGAAAGAGAATTCACCGAGTAAGATGTCGAGGCTTGTGCTCAACGCAGTTTTCTTGAAACAGATTCGCCCCACCTCCGACTGTGCTTCGAGGTTCCCTCGGGTCGTCTGTTTCTCAGAATACAATGGCAAAACCACGAACACAACCAAGCACTGATTGTTCATGGCGAACTGAGAATGCACCTGAGTGCTATCACGAGTAGTTCAGCCGAGCGGATGCATGACTGAGAGAGTTTTGTGGGAGACCACGGGTGGACAGAGGTTCGCTCTCTGCTCTTCCTCTGGCTTTATCTTCCGCTTATCTTCCGCTCTATTCTTTGCTCAAGATCCAGCCTCCTTATATAGGAGCTCTTACCTTGCCTGCAATAAATGATCAAATTATGGTCATTTAATGCTGGTTTAATATCATCATTAATATGTTTAATGTCCTCCTTAATGTCGAGATGTTACGAAATTATTATTAATGGATTTAATGTCGCCATTAATGACATTACGTAATAATTATTAATGAGTTTAATGTCGTCATTAATGTTGAGATGTTACGGAATCATCATTAATTTCATATTAATGTTTCCGTTACACTCTTGAGCATGTATCAAAAAGAGATTCAAGTGGTAATATGTTGGTTCATTCTTTTGGACAAATTTTGCTCCGACCAGTCCGACATTCGACATGCGCAGGTCATGCTCCCATATGAGTCAACCTTGATTCAATACAGTCCGAATCCTGGATTTGTACCCACCCCTACGTATGTTGGTGCAATATCCCTCAGGTCAAGGTTGACCTGGGTAACCAAGCTGAGTCTTGGTTTGAGTTTAGATGTTTGACAATAAGATATTGATTGAAGAAGAGTCAAGTATGTCAAGGTTGACCGGATACTTGACTGGGAAGTCCTAACTGGGATGTTAGGCAAAATGAAAGACCTAGTGAGTGAAGCTAGGCAGTAAGAAAAGTCCTGGTGAGTGAAGCCAGGCAGAAGGAAGTCCTAGTGAGTGAAGCTAGGCAGAAGAAAAGTCCTGGTGAGTGAAGCCAGGCAGAAGGAAGTCCTAGTGAGTGAAGCTAGGCAGATGGAAAACCCTAGTGAGTGAAGCTAGGTGAAAGTCCTAGTGAGTGAAGCTAGGCAGATGGAAATCCTGGTGAGTGAAGCCAGGTGAAAGTCCTAGTGCGTGAAGCGGATGGAAAACCCTAGTGAGTGAGCTAGGTGAAAGTCCGTGAGTGAAGCCGGGAAGGGAAATCCAGATGGATAAAGGATGATCGGACATCTGTGGAAGTCCAAGTAGTCAAAGGATTGTTGGATACTGGCATGAAAGAAAAGTCCAAGTAGGTCAAAGGATTTGATACTTGGCACAGAGAAAAGTCCAAGTGGGTCAAAGGGATTGACCAGACACTTGGTAAGGGAGTCCTAGCAGGTCAAGGGAGTGACTAGATGCTAGGCATGACATACCAACGGGTCAAGGTTGACCGGATGTTGGTTTGGGAGGTTTGGGACTTGGTTTTGGAAAAAAATCAAGTGCTGGATCGATCGATCAGTGGATCGATCCAGGTTCTGGATCGATCAGTGGATCGATCCAGACCTGTCCCAGCGAACAGAGAGCCTCTGGATAGATCCGTGGATCGATCCAGAGGTCCCAATCAATCAGTGGATCGATTGGGACGCGGCTGCTTCGCGCGATAAGCGCTGGATCGATCCGTGGATCGATCCAGGCGTTTTCCCATAGCATAGAGGCGCTCTGGATCGATCCGTGGATCGATCCAAAGCCTCCCCGATCGATTGGGAACATTCGAATCGATCGGGATCCGACCGTTGGCATCGATAAAGGCCGCAGGCGCACGATTCCTTCGGCGATCTTCTTCTCCGATTCACTCCAGATTTCTCGCCAGCTCCTCCACAGCACTCACAAAGCTCAGATCGCCAGTTCTTGAAGGATCTTAGAAGTTTTCCAAGTCAAGAGGCGGATCAAAGCCAAGAAGAGAAGCTAGGGTTAGGGTTTATACTCATTGTAAGCTTGTAAGCTTGTATTTCTTGTATCCTTTCCCTCTCTTCTTGTATTGAGTCTTGTAGGGCTTCTCCGCCCTTGGTAGTTACCATAAAGGAGAGTTTTATTTAGTGGAGGGTGTGTGTGTTGGTGTGGATCCTTGGATTAGTCACCTCTTGTGAGGTGGATACCAAGTAAAACCAACCGTGTTAGCGTTGTGTGTTTGTTTCTGTATTTTCCGCTGCACATCTTTGAAGGAACAAGCAACGCCGAGCAACGAGCGAACGCGACGAGCTATTCACCCCCCCCTCTAGCTACTTTTGGTCCTAACAACGTATTCACGCGTGAGAGAGTCTCTCCCCATACATATGTTTACAATATCAATGCATGTGTCTAATTTAAACCAACAATACCAACAATAAAACTAAATGACTTCTAATGTGAAACTAAACTTATACATAATAGAGTCTCCTCATCTCCACCTCTTTATTCTATTCTCATTTCCAACGGGATCTTTGGGGACTGGTCTTGTGGAGCTTAAATCTATTGGTTTTATCGCTTAAACATCTTAGGGGGCGTTTGGTTCTTTCCTAGGAATAGAAATCGGAATGGGAATCATTGTATTGTGGAATGGGAATGGGTATGAGCATGGATATCAATCTTAAAAGCAATGTTTGATTAGTTGTATATCTTCTATCGGAATAAATCAAAGTTTCCTTTTTTACCCTTAAAGGAAAATAAGAGAAAAAATTAGATGTGAGAGAAAGATGAATATGAGAGAAAAATATGATGAAAGAGAATGATGAGAGAGAAAGTATTATGAGAGAGAAAGTGTGATAAGAAAGAATGAAGAGAGAGAAAGTGTGATGAGAGAAAATGAAAAAAGAGAGTGTGATTGGAGAGAGCATGATGAGAGAAAATATGATGTGAGAGAAAGTATGATAGGAGAAGATGAAGAGAGAGAAAATATAGTGAGAAAAAATGAGGAGAGAGAGTGTCATGAGAGAGATTGAGGAGAGAGAAAGTATGGTGAGAGAAAAAGAGAACAGTGAATATGATGGGAGAGATTGAGGAGAGAGAAAGTATGATGAGAGAGAAAGTGTGTTGAGGAAAAAAGGAGTAAGTGTGATAAGAGAGATTGAGGAAAGAGAAAGTATGATGAGAGAGAAAGTGTGTTGAGGAAAAAAGGAGGAAGTGTGATAAGAGAGATTGAGAGAGAAAGTATGATGAGAGAGAAAGTGTGATGAGAAAAAAGAGAGTGTGATGGGAGAGATTGAGGAGAGAGAAAGTGTGATGAGGAAAAAAAGAAGGAAGAGAGTGCGTTGGAAGAGATTGAGGAGAGAGAAAGTATGATGAGAGAGAAAGTGTAATGAGAAAAAAAGATGAAAGAGAGTGTGATAGGAGAGAATAAGGAGAGAGAAAGTATGTGATAAAATGATGAGAGAGAAACTATGATAAGAGAGAAAATATAATGAGAGAGAATAAGGAGAGATAAGTGATATGAAAGAAAAAATAAATAAATATATTTTGTTATTTGATATTAATGGAGAAAATTTTGGTTTTAAGTCAAGGGTATTTTTGGAATAAGGGAATATTTTGATTGATGAAAATAGGATAATGACTCATTGAAGGGGAGATACATGGGAATGAGTTATTACCTAATTTCAATGATTCATTCCCTTATTTGTATTCCTATTCCTATAATCCAAACATTAACAATGAGAATCAATGATTCACATTCCCATTCCCTACTCCTATTACCCTAAATCAAACGGCCTCTTAATTTACTGATACACTCTAGAAGTTCTTTTGATCCGAATGTGATTTCTAATGGAAACAATTTACTGTTTCCTTTTCTTTAATATATATAAGTATTTTTCTATATTGTTTTTCATGATATTTTTTATTAAAAAAATTTGAGGAAGATTAAGGAAAATCTGTGTAAAATGCAACATTGATGGCAGTAAGGACCAGGGACCAGGGACCAGGGACCAGGGACAAGGAAAGGAGAGCTGGCAAGTTGGCTCGGCTAGCAAGCAAGGAGCTGGCAAGGAAAGCAGCTCCTTAGGGGTGTTTTTAATATATAAAAATAAAAATGATTTCTCTTTTTCATTTGAAATAATTTGTTTCTTAAATATATTTGATAGCAATTTTTTTGTCTTGAAGAAATTAGTTTTTCCTTTTATCCGAATGAGTATTCATTTCTCGATAATATATTTGTTTGTGTTTTTTTGGAAAGATAAAAAAAAAAAAAAGGATGAAAAGATCCTTCTAAAATGAGCGGGATTGCATTATATAAATAGAAAAGTGTATTGTACCAAAATTCTAGTTTAAAATATGAAAATTATTATATCGTACCAAAATAATTAGAATTCGTACTGGAACAAGCCTATAAAGACAGTCCTTTTTTAGAAATTTATAAAATTATATATATATATATATATATATTCTGAAACAAGCCTATAAAGACAGTCCCTTTTAGAAATTTATAAAATTATATATATATATATATTTTATAAAATTATATATATATGATATATATATATATATATATATATATATATATATATATATATATATATATATATATATATATATATATATATATATATATATATATATATATATATATATATATCCATATAATTTGGTTATTAAATATTTAAAATTATATTTAAAATCAATTTTGATAATTTTCATCGATAATTTAGTGGCTAGCGCATAAGGTGTTATCATAATGAGATCTGAGGTTTGAATCTCGACAAAATCGAGATAAATACCTCCCTTATGTGCTAGTCATTATTCCAAAGACTAGTAGTCGCCCGTGATTTACCTCCTCCGTGTTGGCCCTTGGACGGATTGACCGGAGTGCTGGGGGCAAGCGTATTCACCTTTTGCCATAATGAAGGGGATAAAGCCGAGGTGTTGTCACAATAAGATTGAGATTCGAATTTCGGCAAAGTCAAGGTAAATACCTCTTTTATGTGCTAATCACTATTTCAAAGGTTAGTAGCCGCCCGTGATTTATCTTCTTCGTATTGATCCTGGGACGAATTGACAGGAATACTAGGAATGAATGTATTCATCTTTTTACCATAATGAAAGGGATAAACTAGCTGGTCTAAAATAAATGAATGAGATAAACTAAAAGGATAAAACTAAAAAGCAGGCGTTATTTTTTTTAATGAAAGGGCGCCCATCTCTATTAAAATAATACAATTATCCTTTGCTATAAAATAATGATTTGTTTTTATTATTGTCTTTTTCAATTTTTGTTTCCATTTTTTTTCCATTTAAATTGGTATGGTGTAATAGTTACGAATTTATAACTGTTATACAATTATAATAATTATGATATCATCACGGCTACAATTAAGATATCATATGATTTTATAACTATTATATGCTGAATAAATTTTGTGAGATCATAATTTATTTATTTAAATTGAACTATAAAACACATAATATATAGAACACATAATATATGAAGATTTTTAAATGAGTTTTAAATTGATATATTATACATCTCATAATATAATTTAATCCGAATTAAAAATTATAATTTTTTAAAATTATAATTTATAATTATAACGGCCAAGCTGACCATGGCTTGCTCAGCGCTCTCTCATGTTTTCCCTTTTCTTCCTTCTTTATTTTTTTTTTCCTTTTCCACATATATATTTTCATTTATTTTTTCTTATTTGTATTTTCCTCAATCCGTACGTCTCAGTAGTTGTAAAGTATGAATATGAAGTTTGTTAGGGATAAAATTTCTCGTAGACTAGATAGATAGATCGACCCCTTCAATTAGCGTAGAGTGTTTAACGTAACCCATATATCCTTGTCCTTACTGAATTAAGCATCGTGGTCCTAGATCGAGATTCGAGAGGGTTCAGTGCAGTGCAGTGACCCCAAGTTATAATTTAGCATGGTGTACGTCTGTTTTATTATAAATTGATATATTCCCAAACCTGCAGTGCTCTGCGAAGTTCAGGATAGGGAAGGAACGACGACGTAAGGTAATTAAGATGGCGAGATCGTGCTTCTCCTTGTCCTTCTTCTTCGTAATCCACTTCTGCTTCCTTTCCTTTCCCTCTTCATCAGTACTGCTCAACCCGTCGAGCACAACGGCCGCCGCTGGTACTACTGCTGCCGCCGTCGTACTACGTGGACGGACGACTACTGGCTGCGACGAATCGACGACGGTAGGTAGACGTGGATGCGAGAAAGAAGGTGCAGCAGCAGCAGCAGCAGCAGCAGCGTCTTGGGTAAATTACTATGCGGACGAGTTCCAACTCGACTCGGAGGTCAACAGAAGGCTCCTCGCTGATGGCGGCCATCCGCATCTTGTTTATCAAACTTTGCATCCGGACAGGCAGGTGTGTAACAAGAAGGGCCCTGGCCAGCCCTGTACTGCCAACCAAAATCGCCGTCCCGGGAACAGGCCCTGTATTCCTTCTAACCATTACAGAGTCTGTTACCCGCCCCCGCCGTCTAATTGATTAAGTTGATGCATTAAGTAATTAATTAATAGCCAAGTCTGCGTGCTGTGACAGTATCAGTATGTTAAGTAATTGTGCTGTGTCAGCGATCAATTTCTAAATAAATATAATCGTTGAAATATTCAAAAAAAAATTTAATTCAATATAATGACGCAGGCCTCTTTATTATTTTTAAAATTTTAATTTAATTTCTTTTGATAATTTTATTTAATTCTAGTGAAAAAGTTTGTTAGGAAGAATAGAATAAGTTATCAGCCAAATTCATTTTCTCTAAATCCTAAATCCAGTTTGTATCAAATGGTATCTTCTTCGAATACCGTATCTCATCTCGTTTTAAAATCTTAAATTATATATCTTTTTTTACTAAATCTAGACCATAGTCACCATTGTCTCCGCAAGAATTGCGGTTAGCATTGCCACAACCTTAAAAAGATGTTGACAATCGCATCACATACGAGCAGATATCAAGAGTAAAATGCCCTAATACGGCCTTTTTCCGAAGCAATGAGAATACTACTTGGTTATCATCATCAACTATGTGTGTATGAACTAGCCTCAACTTTTGTAATATGGTCTTGGTTATGAGACAGGCGTATCGGGATCAACATCATCGTCATCGTCGGAGATAGATGACTGACGAGCTCCTCCTCCAAGTTCCCAGTTGCTATCTGTGGTTTTAGTCTCCAACTTGTTTTGCTGCCCTACAGTACTGAACTTTCTCTGCTGCTCTGGTAAACAAAATCAGTTTAACATCAATAGTTCACCAGAGCATTTAGTTGAACATGATCAAAATGAGAAAAATATAAATTTGAGCTTCATTTTGTGTACTCTTGTTGTTGATTGTACTCCGAGTTAGGGCCAAAAACTCTTCCCAGTCGAATTGCCTAAGCTCTTCTTTCTCCCTATCTGAGAGCCCAAAATTAGGTTCTCTCCCACACATGAAAGCTGCTCTGTGTTTCCAAAACAAACAAACAAGAAAGGAATCACCTGAAAAGTATCTCATCAAGAAAAATATACACAAAAGAAGTCATTAAACAGAGAAAGCGCCTAGTTTATGAGGACATTGGCAGAAGGGCTAGGATAAGGTCCTAAATAACCTGTACTGGATTCTGTTATCTTGTAAATTGTTGTATGATACTATGATCTAAACTAGTTCACAGATACTTTCCCATTGTAACATTCTAACTACAAGTTCGAAAGTCGTTCAGTCTTAATTGTGGAATCAATTAGTGAAGATGAATACCTGTCATACAATCGTGCAGCTTCTTCCTGAGATCCAACTGTCCCTAGGTGAATTTGTTTCTTGTCGACTTTTATTGCTGCTTGCCATTTCATGTTCTTAAAATATACTCCTCTCATTATGCATGGCTTCTGGTCTTCATGGTGCTTTTTTCTATGTCGCTTTCTGCATTTAATTTCTTTGCCTAGCAACGGAAGCAACAAAAAGGCCACCACTTAAACTAAACACTCAAAAGAATCTCAATTGTAAATCCATGCCATCGAAAGAATAAGCTTTTTCCAATTTCATTGTTTCAACATATATCAATCATGGCGAGTCATGCTAAGAAGGAGATGCAATTCCTTTTTTCTAATTTGTTTCTGCTACGATCAACAAGTGGCATTTTTGTTCTTATACAAACATGTTTTGGTGTCCATGAAGAAATGACTTGAAGGAACACTGACAGTACATTTTCTCTTCTCTGTTTTCAAATAATGATACCGTGAACAGAAACAGATACAGAGACAGCACAATTTTCGGTGTCTATAATGTAACAGTTAGAATATTGGAAAAAGCTAACCTGGGCTGTAATTCTTTGGTTCCTCCATCGACATGCTTGATTCAAAGGCATATGAGGATCCAGGAAATGTTTTGGACTTGTCTTCCTGCAATGGCTCACAAACATGAGTAATATATTCTCAACAATATAATACCAAATTAAACTAAGATAATGAAAACAAGAATACTGAAGTGTTCAGCTACTTATTTTTGGATCTCCTTTCTAAGCCAAAATACATATTAAGAAGGTTTACTAGCAACAAATACAGAATATTTAAAATAGTCAATAATCTTTAAATATTCAATAAATCTGCAATACGTTCATAATTTATTAAGTTTGAAGGACAGTTCAGTGTATGAAGCTTTTACTAATATAGGGTCCTAGGAAAAGTCTATTATACACAGTCTTATCCTGTTTTATAAGAGGTTATTTCCAAACTCGAACTCGTGACCTCCAAATTACATGACAATATTTTATCAAACATGATGCATCATATTTATAGAGTTAGCTAATACCATTAACTAATTCCCGCCTCCCCTGTTTTTAATAATAAAAAGCAGATGCTTAAACTATGTTTAACATTATCGCCAACAGATAAACCTTCGTACATGTTTCAAGAAATGATCCAAACAGAAAAAAAAAAAAGAAGCATGTTTCTTTCTCTTATTGTACAATAATAAAGTGTGTTTGTAAAATAATTGGGCATATAAATATCTACTTATCTACTTATAGTAAATGAAAATTTAATTTTGTATTATCCATGGCGATTGTGTGAATAATACAATGTAACTATGGTTTTTTATTCTTATGTAGAATGATAGCTCTTTTAAGATGAATGACATGACAAAAGTAAAAAAGAATTTTTCTTTTACAAAGTCAATAATAATTCTCATATAATTGATTGGAAATTTTATACGATGTTATGACATGAAAAATATGGTCTTACATCTTGTAAGTGTTAAGTTTTAAATTATAGAAATCAGTGTGAGTATATTTTATTCTGGAAACAGTCTCTTGTAAAAAGTAAAATAACCCTGGGATCTCCACATAACGTGAGCTTCGTGCACCAGACTATCCTTTTTAATATGAGTATATTATATTAAGTGTCAGATTTGAGACCCTACATAACATAGGAGTGTGCAAGCAATTCAAAACTAAATTGACCGAATCGAATAAATCAAAACTCACTAAATCGAATCGACTGAACTTTGCAATCAAATTTGAACAAATCTAACTGCTATAAAATTTCATTGATTAGTCGACTCATATTAGGTATCAAATCATTAATTGAGTTGCATGGTTGACTACTATATATAAAAATCAATCGATGATCGATCGATTTAACCGATCTGTTGATTTTAAAATCGAAATCAAACCAAAACAATAGGTATTTTAAAAAAAAAATAATTTTCAAAATAAATGAATTCAACTCCCAAATTCGATCAGTTTAATCGATCTTTTAGTCACTCTTACGTAACAATGTTGAAAAAAAAATATAAGATTGGATTTTAGAAGCCTACTCATTCAGATCGTACTTGGGATATTATTACTCAAATTTATTTGGATCATGAGATTAAAGATCTTAATAAGCATGCTTTGGTCATGTGGGATTACAGGGTGGAATTTCATCCTCCTTTACTTTACCGCTTTTAACATGGATTTCATCATGCCTAACATTGCTACTCTGATGCCTTGTTAAAGCTCAAAAGGGAGCATGACCTAACACAAAATAGCAAAACACTTAGGTAGTGGAGATTTAGTTATTTAAGCATGTGTAAGAGGCCTTCTCAAATGTGAAATTAATGATCTGTTTGGTTGGATGGAAAATTAAAAAATGGGGTTAATTCAAATTCATGATTGGTACTCGACCATTATGTTTAACATTATAAAATTTTGAACTTCTATTATGATTTGAATCTTTATTTTTTTTTTTAAGGGTTAAAGCTAGCTCCTCCTACTGCTAAGGAGCATGCTCTGTCTATAAAAGCAACATTTGATTGAGAAACAGATAAAACAATCATCAGATAAATTTAGGAGACAACCACATGTCCGTGAGTACAAATCTTGTTAGGGAGTTTGTCAAGCTAGGAAAAAAGAATCGAGGCACTATCTATAGTCTAATTTCTTAACTCAAGTAGTAAAAGGCGAATAAGTTCATTCCAATGCCCCCGTCAACTCGTCTCAGGGTCAATATGGAAGAGATAAATCACGGACAGCTATTAGCCTTTGGAATAATGACTAGCACATAAGGGAGGCATTTACCTCGGCTTTGCTGAGATTTGAACCCTAGATCTCATGGTGGCAACATCTCATGTGCTAGCCACTAGACCGTCCCGAGACTACTAATTCCTTAACTCAATGTGGCAAAAGATGAATATGCTCGCTCTCAGTGTCCCCGTCAACTCGTCCTAGGACCAACACGGTACTAATTCCTTAACTCAAGATTCTAGAAAAGGAGGATAGAACATGAGTTTTAAAAAGAGCTTAAAAGGACACACATGCATATGCTGTGAAGGACGTGATTAGATTTCCTATATCCATCCCAGTAGTGAGAAATTTTGAAAACTCAGTCTCTTCGGATGAGTCTAGTGGCTAGCACATGAGGTGTTGCCACCAATGAGGTCTGAGGTTCAAATCTCGACAAAGCCGAGGTAAATGCCTTCCTTATGTGTTAGTCACTATTCCAAAGGCTAGTAGCCGCCCGTGATTTATCTCCTCCGTGTTGGCCTTGAGACGGGTTGACGGAGGCGCTGGGGCGAACATATTCACTTTTTGTCACCAATCTTGAAAACTCAATATATGGTAGGTGAATCATTATGCAGGATGCAAATGCAACTAGCATTTTACCCTAATATAATGAAACATTGTAAATAGTGAGGAATGCCTACCATGAGGAGTTTGATCACAAATACAATTTGATATGTTTTGTTAGATAATCTTTCTAGAGGAGCCATACTTTTGAAACTTTTCATTAGACTTAAGTATAAACACTCATAACCATAAGGATTGAGTATTTTGTTTTATTAGGTTGATAAAAAGGATATGATATGTGATATATGCAAAAAAAGAAAAAAAATATTGATATAGATTGGTTAAATTAAATATTTGAAATACAATGCAATAGTTATAAATTTTTTCTTGATATTGGTTGTTAGGTTGATTATTTTTATAAAGTATAATGGATGTAAATTTCAATATTTTATTGCATATATTGTTGTGCACACCTCCATATGTAATTAATTTTAAACACTTTTAATATGATAATAGATGCAAAAGTACGGTGGAAACTTCCTAAAGGAAATAAGATTCTATAATAACATTACATACAAGGATGATGAAAAAAAAAAAAAAAAAAATAAATATAGTTTATTATACAATAATAATAATTACGTCTTATCTCATTAGGTGAAATTCTTCTACGTCATTGGATTCTATTTTCTACTATATCATCATTTATATTTAAATAAATTTTATCTTTATTGTTACTTGTCAAGTCTTTTTTTATCATTTTCTTACTTGTTTGATATGCATATTTGTTATAATTTCATATTATCTAACTTGAGTATTTATTGATCATCGAAATATGTCTTTACCATATTAAATATGTCTCCTAAAATTTTATCTCAAAATAAACATAGTTATCACATCAAAGAAAAAAATGTATGAATGTAGAAGTTTCATCCAATCCATTAAATCATGAACATGGTACAAATGAAGACATAAATATATCCCATACAAAAAATAATAATAATAATAACAGAGGGAAAGATAAGGCTTAAAAACCTGAAAAATAAATAAAAAGATCTAGCAAATTGATCTTACCATCTCTACAAGACTTGCGTCAACTGAAGGAAAAGGATGCACACTATTTAGATTCACATGTGGATTAGAATTGCCCACAGAAATATTATGCTCGATTGGCTTAGGAAGCACAACAGGAAAGGAGCTTTTCCCTGCAATATCAAAATAGAAATGTTTGCTAATTTCCAAGTTTGGCACATCATTTAAGCTCAATCTATTTTTTAAGGGACTCTAAGCTCACTCAGTTACTGAATAAAATACTTCCACTTATGTTGATCTAAGCATGTCACAAACAGAAAATATCAAATCCACCATGTCCATTATGCATTTTCATCATAAAGTTTTTCAATTTCCGTACTTAATGAAGGTAACAAGAGGCCCTCATTAACCAATGTGATAGCTTACTAGACGTCCACAACGATTAAAAACTTCAAAGATGACAGGAGAAATTTCTCAAAAATTCAAACTTTTAAAACTAAACCAGATCAAAAACGAGTTTTAAAAAGAAGATTTTGATTAAATAAGAAGATTAGCTTTTTCCACAGATAAAGGTAAAATTACCATGCATATAAAAATTTACTATATTTACAAATTCATGGAGCACAATTGAAAAAATAGGGGAACAAATCCATTTGGTTCAGCTAAGCAGAGAAAAATTGAGTAAAGAGTGTTACCGGAACAAAGCCCCAAATATCTTCTTCTTCTTATGCTAACCATGGCTGACAACTCTGCTAACAGTACGAAAGAGAAATTAATGGAAAGAGGAATGTTTTTACAACACTATCAAAAAGGATAATGGAAAAATAGCAGCAATCCATACTATTATTTATTTATTTTAATGTTTGCTTAGCTAATAGATCAGTAACTTAAGGTCAGAGAAGAGAACTTCTTGGAATCTTATTTAGATTTCTTGTATTTCAACAAGTATAATTGGATAGTTACATCTCTACCAACTTTCATCTCCTTCCTATCATGAGTTACAAACTAGCTTGATTCTCAGGCCTCAGCCCTCAGCACAGACAATTTAGAATTCTGAGGAAAAGTGATCCTGGAGATCATGAATTGTTCAACTCTTTCCTACAAAGCATTTTCTCCCAAATGGTGTTTAATATAAACATGAAAGCCATACGCCAATTCTTATGTCTAAGCTAGTTCAGATATTACTCCAGTAACTAACAAGACGGTGAAGAGAAGTTCTTAAAAGGTCTACCTGAAAAGTTCTTTTTTGTCAACCCGATCAGTATAGATGCACAGTTACATCAACGCCAACTTTGATCTCCTTCCTGTCATGGATGGCAAGGATTGATGAATAACAAACTATTTTGCCACCAAGTCAGAGACTTCATAATCTCAGTCCTGATGCAATCAATATCATAATACAGAGGAATAGAGAACATGAGTTGAAAATCTCTCTTCTCCTAAGGTTTTCATCATTCCTACTTGGACTTTTAGGCAAATCAACATGTATTCTCATGATTTGCATAGTACTTCTACAATACATAGTTGTTCTACGGAGAGAATTTTAGTCCACACTGAACTGGGGCAAACAAATAAGAGAGAAATTGAAACTGTAAATCTTTTGGAAAAATCCAACAGCACCCACGTAAATACTTTTGCATATTACTGCTGAGTAAGGAAAAGCCATCAAAATAAGCAGATTTGCCGACCATTACTGAGTTTTACTTCGGTTGCTTACAGCGCCATGGTACATGCCTCCAAGTCCAAACATTAGCACCAGTTCGACTCCTTCCTTCCTAGAACAGGGATTGATCATTCATCGATAATTTAAGATTACCGAGAACGCTCCCTTGAACAAAATTTTTTTAACAGAGTAGCCGGACCACAGCCTCCAAAGCCACTAAGGAACAAAAATTGAAGCATTGCTCACGGGACAATTGTTCCCAGGCATCCATGTACTCACCAATCACTAGCAGCAACTCCAACCACACAGCCAACCCAGCACCCCCGACGACCCCAATCCCCAACCTCCATTCCACGCACCGAAATCAAGGTCCAACCAAAGCCAGGCGCCAAGGTGGCGACCAACCCATCAACAACCCGAGCCCCGAAGCGCCTCCCCCCAAGTCCACAACCCGTGTACGAACCCGAAAGCAAGCACACGACACCCCGAGAGCCGAACATAAAAGAAAATTAAATTCACAAGGTGGAACCAAGGAGGGAGGTAGATGGCTGCGTACCGGGTTGAGCCGGCGGCCGGCGCTGAGGCGGAGGAGAAGCCCACAGCGACGGAGGCCGAGAAGGTGGCGTAGAGAAGGCAGGGTGGCATCCACCTCCTTTAGTCGCCGTCGCCGTCGCCGTTGCCGTTGCCGTCGCCTTTGGTCTTCGAGTCGATCAACTTTTGTGTATTTTGTTCGTCTTTGGTTCGTTATAGTCGTGCGTTGTCGGCTCGAAAGGATGGAGAGGCGAGGCAACGGACGCTTTGTCCGCCTCTCTCTTCGTGGACGCTCCCCTCCGAACTTGCCAGATTACGCTTTTGCCCCTAATCATTAGCGGCTAACCGAACCGGCCGCGTGAAATTCCGGTCCGTGAGCCGTACGGAACCCCTCCCCGTTAATTAACCAAGAAATTACTAGCACTTTTATATTATTTTTAAAACAAACCTGGTATGTACAAAAAAGACAATTTAAATAGAGCAAGTTTGATGGTAGAGATGTAAGTCAATAACTACTAAAACTAATTTGTTCTAATCCACTAAAATAAATATATGTAATATTTTAAACTAAAAATTAAAATTTCAATATTCATTATTTGTCCAAATCAAAATTGAATTGACTTGCAATAATCTTCTCGCCACGGTGTCTCGACTGTAGTGGTAAAATAATAAGGGGAATAAATAGGGCTATAGGAGAATTCAAGTTTGTGTCCGGAAGCAATGATACCGTGATTAAGTTTTTTAAATAATTAATTGTACATCTAAGAATTAAATTTTAACTATAATATATTATAGAAATTTTTCTTTACAACTCTAAGAATGTAAGTCTTCATTAGTATAGTAATTAAAAAAAATCTATGAAATTAGATCGGTCAAAATTAATTAGCCCGAAGAATTGAAAATTTTGAATTAAAAAAAAAAGGACTCAAATTTGAATCCTTAGATATGAATGTTTTACTAATTGATCTTTGAGTATATATAAATTATGTTTAAAATTTATTGGATAGTTGGACAAGAAAGATTGTCTATTTTAAAAATTAATTATCTCGGTATATATTTTTGTTGATTAAGATATCTATGTGTTTTTATACTGATTAATTTTAGAGCGGATTATAATTATAATTCTTTTTATATCAAATAAACCGAAAAGTAAAAAATATGAACAGAATAAAGGAGTATAAAGGCACGAGTGATTGGTGAACACTGAAGACATTTGAACTCCATCCAACTCTTAACTACTCAAAATGTTAGGTGTGAATATTTGATTTTCCATTACAAAAATAACCATTAAGAATTTAAATTTAAATAGGAGATGTGGAAGGTGTTTAGAGGATGTTGAAAGAACTAATAGAATTGTAAGCAAGTGTATTTTTGTTCCTTTCGTAATAGAGACAATTTAGATTCATGGTACTCGTAATGCCCGATAAATACTAAGTCAAGTGGCTAATGGGACTCATAAGTAGATCTTGATGTCTCTGGGATCATGATACTACGGTAGAATATTTAGGTTGTCATTCAGATATCCACGATTTGAACCTCAAATACGACGTATTTATAAATTTTTTTTCTCCAAATGAAAGACATAACCAAAGGATGCTGAATTTTTGAGTTGGTCGTCACGTGTACTTCCTAATTTATCCGGATGACTAATGAAAAAATTCTATAAGATCAGATTGACCATTCAAACAAAATTAATGAAATTAATTAAAATTATCAAAAATATAATAACAATTCAAAGTATAATTATAATAATAAGGAAGAAGAAAAGGGTAGTCAAAGGAGTAGGTGAATGTTAACATCAACACCAACACCACCACCTGTGTTTGTGGATCTCGAATGGTGTTTGTTACTTTGCCACAATTGCAATGCAATTTTTTTCTTCAAATCTCACCAACCAAAAGGATCATTTTTTTAATATTATTCTTCATTTAATTTATCATTTTGTTTTTTTATGGAGTAAGTTATTGGTCACGTTGTTCTTTGTTTATTAAGAATATTGACAAAGAATTTGAAAAATATTAAATCGGTGTATGTCTTGAATGATTGGCCTACCACACTAGTCATAAAGACATGCCCACGTGGCCACATCATGACAAATTACACCCACACAACTAACGGGTAAGATAATTCAAAAAATATCTCATTGAATTTTGGAGCAGAAAAACAGGGCCAAATTTACGATTTATTATTAAAAGAGTATCACATAAAATATTTTTTTTTTTAAAAATACATTTTGACCGTAAATAAAAAGCCTGCCGTTAGATAATGGCAGTGAGTCCTAAAACCTACCCCCACAACGTTACCCCGTCAAATCGGACGGCCCGGCCCCGTCCCTCAGTTCTTACCCTGTCAAATCGGACGGCCCGGCCCCGTCCCTCAGTTCCAACTCTGTCGTATCTCGTCCGTCAGTTGCTCCACTCATTTCCTATATAGCACTCCCCCTCTCCTACTCCAATCGCCGCCTTCTCCTCTCTCTCGGCCCTTTTCCTGTTCGATCTCGTTTCTTCGAAGCCCTAACGATGGCTCTGATCGTGGAGAAGACGTCCGCTGGCCGGGAGTACAAGGTCAAGGACCTCTCCCAGGCTGACTTCGGCCGCCTCGAGATCGAGCTCGCGGAGGTAGAAATGCCCGGCTTGATGGCCTGCCGCTCTGAGTACGGCCCCTCCAAGCCCTTCGCCGGCGCACGCATCTCCGGCTCCCTCCACATGACCATCCAGACCGCCGTCCTCATCGAGACTCTCACCGCCCTCGGCGCCGAGGTCCGCTGGTGCTCCTGTAACATCTTCTCCACCCAGGACCACGCCGCCGCTGCCATCGCCCGCGACTCCGCGGCCGTTTTTGCCTGGAAGGGCGAGACACTCGCCGAGTACTGGTGGTGCACAGAGCGTGCCCTTGACTGGGGCACCGGCGGCGGCCCCGATCTTATCGTCGATGACGGTGGTGACGCCACGCTCCTCATCCATGAGGGGGTGAAGGCCGAGGAAGAGTACGAGAAGAGCGGCAAGTTGCCAGATCCGGCCTCCACCGACAACGTCGAGTTCCAGCTCGTGCTCGGTATCATCCGTGATGGGCTCAAGGTCGATCCCAAGAAGTACCACAAGATGAAGGAGCGCCTAGTCGGCGTATCGGAGGAAACAACTACTGGTGTCAAGC
Source organism: Zingiber officinale (assembly GCF_018446385.1). Classification (NCBI taxonomy): domain Eukaryota; kingdom Viridiplantae; phylum Streptophyta; class Magnoliopsida; order Zingiberales; family Zingiberaceae; genus Zingiber; species Zingiber officinale. Next base: position 96,234,584 of record NC_055988.1, on the reverse strand, counting down.
GACTGTACCAGATGCAAGCCAGCGGCTCCCTCCTCTTCCCCGCCATCAATGTTAATGACTCCGTGACAAAGAGCAAGGTTAGATATGTTATTCCTGGATCTAGAATTTTGGGCTTCTTACTCTTTTTTGTGCTTCTAGTTTTCTCCCATTCTCACGCTTTAGATCTCCAGGTCTGTGTTGGTTCTTTCCTGTTTACTTTACTTTTTGGAATCTGTACCTTTCGTTTAGATCTGGTCTATTTCTACAGATGCTGTGGGAACATATCACTGATATGCAGTTGTTTTTGGATTTGTTTCACTCAATCGTTGAACATATGAGCGATCTTTGTTCTCATTTGATACTTTGTTGCGGATCTAATAATACCTGTTTTCTGGTTGCGGTTATTTTATCTTAATTTTGGTTTCGTAAGGCTCAGATCTATGTTTTTATTTATTTGTGTATTGTTTCTTGCCATGCAAATTTGGAGATCTCTGACTATTAGTTTTCGTTGTCTCATGACTCTTTAAAAATAGTTCGACAATCTGTATGGGTGCCGCCACTCCCTTCCTGATGGGCTTATGAGGGCTACCGACGTTATGATCGCCGGCAAGGTTGGCGTGGTCTGTGGTTATGGAGATGTCGGCAAGGGTTGCGCCGCTGCTCTGAAGCAGGCAGGTGCCCGCGTTATCGTCACTGAGATCGATCCCATCTGCGCTCTCCAGGCCCTGATGGAGGGCATCCCTGTTCTCCCCCTGGAGGATGTTGTAGCTGAGGCCGACATCTTCGTCACCACAACCGGAAACAAAGACATCATTATGGTGGATCACATGAAGAAGATGAAGAACAATGCCATCGTATGCAACATTGGCCACTTCGACAACGAGATCGACATGCACGGGCTTGAGACCTACCCAGGCATCAAGCGCATCACCATCAAGCCCCAAACCGACCGCTGGGTCTTCCCCAAGACTAATTCCGGCATCATTGTTCTTGCGGAGGGACGTCTCATGAACCTTGGCTGTGCCACTGGCCATCCCAGCTTTGTCATGTCCTGCTCCTTCACAAACCAGGTATCAAATTCGATTCTTTTCCGCTAACTATCTATACAGTAACTAAATTGGGGAACAAATCTTGGCAGGTGATTGCCCAGCTTGAGTTGTGGAAGGAAAGGAAAAGCGGAAAGTATGAGAAGAAAGTGTACGTACTGCCTAAGCATCTGGATGAGAAGGTTGCGGCTCTGCACCTGGGTAAACTGGGAGCCAAGCTTACCAAGCTCACACCAGAGCAGGCAGAGTACATCAATGTTGCCGTTGAAGGCCCTTACAAGCCTGCTCACTACAGGTACTAATGTGCTATTTCGGTCTGAGATGATACCCGAATCGCAATGGCGGCGGTCTTACCCCAGGGATCGGAGTGATGCTGAAATTATCTTTGCTTGATTTACCTTCTACCTTTTTCTGTTTTTGCTATTTCCGATGGAGTTTTATTCCATGTTGAATTCGATGAGGAATGCTGTGGGCAAGCTTAGGAACTGAATAATTCTCCAAGCGATGCCCCTTTAGTACTTCTTGTTGTCGAACTACTATGTGAAATTTAGTTTTGAGCCTTCGTGTCACAAACACATTCATTCTTCAAAAAACAAAGAAAAAACAGAGAGAAAAAGAAAGGCTTGGGACAACAGACAAAGAAAGAGAGGGAAGGCACTCTACTTGGCCAAATCTCAATCTACTTTAATTGAATTGCTTGGCTTTCAACTGAGGTATAAGTCAAATTCACACTTCAATATGGACAAACATCTTCCAGCTCCATTTGCTCCTGTCGACTTCCACAATCAAGGTTTAAGGAAGAACTTCTATGCTTGATTTGATTATGTTTATTAAAATAATAATAATAAATTCAGTTAATTTTATTGATTAGCAATGAACGATTGATCGGATTAAATTACTAAATTAAATTAATATTAAAATTATTCTAATAGTTTTATTATAATTATTAGAATAATTTGTACAATAATTTTTTATTGGTTAATTGATTAAGTATTTTTTAAACATTATATATCTTATTATTTTTAAGACATGAACAATAAGAATTATTATTGTTTTTTTTATATATACCTTCTTCTAAGAGGAAAAGGAAGCAGTCGGATTGGTTCTGTCGCCATATCAAGTGTTCCTACAAAGGAACTTGCTGCTCCTTTGTGCCACCGATCCGATTTTTCTTTCTTCCGCCGCCGATAACAAGAAAAGGCATCGCCATCGCCTGATGATGCTTGCCGCCGGCAGCCCAGTAAGATTGCAGCAACCTTACCCATTAGACATTGCTGCCGTTAGTGATCTGTATAAGGTTCTGTCTCGTCGGAACCATCTTCCGTGTTCCTCAAGAATTTTCTGACTCCTTTGTTTCCAGCGTGCACTGGAAGGAATTTGCTTCTCACTTTTCCAATTGGATAGTGACACCAAGCAATTTCCATAACAAGAAGTAACTGGAGGTTGGATGGAGTTTATGCCGCTGTCTTCCCACCGCATCTGGTAAGATCTACTACCTTTCAATCTTGTTATTTTATTTACTATGTTAGATAATCAACATCATGGCTAAAAGCAAAATTTATAACAATATCAAATTTGTTATATCATTGGACATACTAGAAATCTATGTTCTAAAAAATTTAATTAGTCATATATTCGAATAAAATATCAAATTTATCTCAGAATTAAACACTTTGGTATTCAATATTCTAAACGATTTGATTCAAATTTTATTGGTGGTCCTGCAACTTCAAAACAACTAATTGTTTCACAAGTTTATCCTAAACTTCTCTCATCTGTGCTTACTCATAGTAAATTGTCAGAATTTTCATATACTGAATGTTATATTGACACTGGAGCAACTCATCATGTCACATCAGATTATAATACCCTTACTGACGTAATGTCATATTATGACTCATATACGGTTCAAGTCGGCATGGTCCAAGTTTACAAATTGCTAATCTTAAAAACACATATATTCATTTATTTAATCGTACTTTTCACATGCACAATATCTTTCATGTTCCATCTATTACTAAAAATTTACTTTCTACACGTTAGTTTTGTCTTGATAACAATGTCTCTTTTGAATTTTATCATAATCATTATTTTATTAAAGATAGAAGCACAGATACTATTGTGTTTCATGGGAGAATAAAATATGGTCTTTATTATCTTCAAAGTTCTTCAATCAAAGCTTTTGTTAGTGAACACACAAATAAACCAGCTTGACATACTCGACTTGGTCATTCTTCTCTCCACATTGTTCAGTTAATCATCAATAGGTATGGTTTACCTATTTCCTTTACCTCTTTTCAATCTCATTCATGTAGGGCCTTCATGGAATCTAAAAGTTATAAGCTACCTTTCGCTTCATCAAATCATGTTTCTTATTTTCTACTTGAAATAATTCATTCGGATGTTTGAGGCTCTGCACCTATTTTGTCTAATCGAGGTTTCCAGTATTATGTTACCTTTATTGATCATTTTAGTAAATATACTTGGCCCTATCATATAAGAAGGAAATCTGATCTATTAGATATATTTTGTAATTTTCAAAAGCAAGTAGAACAGTATTTTAATCACAAAATACTCTCTCATTCTGATTGAGGAGATGAATATCAAGCTCTTCATCGTCATCTTGTCTCTTGTGGAATTGTTCATCGAGTCTCTTGTCTTCACACTCTATAACAAAATGGCTCTACTGAAAGAAAATATAGATATATCATTGAAACTACCTTAGCTCTTCTCCTTCATGCATCTGTTCTATGTAAATTTTGGGATGAAACTGTTTGTGTTGGGACCGATTATGTAGCTAGAGGGGGGTGAATAGCTCGGCTCGATCCTCGTGCTCTTCGTTGCTTGTTTCTTCAATGATATGCAGCGGAAATACAAAGAAACAACACACACAATGCTAACTCGAGGATTTACTTGGTATCCACCTCACAAGAGGTGACTAGTCCAAGAATCCACACACTCACGCACCCTCCACTAGAAAAAACACTCCTTTATGGTAACTACCAAAGGCGGAGAAGCCCTACAATACTCTCAATACAACAAGAAAGCAAGGGAAGACAAATATAATAAATCTCTTACAAGATATGCAAAGAAAACCCTAACCCTAGCTTCTTCCTCTTGTTGTAGTCACGCCTCTTGACTTGGATGTCTCTCCAAGATCTTTCAAGAACTGGCAGTGAGAGTGGAAAACGTTGTGGAGAAGCTGCTGTGAAGATCGGGAGTGAACAGTGTGAGTTCTGCTGAGAGAACAGCTCGCCAGCGGCTTTAATCGACGCCAACAGTCGGATCCCAATCGATTGGATTGCTCCCAATCGATTGGGGAGGCTTTGGATCGATCGGCTGATCGATCCAGAGCACCTCTGTGCTCTCGGGAAATGCCTGGATCGATCGGTTGATCGATCTAGGACTTATCGCGCACAAACAGCAGCTCCCAATCGATCCACTGATCGATTGGGACCTCTGGATCGATCGCCCAATCAATCCAGAGGGGTTCTGTTTGCGCGACACTTCTTCCCAATCGATCCACTGATCGATTGGGAGGATGCTTGTCGTGGGGACTCACCCAATCGATCAGCTGATCGATTGGGCATGAGCCAATCGATTGGCTGATCGATTCAGCTCATGATTTTTGCCCAAAACCAAGTCCAAACTCCCCTAAACCAACATCCGGTCAACCATAACCTGTTGGTACATCATGCCTAGCATCCGGCCACCCTTGACCTGCTAGAACTCCCTCACCAAGTGTCCAGTCAATCCTTTTGACCCACTTGGACTTATCTTCACCAGGTGTCCGATCAACCTTGATCGACCTAAATTTCCCGTGCCAAGTATCCGGTCACCCTTTGACCTACTTGGACTTCCCAACACCAGATGTCTGATCAAACTTGATCCATCTGGATTTCCTATGCTTGGCTTCACTCACCAGGACTTTCAACTGCCTAGCTTCACTCACTAGGACTTCCCATCTGCATGGCTTCACTCACCAGGACTTTCAACTGTCTAGCTTCACTCACTAGGTCTTTCACCTGGCTTCACTCATCAGGATTTTCCTTCTGCCTGACTTCACTCACCAGGACTTTCACCTAGCTTCACTCATTAGGATTTTCCTTCTGCCTACCTTCACTCACCAGGACTTTCCTTCTGTCTGGCTTCACTCACCAGGACTTTCACCTAGCTTCACTCACTAGGATTTTCCAGTCAAGTATCTAGTCAACCTTGACCTACTTGACTCTCCTTCACTATTTACTCACATGAACAATTGCCCCTGCAATCTTCATGTGTTATCTATATGTATTGTCTCCATGTATTGTCAAACATTGAAACCCAAACATCAAGACTCAAGCTTGACTCAATTCAAGCTCAGTCAACTTGGTCAACCTTGACCTGGGGAATATTACACCAACAATCTCCCCTTTTAGATGTTTGACAATACCTCATTTAAGTTAGGCTAATCCCATAGCCTCAACTCCCTTCATGCCACTAGGTAATGAAGACGTAAGTTAAACCCTACATTCTCCCCCTAAGAGGGCAAACTCCCTCTTAGATAATGAAGGCCTAACTTAAACCCTTTCATTCTCCCCCTATTGGCACACATCAAATCCCTACATGCCTCATCTTTGGGCATATAACAAAAACAAACTCTTCTCCTGAAGAGTTACCCTACGTTGTTCACAACTTCACTCGTTGTTCACAACATAATAACGAAGATCTCATACCCTTCATTATTCTTAACGCTCATCCTTGAGCATATACCACTTGGTATATTCACTTGTGGCATACAACTTCACTCGTTGTCTGCACACACGATTCAAATGAAGGTCCCATACCCTTCATTATCATCAAATGCTCATTCATGAGCATGCACCACTTGGAACAATGAAGATATCCACTCTCCATTGTAGTCAAATGCCCAACCTTGAGCATTTTCACGAAAGAAGGTTAACCACCTTCCAAGGTGTATGAAAATTAAATTTTCATGTCCTTAAAGAGTAACTCCTCCTAAAGTCATTTGCACCAACAATGACTTGGAATCCCTAAAACTTTAGGAAACCCAAATTTAGAAGTTTCGAGATTCATAAATTCAATAATGAAACCAAACCTAAACCTAAACCTCTACTTAGTCTTCCTTAACCAATCCATCCTTGTTTTCATCATGAAAACACCCCCTAAATATATACATATGTGTTTTGAGGGGTTAGGAATGGTTACATAGACTAAAAATGGTTTAGAATGCTGAAAATAAGTTTTCCCAGCTAAAATCAGCATCTCCAATCGATTGGAATTGGGTCCCAATCGATTGAACCTGCTTGAATCGATCCACTGATCAATTCAGGTGGGCTGGATCGATCGGTGGATCGATCCAGGAAGCTTCTGTTCGCGAGAAGCTTGCTCTCAATCGATCGGCTGATCGATTGAGGCTCAATATTTGATCAGTGATCCGGCGGTAAGAATGGGGGACCCACTTCCTGAAGGGTCCCAGCCTGAGGACGGATGGAGGGCTGACTAAGCGGGTAATGGCCGTGTCAAGCAGATGAGCAGGTCCGAGCGGAGCCAGAGATAACCCAGCCATAGGCTTGGGTTTCCGACGCCAAGGCGGGAGGACTGAATGGCCGAGCGGGAGATTGTTGGTGCAATATCCTCGGTCAAGGTTGACTGGGTAACCAAGTGGGTCTTGGTTTGGGTTTAGATGTTTGACAATAAGATATTGATTGAAGAAGAGTCAAGTAGGTCGAGGTTGATCGGAAAGTCCTAACTGGATGTTAGGCAAAATGAAAACCCTAGTGAGTGAAGCTAGGTGAAAGTCCTGGTGAGGCAGTAGAAAAGTCCGGTGAGTGAAGCTAGGCGGATGGAAATCTGGTGAGTGAAGCCGGTGAAAGTCTGGTGGTGAAGCCAGAAAAAAAAAGTCTCGTGGTGAAGCTGGCGGATGGAAATCACGTGAAGCCGGTGAAAGTCTAGTGGTGAAGCTAGATGGAAATCTGGTGAGTGAAGCGGTGAAAGTCCTAGTGAGTGAAGCTAGGTGAAAGTCCGGTGAGTGAAGCCGCAAGGAAAATCCAGATGGATCAAGGATGATCGGACATCTGGTGTGGAAAAGTCCAAGTAAGGATTGACTGGATACTTGGCATGAAAGAAAAGTCAAGTAGGTCGAAGGATTGACTTACTGCGAGAGGAAAGTCCAAGTGGGTCAGGTTGACCGGACACTTGGTAAGGGAGTCCTAGCAGGTCAAGGGAGTGACTAGATGCTGGGCATGACATACCAACAGGTCAAGGTTGACGGATGTTGGTTTGGGAGGTTTGGGACTTGGTTTTGGACAAAATCAAGTCGGATCGATCGATGGATCGATCGGAGAGCCTCTGGATCGATCCGTGGATCGATCGGAGGTCAATCGATCGATGGATCGATTGGGGCGGTCGCGCGATAAGCGCCGGATCGATCCGTGGATCGATCCGGGTTTCCGAGATCGAGCCACGGATCGATCCGTGGATCGATCCAAAGCCTCCCCGATCGATTGGGATCATTCGAATCGATCGGGATCCGACCGTTGGCGTCGTTTATAGCTCCAGGCGTGTGATGGCTGCGGCATTGCTTCACCGATTCACTCCAGAGCTCTTGCCAGCTTCTCCACAGCACTCTCAAAGCTCAGATCGCTAGTTCTTGAAGGATCTTGGAAGGTTTCCAAGTCAAGAGGCGGATCAAAGTCAAGAAGAGAAGCTAGGGTTAGGGTTTGTACTCATTGTAAGCTTGTAAGCTTGTATTTCTTGTATCCTTTCCCTCTTTTCTTGTACTGAGTCTTGTAGGGCTTCTCCGCCCTCGGTAGTTACCGAAAAGGAGTGTTTTCATAGTGGAGGGTGCGCGCGTGGTGTGGATCCTTGGACTAGTCACCTCTTGTGAGGTGGATACCAAGTAAACCAACCGTGTTAGCGTTGTGTGAGTTGTTTCTGTATTTTCCGCTGCACATCTTCGAAGAAACAAGCAACGCCGAGCAACGGGCACGCGAAGAGCTATTCACCCCCCCCCCCCTCTAGCTACTTTTGGTCCTAACAAGTGGTATCAGAGCGAGGCCGCTCTTCACCGGAATCATCGCCGGAAGGGTCAAGCATAACAAGAAAAGCTAGAGGGGTGAAGAAGTTGGAGCAAATTCTTCAAGTTCAAGATTTTATCAAGCTCAACTTCAAGATGCAATTCCAAGATGGACTTGGATTTGACACAAGGGTGGCTCCACCATATTCATCTACAAGCTTTGATTCTTGGAAATCAAGAATCGAAAATTTTCTTATGATGGAGATAGAGCAATGGTTTGCTCTCATGGAAGGTTTTGAAGCTCCCACAAATTCCAAGGGCAAAGTACTCAAAAGGAGCAAGTGGAGCCAAGAGCAAGTCCAAAGGTGCGAGGCCAATGACAAAGTGACCAAGCTTTTGGTCAATTTATTGCCAAGCACCATCCTTTGCAAAATTGGAGAATTTGAAGATGCAAAGGAACTATGGAGCAAATTGGCCAAGCTTCATGAAGAGATCCCCTCCACTGTACAAGAGCAAGAAGTGCCCAGAGGGTGACTCTTTGGAGCAAGACCAAGAGGAGGGCTCCGAGGTTGAGAGATGCTCAACCTCCGAAGAAGAGGAGATCCAAGAAGCTTCATCCTCAAGGGAATGCAACGAAGGGAACAAGGAGGGAGTATACTCCTTGTTTCATATTCAAGATGATGAAGCCTCCACCTCTAGGATTAAGGGGGAGCAATCCTTGGTGACGCCGGATCAAGAAGAAGGAGAAGCTTCTACATCCGGGTCAAGAGCCAAAGAGGAGGAAGTAGATTCTACCTCCACAAGTCAAGAAAAATCAAATGGAGGAGAATCAAGGTCTGATCAAGAGGAAGCTTCTACCTCCGGATCCAAAGAAAAAGATGCCACCCCTACAAGCAAAGGTATAAATATTTCAATTAAAAATAAAAATCATATAATATGTTTTGAGTGTAGGGAAAGTGGGCATTACAAGAGCAAATGCCCTAAATTGGCCAAGAAGAAGGGCCAAGTGGCACAAAAGGGCAAGGAGAAGCCCAAGGAGACTATCCCCGGAACAAAGAAGAGCAAGGAGCACATCGTGTGCTTCTCTTGCAATCAAAAAGGGCATTACCGAAGTCAATGCCCCAAGGGGAAGAAGATGGTCAAGGCTCAAGGAGGCACTAGTCAAGGGGGAGCCTCCAAAAGGAAGGTAACTTTCATTGAGCCTATTCCCTTGCAAAATGGTAAAAAGCATGCTAGGTCAAATTTTTATCATTTTAATGCGATTTACCATAAGAATAGGAAGCATGAGGGCTTTAAGGAAAAGCATGTGGCCCTACATGCCAAAACTACTATCCCTAAGGCTAGGAATGTAGGTAAAAACCTAGGCGATAACTCTAAGGATTTAAGATACAAGCCTAGAAACAAAAATGCTCATGGATCAAATACTAAGGACTTAGTGAGAGAAAATCAAGTCTTGAGGACAAGACTTGATAAAATGGAGAAGACCCTAAAAATGATGGAAAACATCCTATTAGGGCAAAGTGAGCATAACTTAGGTTTAGGAAAATCAAAGCCATCAAATGGCCATAAAGGTTTGGGATACAAACCAAAAGTTAAGAAGGATGTGCCTAGTTATCATAGGGTTCCATATAGTTATGGAACGAACTCTAAGTCTAGAGGTCAAGTCAAGGATACAAGGGAAGATATCCCTAGAAGTATCTTTACAACCAAAGTGACTAAGACTTCTAAAAAGTCTAAGAAAGTCACGAACAAGGTTACAAGGGAGGCTATCCCTAGAGTTGACCTAGAAAATATGACCAAGGCTTCTAAGAAGCCCAACAAGGTCACTAGGAAGGTATCTAGGGAAGTTATCCCTAGTGAGTACCTAGAGCATCCAAGGAGCACCAATAGGTGTTGGGTTCCTAGGAGCATCTTCTCTACCCCATAGATGGGTTAGAGAGTGTCAACTCCGATTAGAAGGGTAGTTAACCCAACTTTGAGGAAATTGACACTCAAGGAGCATTTTCAAGGTTTTTGTTAACCTTTGAAAATGAAATGGAACTATTATTTACTCATTGAAAGAGTAACATGTGTCTATTGGTGAAAAATTGATTTTATCTTAAAATGGCACAAATTAGAAAAATATAAGAAATACCAAGTTGGGACTTTGGTATTTTCTTAGTGCTACTCTTGTGGAAAAATGAAATATGCCAACATTTGAGGATATGTTTAATTATTAAGTGGCATAAACAAATCAAGAGAAATAAGAAATGTCAATTTAGGTTTTGACATTTCTTTGAAGCATTTAGGGCAATCTAGGTTTAATGTTTTAAATTAAAACAAGTGGTATCGTTTTAAGTTAAAACAAGTGGTATATTTTAAGTTTAGCTAAGTGATTAAGGATATTTAGATAGGTAATCTAGGTATATTTTATTTATGCTAAACCTTACCATGATTGTTTGCCCATCATATGCCATGACATCATGTCTATTTTTGACTTCATTGTTTTATTATGAAAAATCCAAAAATACCATGTCATGACATTCATACATCATGTAGTAATAGGATATTTTCTTTTGAAAATTATTTTCTTTTGATGTATGCCATAACATAATCATGCATTAAGTTTAATTCCTTGTAAATTAAGGACAAATGGCATTTAACAACACTTATTAACAAGTGACATCCTAGGTAGATGTCTAATATCTCTAAAATGCCTAGATAGATATGCATGATCCCTAGAATAGGGCAAAACTAAAATCTCACATCTCACAAGGACTATAAGGTGACTTGTATGTGTTTTAGTGCACATTAGATACAAGTGAGATGTTAGAAAGATGAACAAAACTCAAGATGTTGATTTAGTGCATTCTTTTGAGTTTTAGGTTCATCAAAACACATAGTTATGTGTTTTCCCATCATTGGGAAAGCTAATGTACAAGTCATGTGCATTAAGCCCAAGGAATGTGATGGGATATTGGCTTTGAAAATTATTTCAAAATGATTTTGGAAAACCTTGGTGAAGGCTATCTTTTGATAGTAATCACCATTGAATAGTTAGACACAAACTTGAAGAAAACACTAAAGTTTTTGCAAGTTTTTAAGTTTGTGTCAATCTTTGAAAATATGAAGTATTTTCATAGAAAACTATTTTTCCGTGATAGTAAATGCCCTAAATAATGTCTACACGAAATTTCATAATTTTTAGATTTTTGTAGAATTTTCTAGGGGTTTCTGAAGTTGACTGAAATGGAATTTCAGCAACTATCAGAGCTCCGATCGATCCATGGATCGATTGGAGTGCCTGAATCGATCCGTGGATCGATTCAGAAGGCAAGGCAGAAGCTCGCTGGATCGATCAGCCGATCGATCCAGGGAGTCTGAATCGATCAGTGGATCGATTCAGAAAGGTTCAATCGATTGGAACCCAACTCCAATCGATCCAAGTTGCTGATTTTGGCTGGGAAGGCCTGATTTCAGCATCTTTGAACCATGGTTAGTCCTTGTAACCATTCCAAACCCTTAAAAATACATTTGTATACACAAAAAGGGTGTTTTCATGTGAAAACAAGGATGTATTGGTTAAGGAAGGCTTCA